>NW_020664609.1:944182-1026618 GCF_002925995.2 Terrapene triunguis | reverse complement strand
TTTTTTTTTTTTTTTTTTTTTTAAATCCTGTTATATCTTGGCCTTCACAACATCCTCTGGCAAGGAGTTTCACAGACTGACTGTGCGTCATGTAATCACTCCTCCTTCACCTAGAGAACTCCCTCCCAAAACACCCCTGCTAGCCGCTCCTGTTCACTAGCTACTCTAGTCGCTTAGGAGCTGGCTTTTCAAAACCCTGGTCTTCCTGAGTAGCCCCCTGCCCTGGTTAAGGGTTGATGGGTGCTAACGGGCTTAAGGATCAAACCCTCGTTATGAAGCTCTCAGCCTTGCCTAGCCAGCCGCTAGGCTTAGCACACGGTCACCCAAACAAACAGACCACACTGTATATTTCAGTCCAGCAGCAAGCACACCACAACACACACACCAGACAACAAACTTACCCCAAGGATCACATAATCGCTCCTCCTTCACCTGCAGAAACATCATGGAACCCCTCTACTTAAGCCAATTGGCTCAGGCTGGGTGTAGGCACCAGGATCTGGCCCTTACTGAAACCAGATCCCTCCTTCCCATTAACACTTTCCCATAGAATGCAAAGAAGTAATCGTTCAATTAAACTAACAGCAGCTAAACTTAAAGGAAATATTACTTCACACTGTGTAGCCAGCCCATGGAATTCATTAGCCCAGGAGGTCCTAGAGGCAAATACTGTTGCTGTATTTATAAAGAACCAGGTAGTTTTATGACCAATAGCACATAATTATGTCGCAGTCAACCCTCCACAGCAGGGTGTCAGCGGATTGTGAGAGGTTACAGGGGAAGTTCTCCCTACACACAGCATTGCACAGCTGGCTAAGTGCATGAGTGGTAAAGGAGGAATTGCCTTCTCATGGAGCATCTGCTGTTGGCTCTCTGCTGGAGGCAGGATATCTGACATGACATAGACCAAGTGCTGCGTGATCCGGAATGGCAAATCCTATCAGGCTAATGTACTGGATTAAATGGAAACCTGCAGAACTGACACGTTCCAAAATTGATGCAACAGCCACCATAAATGTGCCCAAAAAACTATTTTCCAGGTGAAAATTGTTCTGTAAATATTCCCTTGAGAAAACTATGAATATCTTCAGCCACCTGGCCACATTGTGTGCATGCACTTTCCAGAACTATTCTCACCAATTAATGTTTCTTTCCAGAATGTTTGCTCAAACAGTGGCTTTTAAGTGAATATTAAAGAACACTCACCCCAGACAATAAGTTAGGAACTTGGGGTCTAATCCCTTCTATCCCATCAGTTTCCCCATCTCTAAAATGGAAATAATATTGTGATTTGTGTTAATCAGTTGCTGTAGAACACTGCAAACACAAAGTATTTATTATTATTGAGTGATTTATTTACTAAGTGCTAGTGTTTGAACCTGAAACCTGATTTTAAGGGTTACTTTTATCTAATCTAGTATCCAAAACAGGTGACCTACATGTCCAATCAAAATGAAACAACAAAGCCTAGTTTTGACTAGTTTGTAGCTAATGAGCTACAAACAAAGAATTACTTGAGTAATAAACAGTCAGATACTCATTTGGACCCATTACCATAGTGTCTGAGCCCCTCCCATCTTTAGCATACTTATCCTCACACCGCTGTGAGGCAGGGCCTTGCTCTTACCCCCATTGCACAGATGGGGAGTGAAGCACAGAGAGACTATGAGTATGTCTACACTGCAGTTAGACACCTGCAGCTGGTCCGTGCCAGCTGGCTCAGGCTGTTGGGCTGTTTCATTGCCGTGTAAACTTCTGGGCTTGGGCTGGAGCCTGGGCTCTAGGCCCCTTCAAGGTGGGAGGTCCCAGAGCTTGGGCTACAGCCTGAGCCTGGAAGTCTACACTGCAATTAAACAGCCCTGTAGCCGGAGTAATGTGAACCAGAGTCAGCTGGCACAGGCCAGGGGTGGGTTTTTATTTGCAGTGTAGACCTAGCCTTCTAAGGGTTTCACTGAAGGTCTCACAATTTGTGAACGCACTGTAAACTGAACCTATGCCTGCCAAGTCCCGGGTTAGTGCCCCTATCACAGGGTTATTTTTCCTCTCAAAGCTAAGGAAATTATAAGTCTTTGGAGGCTGCTAGTGCCTGGATCACAACTAACCGGAGGGAGGGAGGGTGCCAGGAGCTAAGAGGGATGTGTACAAAAAGGCAAACTCTGCACACTAACTCCAGGGTGCCCTCTAGCTGTGGGTTTAGGGAGTGTGGATGCAGGGGAGGGAGCAAAAATTCCACCCCACAGTATCCCCCCAAGCTGCGGTTGTCCGGGCTTTGTCTCAATATTATTATGCCTTGATGCAGCCAGGGGCAAGGATTTGGGTCTAATAAGTATTTTTGGTGTATGGGTTTTATTCTTAAAGCAACTCTCCACTTAGCTCTGTTCTGAAAACCTTTGACTTGTGAACATCCAAGTATTCTGTAGCTTCTGGGCCTTGTCATTAGAACTGCCCTCCAATTTTATCTTCTCATTGTCTTTTATCCTGCCCATCCCCACAGTGCCCAGGCTCTTCCATGTAAAATCAACAATAGTGGACTCCCTGGAGACTGGCACGGTTCCCTTCTTGGGGTTAAAACTCTGTTTGGAGGTGGGTTGGGGTTTTGCTTTTGAAAATTTTATAAGTTTACTTTGGCTTTGTTTCAGGGTGGGTTGTTATAGAGGTTTTTTGGGCAGAAGGCTGGGGCGCCATTTCAGATTTTGGTGGGGAGGGGCAACTTTAACTGTGATTCCAGGGGCTACCTAGGCACTTGAAAACTCTAGTTTTTTTGGCAGATAACTTAACAATTAGCTGACAGGAGCACTGTATCTAATTCCTATATATAAGAAAGAAAATTAAATATTAGACCCACTCAGCTCTAACACTAACATGTTCTGACATCTTTTGGCAAGTCACTTAAGGGAAACTGGTTAGGTTTAAAATTTTAATGTATATTCTTACTTTGTTACTAACTCTGCAGAGAGAGAGACCCTGTCAGGACTCCTGGGTTCTATCTCAGCTCTGGGAGGGGAGAGGGGTCTATTGGGTTACAGCAGGGGTGGGGGAGAGGGAAAGGGAGGAGGGCGCGCAGCTACATCTCAGTTCTATATAAGAACATCAGAACGGCCATACTGGGTAAGACCAAAGGTCCATCTAGCACAGTATCCTGTCTTCCAACGGCAGCCAGTGCCAGGTGCTTCAGAGGAAATGAACAGAACAGGCAATCATTGAGTGATTCATCCATTGTCGTCCACTCCCAGCTTCTGGCAAACAGAGGCTAGGGATACTCAGAGCATGGGGTTGCATCCTTGACCATCCTGACTAATAGTCATTGAAGGACCTATCCTCCATGAACTTATCTAGTTCTGTTTTGAATCCTGTTACAGTTTTGGCCTTCACAGTATCCCCTGGCAAAGAGTTCCAGAGATTGACTGTGAAGAAATATTTTCTTTTGTTTGTTTTAAATCTTCTGCCTATTAATTTCATTGGTGAGCCATAGTTCTTGCGTTATGTGAAGGAGTAAATAACACTTCCTTATTCAATTTTTCAACACCATTCATGATTTTACAGACGAGACCTCGATCATATTCCCCCCCCCTCCCCCGGTAGTCATCTCTTTTCCAAGCTGAAAAGTCCCAGTCATTTAAATCTCTCCTCATATTGAAGCTGTTCCATACCCCTAATCATTTCTGTTGCCCTTCTCTGTACCTTTTCCAAATCAAAAATATCTTTTTTGAGATGGGGCAACAACATCTGCACACAGTATTCAAGATGTGGGCATAGGATGGATTTATCTAGAGGCAATATGATATTTTCTGTCTTATTACCTATCCCTTTCCTAATCCATATCTACTCTGGCGACACCATCAGAGGACCCAACCACATCAGCCACACCATCAAGGGCTCATTCACCTACACATCCACTAATGTTATATATGTCATCATGTGCCAGCAATGCCCCTCTGCCATGTACATTGGCCAAACCGGACAGTCCCTCCGCAAAAGAATAAATGGACACAAATCGGACATCAGGAATGGTAACGTACATAAGCCAGTAAGTGAACACTTCAATCTCCCTGGTCATTCTATTACAGATTTAAAAGTCACTATCATTGAACAAAAAAACTTCAGAAACAGACTTCAAAGAGAAACAGCAGAACTAAAATTCATTTGCAAATTTAACACCATTAATCTGGGCTTGAATAGGGACTGGGAGTGGCTGGCTCATTACAGAAGCAGCTTTTCCTCTCCTGGAATTGACACCTCCTCATCTATTATTGGGAGTGGACTACATCCACCCTGATTGAATTGGCCCTGTCAACACTGGTTCTCCACTTGCGAAGTAACTCCCTGCTCTCCATGTGTCAGTATATAATGCCTGCATCTGTAATTTTCACTCTATGCATCCAGAGATTTGAGGTTTTTACCCACGAAAGCTTATGCCCAAAGAAATCTGTTAGTCTTTAAGGTGCCACCAGACTCCTTTCCTAATGATTCCCAATGTAATCCCTCTGCCAGGTGAAGCCAACAGCAACCAGGGCTAAGTTCAATATCTTCAGGTTCCTTCCCATTGATGCGACACAGAACTAGCTCAAGCCCACACCCAGTAATCTGGGAAATTTACACACCACCCCTGGGCACCTCTGAGATGCAATAGTTCCCCACTACCAAGCACAGAGTCTGAGTGTAGAAAAGAAACTTTTAATAAAAGTAGGGAAGTAACTCGGAGTTAATTTGGGAACACACCACAAACAGGTTCATAAACATAAACCATGAGTAAAAGACCCACCCAAGTAGGTTGGGCAGCGTCCTTTTCCCCTCAGGTGCTTAAGTCCAGCCACCCAAAAGTGCCTTTCACGTGCCTGACCCTTCTCTGCACCCCACTCACAGTTGCTGTCCTTGGTCAGTGCAGACCCAGAGTTCAGAGGTGCATCCGCAGAGTTCACCTCCCCCACCCACCATGTGGGGTAAAGGGGTACCTTACTCGCTCTGCTGCTCAGGCACTCGCTCACCACCCCTTTCTGCCAGCCACCCTGCTGCCCACTCACCAGCTCACTGCTCTCACCATGCCTCTCCACCGCACCAGCCACTTGTTCACCGGCTGACTATCAGTCGCTTTCTGCTGCTACCTGCCTTTCTGCTGTGACTTCTGCACATCAGTCTCTTAGTGATTTTCATTTCTTTACAGGCTGGGCAGAAACATTGCTCTATCTCAAGTGCTCTCAGCTCTGACTGGGCATTTAACATAAAGAGGCTCCTAATGAAGCCTATTTAGCTCTATTCTTTGAACAATGGGGAGGAACAGATTAAACCAGTCTAGGGAGGACCCTTGAGGGTGTGCAGCCTCCTGGCTGGTATACCTGTCCCCACCCCTCTTACTTTCACTGGACTCTGACATTCGAGCCCCTGGCTTAAAAAGGTTCTTTCAGCTGAGGGTGCCCCACTCATTTGGGACAGGTTAAGCACAATCCTGCTTTTCTGTATTCCTACAATAATTACAACATTGGGAACCATATTTCACTACCCGGCATTCAGTACTAAGGTGATTTGTACCCAACACCAGCCAAAGTTGATCACTTTGACGCTGCTGTATCTGCTGAATATGTAAGCAGAACAGGAGCAAACTGTAGTTACATAAACAAACCCAAAGTCTCTTCCCCCTCCCAGCTAGCTGTCAGAGAAGCATTCATTCAGACCCTGCTTACACTCGCATGGTTCAAAAAGATACCTGAACATTTTTTGTTACAACCATTAACCACAGAGAAGTGTGAGAGATGATGTGTACATTGCTTTTTTGACTGCCACTGCACATTGAGCAGATATTTTCAGAGAACTATCCATGACTCCAAGATCTTTCTTGATGGGTAACAGCTAATTTTGACCCCATCATTTTATATGTAGAGTTGGGATTATATTTTGCCATGTGCATTACACTTTGCATTTAACATTCAATTTCATCTGCCATTTTGTTGCCAAGTCAACCAGTCTTGTGAGACCCCTTTGTAACATTTTGCAGTCAGCTTTGGACTTACAAAATTACTCAAGATAGTTTATCATCTGTAAATTTTGCCACCTTACTGTTTACCCTTTTTTCCAAATCATTTATGACTATGTTGAACAGCACTGGGCCCAATACAGGCCCCTGGTGAACACCGCTATTTAGCTCTCTCCATTCTGAAAATGGACCATTTATTTCTACCCTTTGTTTCCTATCTCTTAACTGGAGTGCCTAGCCATGCTTTCAAGATCATCTAATGATCCTTACTTTCATTTCATGACAAGCCTTTTGTTATCTTAATCACCCTGCCTCTGTTACATGGGGGAGGGATAGCTCAGTGGTTTGAGCATTGGCCTGCTAAACCTAGGGTTGTGAGTTCAATCCTTGAAGGGCCCACTTGGGGATCTGAGGTAAAATCAGTACTTAGTCCTGCTAGTGAAGGCAGGGGACTGGACTCAATGACCTTTCAAGGTCCCTTCCAGTTCTAGGAGACAGGATATCTCCATTAATTCTATAAACAAATTCCCTGCCCCAAGGGCAAAAGCTGGGAGCAGTACAGAACTCCTCACATATCACACTGAAGCTGTGTTGCAGTTAAGAGCTTCATCTGGGGGTAGGGTGTGGGCTGTGAGCATACCTCCACTACAAAACTCAGGGGAGCAAGAGTCTCCCCCACTCCCTCAAATTGCAACCCTGGCAGAAGGGGTATTGCTGTGTGAATTCCATGTGTCTGGTGGAAAGGCCTTTCTGAAGAGGAAGGTTTACAGAATTTTCTAAAATCAATCAGACTCTGGATTCACCTGGATAAGATTGATTACACTTGTATAGGAAATGTGAATCTATTAGATTAATGTTCAAATAGATAAATATCCATATAATCTACGTGACTACATTTTTTGTCCATGTATGTTAAGAATCAGTTAAAAATGTTTTTAAAATTATCTCCAGGAGTTTGTTCCCTAGCCTGATCCCACTAATCCATTTTTTGCTGGCACAGAGGATGTCAATTGCATTTCTGTCTGATTGCACCCACCTGTAAACTGCTGTGCCTGGAAATACTTAGGAGTGCAAAATAGAAAGCTAAATGAGGCCCCTCTGAAAATGCTCTTCTTTGTGTATGCAAACAGCTAACTAGCCTGTCCATTTTCATCAGAAAACAGACCTATTCAGTTAATGTAAAAGTCTCAGGCAGGGAATTTAAGTCAATTTCTGTCATGGGCAAACATTTCTAATTTGAAAGATTTGCCACAAATGAGCGTCAAATATGACTTTCTTTGTTTGATTACTAAAAATGTTTACATACAGGCATGTCAGCTATTGTGATGACCTCATTAGAAAGGCCTAAACATAAATAAATGGAATGATCACATTTGTTTAACACAGCACTTCTTCCATATTTAAAGAAGAAATACAAGGTTATCAGCAGTACTCAGTAAAATTAAATGCTTAACCATTCTTGCACTTTGCAAATTACATGATGTTATGCATGGAATTAGTTTTAATTCCAGCTGTAATTATTATGCCAAATAATCAGCCAAGGTCTTTGCAACGATATTGAGTTCACCTTGGAAGAACCTGGCTACTCTTGGCTTTCAAACTTGCTTGGAAAAAATTCCTTGCTAATACTGCCGCCTTACTATATAGTTTGGGGCTGTTTCTCATCTAGCCGTAGTTTTTCAGAGCGCCATCGGCTCTCAGTTCTGCAGGTTGTGATGCTGCCATCCATACTATTTAACACACATGCAGAGTTGTGCAGGCAAAGGGTGAAATATGCACCCTTGAAGACCCATTTCAGCCTTCCTCATCTGAGGACTTTAATGGGACTATAGTAACACAGAGTTCCTGTGCTGGCGTTTTACATGATGATAACTTTTCATCCTTAGCACTTGGTGATGGGTGCTCTAGAACCCCAGCCAGGTACTGAGGTGCTCTGGGCTGCTGTACCATCTGTATGCCACTCCATCCAGTGATGCTTAAGGAGTGAAGTGTCTTGAGGGCATGGTGGGGTGAGGCATGAGCCTATTGTTGGATGTGTTTGCACACTTTGTAACCAGGGTTTTGCAATTTGAGGGTGAGCTGCTCCTGGGTTTCCAGCTGGTGGCAGTGGCCAGAAAAGTTTTTCCATAACTACCTGAGGAAGCATTTGTGCCCACTGCTCTCCACTCCAACCTCCCCAGTAATCCATGACTTTGACTTCTAGAACAGTGGTTATCGATGAGGGGTCCGGAGCCCCCTAGGGGTCCTCAAGCAGCTCTCAGGGCGGCCTCCAAGCAGGACCAGCATTAGACTCGCTGGGGCCCAGGGCAGAAAGCCGAAGCCCCACTGCATGGGGCTGAAGCCCAGATCCCCATGACCCGGGGCTGAAGCCTGAGAAATGTAGCTTTGTGGAGGCCCCTGTGGCATGGGGCCCCAGGCAATTGCCCTGCCTGCTACCCCCTAACACTGGCCCTGGCTTTTAGATGCAGAAAATCAGTTATTGTGGCACAGGTGGGCCGTGGAGTTTTTATAGCATGTGAGGGGGGAGGGGAAGGAGGAAGAAAAACGTTGAGAACCTCTGTTCTAGACTACATGACTGCAATGCATTCTGCTTTGTGATAGACCACTCCAAAACAATAGCAGCACACAATACTTCTCCTTGCCTTAGCTGCAAGGAGCATGTTAGCCCTGTGTTGTAGAGACAGCACTGGCTTCCTATTGACTTGCAGATGCAGTTCATGGTGATGACACTGATCTATAAAGTACTAAGCCTGGGCCTTAGCTATGAGACCACCCTTCCACCCTGTGCTAAAATGGGTGTGGTCAGCTGGGATGGTTTTACTGACAAAACCTAGATTTGAATGGCTGAACAGCTGAAGAGATCTCTGAACCCTTAGCAATTATCTTTGAGAACTCATGGAGGATGGGAGAGGTCCCAGAGGACTGGAAAAGGGCAAATGAAGTAGCAATCTATAAAAAGGGTTATAAGGACAACCCGGGGAATTACCGACCAGTCAGCTTAACTTTGTTACCCAGAAAGATAATGGATCAAATAATTAAACAATCCATCTGTAAGCACCTAGAAGACCAAGTGATCAGTAACAGTCAACATGGATTTGTCAAGAACAAATCCTGTTGAACCAACCTAATATCCTTTTTTGACTGGGTAACAAGCCTTGTGGATAGGGGGAAAGCAGTAGATGTAATATCTCAACTTTAGTAAGGCTTTTGATACTGCCTTATAAGCAGACGAAGATAATATAGCCTATACAATCCTATTATAAGGTGGGTGCACAACTGGTTGGAAAATCACACTCAGAATAGTCATCAGTGGTTCACAGTCCAGCTAGAAGGACATATTGAGTGGGGTCTCGCAAGGATCTGTCCTGGGTCTGGTTCTATTCATTATCTTTATAAACGATTTGGATAATGGCATAGAGTTTGCAGACGATACCAAGCTGGGAGGGGTTACAAGCTCTTTAGAGGACAGGATTAGAATTCAAAATGAGCTGGAAAAACTGGAGAAATGGTCTGAAATAAATAGGATGAAATTCAATAAGGATAAATACAAAGTACTCCACTTAGGAAGGAACAATCAGTTGCACACATACAAATGGGAAATGACTGCCTAGGAAGGAGTACTATGGAAAGGGATTGGGGATCATAGTAGATCACAAACTAAAACATGAGTCAACAATATAACACTGTTGCAAAAAAGAGTGAAACATTCTGTGATGTATTAGCAGGAATGTTGTAAGCAAGACACGAGAAGTAATTCTTCCACTCCACTCCGCCCTGATAAGGCTTCAACTGGAGTATTGTGTCCAGTTCTGGGCACCCCACTTTAGGAAATGTGGACAAATTGGAGACAGTACAGAGGAGAGCAACAAAAAGAACTAAAGGTCTATAAAACATGACCTTTGAGGAAAGATTGAATGCCAATGCCAAGTGCCCCAGAGGGAATGAAAGAACAGGTAATTATCAAGTGATCCATCCCCTGTCGCCCATTCCCAGCTGCTGGCAAACAGAGGCTAGGGACACTATCCCTGCCAATCCAGGCTAATAGCCATTGATGGACCTATCCTCCATGAACTTGTCTAGTTCTTTTTTGAACCGTGTTAGTCTTGGCCTTCACAACATCCTCTGGCAATGAGTTCCACAGGTTGACTGTGCGTTGTATTGGGGGGGGAAATACTTCCTTTTGTTTGTTTTAAATATGTTGCCTATTAATTTCATTTGGTGAACCCTAGTTCTTGTGTTATGAAAGGAGTAAATAACACTTCCTTATTTACTTTCTCCAAGGGGAGAGGGATAGCTCAGTGGTTTGAGCATTAGCCTGCTAAACCCAGGGTTGTGAGTTCAATCCTTGAGGGGGCCACTTAGGGATCTGGGGCAAAATCAGTACTTGGTCCAGCTAGTGAAGGCAGGGGGCTGGACTCGATGACCTTTCAAGGTCCCGTCTAGGAGATAGGATATATTTATTTATAACCGGTCATGATTTTATAGACTTCTATCATATCCCCCATGAGGTGTCTCTTTTCCAAACTGAAAAGTCCCAGTCTTATTAATCTCTCCTCATATGGGAGCTGTTCCATACCCTAATTTTTGTTGCCCTTTTCTGAACCTTTTCCAATTCTACCAATATAACTTTTTTGAGATGGGACCACCACACCTGCACGTAGTATTCAAGATGTGAGCGTACCATGGATTTATACAGAGGGAATATGATATTTTCAGTCTTATTATCTATCCCTTTCTTAATGATTCCCAACACTCTGTTCATTTTTTTGACTGCCACTGCTCATTGAGTGGATGTTTTCAGAGAACTGTCCACAATGACTCCAAGATCTTTCTTGAGTGATAACAGCTAATTTAGCCTCCATCATTTTATATGTACAGTTGGGATTATGTTTTCCAATGTGCATTACTTCACATTTATCAACATTGAGTTTCATCTGCCATTTTGTTGCCCAGTCACCCCGTTTTTGTAGCTCTTCACAATGTGCTTGGGACTTAACTAGCTTGAGTAGTTTTGTATCATCTGCAAATTTTGCCACCTCACAGTTTACCCCTTTTTCCAGATTATTTATGAATATGTTGAATAGGACTGGGCCCAGCACAGACCCCTGGGGGACACCACTATTTACCTCTCTGCATTCTGAAAACTGACCATTTATTCCTACCATTTGTTTCCTATCTTTAACCAGTTACCAATCGATAAGAGGCCCTTCCCTCTTATCCCATGACAGCTTACTTTGCTTAAGAGCCTTTGGTGAGGGACCTTGTCAAAGGCTTTCTGAAAATCTAAGTACACTATTGTGACATTACTGATCTAACCTGTGACTGCATAGATCATTGTTGCAACCACTGTTATATATTTGCAGCAAATATTGTACAAAGGTTATCATGTAAGGTGTCTGTGGAAAGGTTATAATTTGCTGGTTATGATTATGCTATCTGTATGTGTGTATCATTTTTGTAGTTGAAGTTATGAATATTGGCTATATATTTGTATATCAATGTGTTTTGATTCTAAGTAGCCTCAGTGAAGCATTTGGTCAGCTTCTTAAGAAGCGACTAGTCTCAGTAAGTGCCCAATCAGGAAACACTTAACTTTGGAAGACGCCAATCCACATCTGAGCTTTCCTGGGAACGTTCAAACTAACATGTAAACAATGGCATCGGCCTGTAAAGAACTGAGTCATGCATGGATATGTGACTTGCCCATGTGACTCCAAACTCCATCTTGCTAGTGTAATTTTCCACAGTAAGAACAAAAGGTGTCCTTCCATGGGCAAGAGGCTATAAAAGGCTGCTGCTTCTCCTCCATCTTGTCTTCTATTCCTGCTTCTTGTCTCTGGCGTGACTTTGCTACAAACTGAAGCTCTGAACAAAGGGCTGAATGACCCATCCCAGCTGTGGATGTACTCCAGAGACTTGATTTGAACCTGCAGTTTATTCCATCACTACTACAAGCCTGAACCAAGAACTTTGCCATTGTTGTATGTAATTGGTTCCATTTAACCAATTCTAGCTCTCATCTATATCTTTTTCCTTTTATGAATAAACCTTTAGATTTTAGATTCTAAAGGATTGGCAACAGTGTGATTTGTGGGTAAGATCTGATTTGTATACTGACCTGGGTCTGGGGCTTGGTCCTTTGGGATTGGGAGAACCTTTTTTCTTTTACTGGGGTATTGGTTTTCATAACCATTTGTCCCCATAACGAGTGGCACTGGTGGTAATACTGGGAAACTGGAATTGCTTGTATGACTTCTGGATAGCCAATGGGATAAAACAAACCAACCCAACAGACAAGACTTTGGGTTTGCCTTGGTGTGCAAAGGAACCCCAGTCTTGGGCTGTAACTGCCCTGCTCTGAGCAATTTGTCCTGAATTGACACTCTCAGTAGTGTTCCACCAAAGGCAGCATCATTACAGCTATATCCACTGGATCTCCCTTTTCCACATGCTTGTTGACCCCCTCAAATAATTCTAGTAGATTGGTGAGGCATGATTTCCCTTTACAAAAACTATGTTGACTATTCCCCAACAAATTATGTTCATCTATGTGTCTGACAATTTTGTTCTTTACTATAGTTTCAACCTGTTTGCCTGGTACTGAAGTCAGGCTTACTGGCTTGTAATTGCCAGGATCACCTCTGGAGCCCTTTTTAAAAATTGGCATCACATTAGCTATCCTCCAGTCATTTGGTACAGAAGCTGATTTAAATGATAGGTTACAGACTACAGTTAACAGTTCTTCAATTTCACATTTGAGTTCCTTCAGAACTCTTGGGTGAATACCATCTAGTCCTGGTGACTTAGTCTGTTTAATTTATCAATTTGTTATAAAACCTCCTCTAATGACACCTCAATCTGGGACAGTTCCTCAGATTTGTCACCAAAAAGAATGGCTGAGGTTTGGGAATCTCCCTCACATCCTCAGCCATGAAAACTGATGCAAAGAATTTAATTAGTTTCTCCGCAATGGCCTTATTGTCCTTGAGTGCTCCTTTAGCATCTCGATCGTCCAGTGGCTCCACTGGTTGTTCAGCAGGCTTCCTGCTTCTGACATACTTAATTTTTTTTTTTGCTATTACTCTTTGAAGAACAGCTTGCCAAAGACTCAAATTCTTTTTTGGCCTTCCTAATTATATTTTCACACTTCATTTGCCAGAGTTCATGCTTCTTTCTTTTTTCCCTCACTAGGATTTAACTTCCACTTTTTAAAAGGATGTCTTTTTGCCTCTCACTGCTTCTCTTACTTTGCTGTTTAGCCACAGTGGCACTTTTTTGGTTCTCACTATGTTTTTTAATTTGGGGTATACATTTAAGTTGAACCTCGATTTATGGTGTCTTTAAAAAGTTTCCATGCAGCTTGCAGGGATTTCATTTTTGGTGCTGTACCTTTTTAATTTCTGTTTCACTAACTTCCTCATTTTTGTGTAGTCCCCCTTTCTGAAATTAAATGCTGCAGTGTTGGGCCGCTGTGGTGTTTTCCCAGCCACAGGGATGTTAAATTTAATTATATTATGGTCACTATTACCAAGCGATCCAGCTATATTCCCCTCTTGGACCAGATCCTGTGCTCCACTTAGGACTAAATCAAAAATTGCCTCTTCTCTTGTGGGTTCCAGGACTAGCTGCTCCAAGAAGCAGTCATTTAAGGTGTCAAGAAACTTTATCTCTGCATCCTGTCCTGAGGTGACATGTACCCAGTCAACCTGGGGATAGTTGAGATCCCCCATTATTATTGAGTTTATTTTAATAGCCTCTCTAATCTCCCTGAGCATTTCACAGTCACTATCACCATCCTGGTCAGGTGGTAGGTAATATATCCCTACTGCTATATTCTTATTATTAGAGCATGAACTTGCTATCCATAGAGATTCTATGCTACAGTTTGGCTCATTTAAGAGGGGGAACATAACAGTTTTCAAGTACATAAAAGGTTGTTACAAGGAAGAGGAAGAAAAATTGTTCTCCTTAACCTCTGAGGAAAGAACAAGAAGCAATGGGCTTAAATTGCTGCAAGGGAAGTTTAGACTGGACATTAGGAAAAACTTCTTAACTGTCAGGCTAGTTAAGCACTGGAACAAATTGCCCAGGGAGGTTGTAGACTCTCCATCACTGGAGGTTTTTAAGAACAGGTTGGACAAACACCTGTTAGGAATAGTCTAGTTATTACATAGCCCTGCCTTGAGTGTAGGGGACTGGACTAGATGAGCTATTGAGGTCCCTTCCAGTCCTACATTCCTATGACTCTCAGTTGGAAGCAGAGCATTTTCAGCACAGGTCCCTGAATTTGGGGATTTGCTGTCTGCGTTAGTCTGTAGTGCTCAGCCTGTTGACCTCCAAAGTGTGGCACAAATCTCTTCCCTTCCCTTGGGCTTCAGCCTAGAGAGGCTTAACATGTGATAAGGATAGTTAGGCACTGGAACAGGCTAACTGGGGAGGTTGTAGAATCCCTGTCATTGGCGGTTTTTAAGAACAGATTGGACAAACTCCTGTCAGGGATGGTTTAGGTTTACTTGGTCCTGCCTCAGCACAGGGACGTGGACTAGATGACCTCTCAAAGTCCATTTCAGCCCTACGTATCTATGATTCTATAAATCATGGCTTGTATTCACATATCATAGAACACCCTCTCCCACCCCAACATTTCATCACTACACACTTCATAAATCAAACCTGAAATAACATTTGCAGGTATGGGATGGTGGGCAGCCTATTTATCTCCATTCACCCAAGTTCTTACTTCTCCTTTGGATGTGATTTGCAGGAGAGACACATTACTAGAAAGTTCGCATTTTCAGAAGCCTTATTTGATACAAGCCTGGGAGCTCAAAGTTAGGCCCTTAGCCATATTTAGGCACCAAAATAAAGATGGCCTGATTATTCTCCAGTGGTGCTGAGCATCTGCAGCTCCCATTGACTTTGAAGGGACTTGTGGGTGCTCAGCATCTATAAAAATAGGGTCACCTATTTAGGAGCCTAAATATGGATTTAAAAGCTTAGCTTTATGCTCCTAGGCTTGAAAACTTCGGCTATGTTGTACTCAACACACATTACTGCTTAAAACAGAAGAAGAGAAAAGGAGAGGCAAACATTTTCCAGGCAAATAATGTTCCTCATGCTCCAGTCAAGAAAGTATTACTATTTAGCAGCTTAAGTTTAAGCATGTGCCCAAGTCCCATTGGGACACAAACGAATGCTTAAAGTTAGGGATTCAATAATTTTCCTGAACTGGGGCCTGTATTTGCAAAAGCTTCTGAGATCATGTGAATGTCACCTAGTTTGTGGGCAAAAAAATCACACCCCAAGTTTTCCCAATCTGTTAACATCCCCTTCCTAAAATTAACACAATTATTTGACACTATGAAAATGTCAGAACTGGCTAATTCTCTTTATTGACAGTTTGTTTGATTATCAAGATAATATAGTAAAATTAATATCAGTTTAAAAAAGAGAATCCAGAAGTTAATGGCATGAAGACAAATGTAGCAAGTCTTGGACGGCCTAGATAAGGCAGGCAGAGGGTTGTAAAACTCTAATTATTAGATGAGAGCAAGAAAATTGCTCACTATGTTCATTAGTATAATTAATATTCCATATGGCATTTCTGCTTTTGCTTTTCCAAATTAAAAATGATAATTAATAGAAAAGTATGTTACAGTAAAGGACAGTGTTTTATGAACTCTTGCCAGTATGCATGCAAATGCAGACTAATATTTAGTAACCCTATTTGCATAGTTTGTAGCCAGGCTGCCAGCATTTCTGAAGGGATGCTTTGGGGTCTGCCCTCCCATGGCCTGGTGGGTGTGTAGGAAAGAGAAAGGGATGCAGGGGCCAACTGGGAGCTGTTCCCCACCTCTGGATGCATGTGGGTGGAAAGGGGGCAGGAAGCAGGCAAAGCTGCATGGTGGGGAGTATGCTGCAGCCTTTAAAGGGGTGTGATAGGGTCTGCCCCCAAGCCACCAGTGCAATAGGGGACCTAGGAGGCATGGTGCCTCTCAGATCTCCCTCTGGGGTAATGGCCTGCAATGCCCCTCACTATGGGCTCTGTGCTAAACCTACAGCAAGCGCTATGTAACTGAAGAAATATTGTTTTCAGTGTACTTGTGGGTGAGGCATTGCAAATAGCAGGAACTATGAAAAGAAAATACAAAAAGCAAAACTCCACAGGAGATGGTGTACGCACAATAATTGCCCACAGACATACAAGTGCTATCACTAACCATTGCTGCTTCTTAGCAGGCATCAAAAGACTGGACTCTCCTGCTTCAAGGGGTATTGGACTAAAGAATAAAGAAGTGATGCCAAGTAGCAATAGAACGGTGGCAGTAATGCTCTTGTTGTAACAAAAAGAGATGCTGTCTTGCAGCTCTGAAAGAAAAACTAAGGGAGTTGGTTGTTGTAATGGGAACATTGGTCTCAATGGCTAAGGGTATGTCTCTATGTATAGCTGTACCGAAACAGCTGTGCCGCTGCAGTGCGTGTGGCAAAGACGCTCTATGCAGATGGAAGAGAGCTCTCCCGTCAGCATAAAAATCCCACCTTTGCGAGCGGCATAAACTATGTCAGCGGGAGAAGCTCTCCTGCCAACATAGCGCTGTGCACACAAACGCTTGTGTCAGTGTAACTTACATCGCTTGGGGGGGTGCCAACACAGGCTGCAGAGTAGACATGGCCCAAGATACACTGGATAGGCATTGTGCCAGACAAGGCCAATGGAATCCAGCCCAGGCACAGGACTGTTATTTATGGACCAGATTTTGAAAAGCTCAGCATCCAGTAGCACCCAATGTTCATAACGGGGAAGGGGAGGTTGTCCATCTCCATGGGAGTGGCTGAGTTCTGACTCAGTGCTTTTGAAAACCTGGCCACTTCAGTTAAGTGCTTAAATGGGAGTGGAGCACTTTAAAACCTGGCCCTGCAGCACTAAGGGTAGCATCAGGCCCTCAATGACATCTGTATGGCAAGCACAACATTCAGCCTGTAAGCACCATCTTGGGCCAGTCTTAGAGAAGTGAAAACTGGCTGAAGAAGCAGTCCGAGGAAAGCTTTGGTATACACAAACATGTGGCAACTGGTTCTCAATGTCTGTGTAGGACAGTCAGAAACGCTGGGCATACGTGCTGCTGTAAGTGACACCGCTGCCATGAGATAGTCCAATATGGAGGGATGACTTTGCAGACCCAGTATTCTAGGGAGAATAAGGGTAATCTGACAGATTCGCTTACAATTAACTCGAGTACTTCAGGGTAAATTATTAGAACCAGCTTTATTAGTATCCAAGAATGTGGGGATGATATAACTTGGGAATTTTGTCCTGCAAAAAAATTCAGTAGTCATGCTTTAATAAATGCCAAAAAAGCTAATTAAGTTTTTTTTTTCTGGCTAAAATGACCTCAAGTGAGGCTGCAGTCTGCATCCTCTGAACCAATGTTGATTCTGGGCCATGCTCACTGAACCATGCTTCACAAACTGAAACTGACCCATTACCATGCTCTGCAATGGAACATGTGAGCCAGAAAACAGGCACTCCTGACACCAAGAAGGGAGAACGTCTAACAAGCAGGCTCAAGTAGTGCAGAACCTGGGGACGGCAGCAAGAAAGCTAGAGGCTCAAAAGCTGAGAACAAAGATGAAATGGGGGGTAGGGGAAGACATTGGGATGTACCAAAGGCTCCAACAATGGCCTATAAATAAAACATCTAGGAATTGTATTGAACAATCAGGAATCAAAGTGGAAGCCAGAATTTGGGGTTTATTGGACACATCCCTATTGGCTATTTCAGTATTGTTTGTTGGGTTAAACATAGTTTTCAGGTCTGTGATTGGCTGACATCTTTCCTGTGTCATTTAATAGAAGAGATACACCCTTGTTTCACCATCACTGACATGGCTTGATGGTGCTCAGCTCCTGGCAGTGACTGGGATCCTCAGCCCCCCAGCAATCACATTCTAGGGAGCTGAGTGCACTCCGCTTCACCCTGGAGGAGCTCAGAGCCTTTCAGGATCTGGTCTGTAGGGAGCCACTGCTCGAGTGGTTACAAAGCATTGTGACGGACCTGCTATGTGTTATTGTGTGGCAGGTGGGCCTCACCCCATGTGCTAATAAAGCAGCCAGCAGCTGTACTGAACTTAGAGAAACAGAAGTGAACGCTGGCTATTCAGGGAGAGAACCTCCCCTCTTGGCATTGGTTGTATATGCCCTGGCAATCCTCCCCATTTCCCCAGAAATATCAAGGACCTCTCTGATGACTACAAAGGAATCCCAGTTTGTAACATGCTCTACACACTTGTGGCACTATGTGACTATAGAATAATACAACTAAATGCATCAGCTGCAAAGGAACCAAGTGAGGTTTGAAAGCAAGCCAGCTCTTGAGACAAGGCGTGTGTTCTGGTCTGCTCTCTCCATGGGAAGAACAAGATGCCTTGGGCAAACATTGACTGAGATGCAAGCTGGGCAAGAGAGAGCCCTAAACAAGTTCCTGATTGACAGTCCACCTGTGAGCCACAGCAATCTAGGCAAGAACCAGCCTGCACGGAGGCTACACCTCTGGGGGACTCACCTTGATGATAAATGATCTTATGAGCCATGGGGATTAGAGCAGAGAATGCTTTATCCCACTAGAGAATTAGGACCCCCCTTTTCCAGTGGGAAACAGCACTTGTTAGTCTTGCGAGAGCATAAGCGACCACAGCGTGAAAATGGAACACTTTGTACACAAACAATTTGAGGGGTCTAAAAATGTATTCACCATAGTTTCCTCTCCTTCAGAGTTCTATGCCCTTGGACCCATGGTGCCAGAGGAGCTCAGCTTTGCAGGTGGAGGGATATGAAAAACAACCCAGTTAAATGGTTTCAGACTCACTGAAGCATTTTAACAAGTTTATTTTTCTTGTAACGTAGGTGGAGCAAAATCAGTCTGACTGTGTGTCTAGTCTAGGTGTTTGTTGTGGCACATTGATTTTATTGGCACACATTTTGATGAGCTCTAGCTCAGGACTCTTGCTTGTGCATAATGTCCCACCCCAAACTCATGCCATTAAACCTTTACGTCATATCACACTCTCATCCTTCCATTCTGTATATTTTGTGTACCTAGGAAACAATGCGACTTTTGAGGCATAATTTTAAATGGATTGAGGTATTTTACAGTCACTTGGAGTGGTTTTGTCTCTGTATTTTAAAGTAATAGAAAGAAATGAATAGTGAGCATTAACTACCAACTGTGCCATTTATATCCATCATTGTGCAATTAGCTGAGTGCTGCACAGTGGAGCTCCTGCTATGAAGATTTCAGTACAGTTGAGGGAGGAAGTTCACGTGTAGCTCACTTGCTAAATATCCAAGTATTGAAGGGAATGAAGCAGTACGTTTAAACGAAATGGTGATAGCAAGACTTTTTGCAATGCATTCAAGACTGCATTTGGGATGTAATTTTTAGTATACCCAGTAATCTGTGCCAAGGCATGGTCCCAGAAGAAAGATTCAGAGCACTTTCTACAAAGATTGAAGGCTCATCTATTTCATATTCTGGGTAGGCCGGGGTATGTTAACAAAGAGCTGCTAGACTCTGAGTGACAATGTAAAACACAGATGCTTGCAACTTTCCCTGAATCCCTAAAGAGAGGATAAGCATGAAAATGTGGCAAGTATGAATTGTGACTATCTTTCTTCATGAACTGTCTGCTGGCAGCCATATCCAGATCTATTCTGGAAACTGTGGGTCAGCCCTGGCCCCCAAACCAGCCCCTGTACACCATTCTGGTGGCACAAAAGGACTGGAAAGCAACTGGGGATTCTTGTAAGGGGTTATTATGAGCCAGCACAATTTAGCTTAGAGTATCCCAGAGCGGTGGGAGAGGGGGTTTGTTGTTACAGATTACCAGGTATGATTTTGTCTAGCAGACAAGAGCCCAGACAACTGCCTGGAGATGGGGACCCCAGTGACCTGTTGACCAGGAGTCCCACCTGAACTTGGCAGTCAGCCAGTTCTGGAAGGACAAAGGGCTGAGGAGAGAGGACCACGGTGACCTGATCAACCGGTTCCAGCCAGTGGGGAACAAAGGACAGAAGAGAGAGGGCCCAGGCGACCTGTTTACTTGGGACTGAAGACAAAGGACAGGGGAGGAGCTGTTGGGGGAAGTGATATAGGATGGGTGCCTGGAAGGACAGGGCTTCTGGACTGATTTGAGAGAGCAGTCAGAGCCCACCTGGATATAGGAGAGACCTACATGTACTGTGCTGAGGGAGGCTAGGCCTGAGGCCCAGAGGGTTTCCTGTGCTAGGTTCAGATGCTCAATAAACCCTCCTGTTTTATGCTGGCTGAGAGTCGCCCCAGTCTAGAGAACAGGGTGGCATTGATCCCTCTGGGAGTGGAGGCCCAGGGAGTGCAGAGCGAGTGGACTCCCTGAGGGGTATTTAATCCCTAAAGCTTGAGTTTTCAGATGTTTCTTTTTTTTAAATAAAATTTACCTTTTTTAAAATCTTTTGATTCCAAAGTCCTTAGACAAGAGGTTTGTCTGTGCTCACATTGCTAAGGCAACTGGTTGGTATTTTATTCTCAAGCCTCCCCAGGAAAGGGGATGAAGGGGCTTGGGGGGGATATTTTGGGGGGATAGGGATTCCAAGTGACCCTTCCCTGAATATTTGTGAAAATCACTTGGTGGTGGCAGCAATATCTGTCCAAGGCAGAAAAGTGTGCCTTGGAAGAGGTTTTAACCTAAGCTGGTAGAAGATAAGCTTAGGGGGTCTTTCATGCAGGTCCCCACATCTGTACCCCAGAGTTCAGATTTGGGGGGGTATACCCTGACATAAGGTCACACGAGCAACTGTAACTCTGGCATTTCCTACCTTTTGAGTGCTTGGTGTTGCAACACAAATAACATTCTTAAAGTAGGTTTTAAAAATATATTTCCCTATTTTCAAAGAATACAGTTGTATGGCCTAGCGGCCGGAGTCAATGGAGATACTCCTCTGGGCGCAGCTGTATGGCCTAGCGGCCAGAGTCAATAAAGTCACCCTATGGCCTAGCAGCCGGATCCACTAAAGTTGCCCTCTGGGCAGGGTTGTATGGCCTAGCGGCCGGAGTCAATAGGTTCATCCTCCGGGCGGAGCTGTATGGTCAAGCGGCCACTTCCGGGGGGAGGGGAAGCACACCTGCCGTTTTTATAAGGAGTTGGACGCTATCCTTGGTGGCAACCCCACCTCCACTACCAAGAGCCCCATGAATACTTCGGCATGACTGGAGCCGGTGGGAAGTGGACCTAACCCAGAGGATGAGGTCATTGACTAAGAGGTGGAGGCAAACGACAATGTCGAGCCCACAGCAGGGTCGCTCCCTGGTGCGTCCAGCCAGGAGCTGTTCTCTACTCTGGAGGTGTCTAGCGAGTCTCAGCAGTCGCGCTCCGGCGAGCAAAAAGCAGTGGTTTTGCTTTGTGAAGTGCAGAGGTGGGTTGAGGGCATAGAAATGTAAAAGGCTGTCTGTGTTTCTATGTGCTGGACATTTCCCTGTGCAGCTAAGCAGTACAGCGGAACAGGATGTTGATGCACACTGAGCTTTCACAGGAATTCTCCAGAGATCGCTAGGAAACTTTTCTGAAGGTACTTGGCAATCCTCTGCCAAAGAGATGCTTTGTTCCTTCCCCCATTGAAGGAAACTTTCCTGCGCCATTCTTCAATCACTTGTGCAGGGACCAAAGCAGCACACAGGCAAGCAGCATAGGGACTGGGGCGGAAGCTGCAAGTGTGTAGTAGATGCACCCTTGCTTCCCTGCTTACCCTCAGGAATGAGATATCTGATACAATGACCCCTGCTTGTGGAAAAGGGTGGGAAAATTTAGAATATTGTCCCTAGTTGACTGCACTGTGACCCTTTCATATTTATTTTCTCCCCATGTATAATGCTCCCCAGCCCAGGCTAAACTCACCGTGCTTGGGGTGTCTGCTGGCATGTGTGCTTGTCAAGGGTCAGTGAGAAAGTGATTGGTATGTTACTAGAGGTGTATTTTATGGTACTGTTTCAGTGCAGTGTGTGTACTTAACAATCATGCTTCTGTGTATTGTTCCTTGTGCTTCTGCATCCACTACACTTACATTGAATCCTAGGCCACAAAAATCACAAGTGCTCAAAAGCAGCAGCCAGGCATTCTGCCTCAGCAGTCCACCCCAAGCAAACTTTTCACCGTTACATTCACAAATATTGTGCAAGGTATGGCTATGACCATGGAAATATTATCCTCGTTGAGGTCTAACCTGCCATAAAAGGCATCGCCAGCGTGCCTTTAATCTACTCAACACACATTCCACGGTCATCCAGCACCTATTCAGCCTACTGTTGAACTGCTCCTTACTGCTATCTAGGTTTCCCGTGTAAGGCTTCATGAGCCATGGCATTAAGGGGTACGCCAGGTCTCCCAGGATCACTATGGGCATTTCAACATCCCCTACTGTAATCTTCTGGGCTGGAAAGAAAGCCCCCCATTTGCGGCTTTCTGTACAGGCCTGTGTTCCTGAAGACACATGTGTCATGCACCTTTCCAGACCATCCTGCATTGAAGTCAGTGAAACGCCCACGGTGATCCACAAGTGCCTGCAACACAATGGAGAAGTACCCTTTCCTATTGCTGTACTCCGTTGCAAAGTGGTCTGGTGCCAAAATTGGAATATGCATGCCATCTATCACCCCTCTACGGTTAGGGAAACCCATTTCTGCAAAGCCATCCACTACTTCACACACATTACTAAGAGTCATGGTCCTTCGCAGCAGGATGTGATTAATGGCCCTGCACACTTGCATTAACACATCCCCAACAGTGGACTTCCTGACTCCAAACTGATTTGCAATTGACTGGTAGCAGTCTGGAGTCGCCAGCTTTCACACTGCGATCGCCCCGCGCTTCTCCACCGAGAGAGTAGCTCTCATTTGGGTGTTCCTGCGCCCCAGTCCTGGGGCGAGCACCACACACAATTCCAGGAAGGTGGCTTTCCTCATCTGAAAGTTCTGCAGCCACTGCTCGTCATCCCAGACCTGCATAATAATGTGATCCCACTACTCTGCTAGTTTCCCAAGCCCAAAAGTGACGGTTCACCATGTTCAGATGTTCTGTGAATGCCAAAAGTAATCTAATGTTGCTCCTATCGATGTCAGACAGCACCTCAGACAACTGTGAATCCCATTGAGTTTAGAACTTCACGATTAACTGCACTGTCATTTGCAATGTGCTACTGATAGCTAGCAGAGCATTGGAGAGCAGTGCAGGATCCATTCTTTCAGACACAGATGGCTGGGTGAGCAGAAAACAAGGGATGCTGAAAAATGCCGCAAACCGAAGACAGAAGCAAATGGAATGCTGAGACGAAAAGCAATGCATCATGGGACATTGAGCCCGAACCAATGATGCGCTGCGATCCACTCCACCTTCCCACAAGACCTAGCGGCAGAAGGTGGAGAGGTGAACTGTGGGATAGCTACCCACAGTGCATTGCTCTCACTGTCGATGCTACTGCCCCAAGTGTGGGCGCATTCTGCTGACAGAGGAAGACAGTGTGAACATGCAACAATGATTTTCTTTTAGTGCTTTTTGATTGTCGATCAAACTTTCGGTGACATCATTAATAAAATTCCTATGTCAAGCTGTGACGGGTTCCCCCCAAGGTGCCACCTGGAACTGGGGTACCACTGACCCACCAGCCTGGGCTCCCTCTCACACTGTGCTGCTGTGACAAGCTGCAAAGCCCTCCAGCCTGCACTTTCACCAGCATTCACACAGGTAGGGACACACCCAGCTGCAGTTACAAGCAAGCTCTCTGACCAGCCCCTGCATAGGAAGGCTACTCCCAGCTCCTCAGGCACGCACCCCCTCTGGAGTATAAACCCAAAATTATACTGTCTTGTGCTGCTTAGGGAACTGTACAGCATAAGCTCATAAAATATGCCCCCTTCCTCAATGTGGAAAGGAATATGCAACATCCTTTTGCCCCTGAGTTATAATTCCCACACACTTCACTACAACTTACTGGTTTAGACAAAGCAAAAATAAGTTTATTAACTACAAAAAATAGATTTTAAAGTATAGCAAACAGATCAAAGCAGGTTATCTAGCAAATAAACAAAATGCAAACTAAGCTTAACATACTAAATAAATTGCATATGAATAGCAGATTCTCACCCTAAGAGATGTGTGACAAAGCTCCGAGCCTATATTGGTGGGTCCTGCACTTCGGGGCAGATTCAGTCACCTCAGAAGCTTGCTAAGGCCCTCAATGTGACCTCCCTTTCTCAGTGTAGTGACAAGGGTGACAGCCTTAGGGGGGGAGGGATAGCTCAGTGGTTTGAGCATTAGCCTGCTAAACCCAGCGTTGTGAAGTTCAATCCTTAAGGGGGCCACTTGGGGATCTGGGGCAAAATCAGTACTTGGTCCTGCCTAGTGAAGGCAGGGGGCTGGACTCAATGACCTTTCAGGGTCCCTTCCAGTCCTAGGAGAGAGGTGTATATCTCCATTTAAAAAAAAAAATCCTACCGAGCTACTTTCATCACAGGCCAGTATGAGAGGTAGAAATGGGGGATACCCCACAGTCTCTGTTGCTCCCTTGAGCTGGTAGGTGCAGTTTGGCCTCCTGCCTGGACCAAGGCCTGCTTCCCCTCTCAAGGGGGTCTCTATAGAGCATGGAATGGGGGGGAACCTGGGCCCACCCTCGGTTCCAGCCCAGGGACCCTAATGGTAGCAGCTGTTGGCAGCTTCCCCTTCACCACTGGAGCTGCTTCAATTCCCTGGGCCACTTCCCCGTGGTCCCCTTTTTCTAACTTCACCCTTACCTCAGGCTTCAGCAATACTTCCTCTCCTCTAACTCCTTCCACCAGGGCTCCCCTGAGGGAACTGGAAGGAGAGCTTTTAAACAGTATGAGTGGGACTTTGATTGATTCCAGCTGTCTCCATTAGCCTAGCGGCCTTAACTGATTAATTGGCATCAGGTGTCTTGATTGGCTTGGATTAGCCTTTGTTTGGCTACCCAGGAAACAGGGACCTGCTCCTCCAATGGAGGGAGCTGTGGGTCTGCTACCACTGCTGCTAGGCCCTGGGCTCTCGCTGACTCATTTCCGGACCGTGCCAAGAAAACATCTGTACATGCTCATGCTCCACACCCTTCACATCCTCACTCTTGCGTCCCGCTCAGACACAAAATGGCAGGACCTCCTACCACTTCTGGAGGGTGAGGAAGCCCGGTGGGCCAGCCTATAGTCCACCCTGGTCCCGAAGCCTGCTGGGGATATAAGTTGGCAGCTCCTTCAAAAGGTAATAACAAAATGTTTTTTAAGTACATCTGAAGCAGGAAGCCTGCTAAACAATCAGTGGGGCCCCTCGATGATCGAGATACAAAAGGAGCGCTTAAAGACGATAAAGTCATTGCGGAGAAACTAAATGAATTCTTTGCTTCAGTCTTCATGGCTGAGGATGTTAGGGAGATTCCCAAAACTGAGCCGGCTTTTGTAGGTGACAAATCTGATGAATTGTCACAGATTGAAGTGTCACTAGAGGAGGTTTTGGAATTAATTGATAAACTTAACAGTAACAAGTCACCGGGACCAGATGGCATTCACCCAAGCGTTCTGAAAGAACTCAAATGTGAAGTTGCAGAACTATTAACTATGGTTTGTAACCTGTCCTTTAAATCGGCTTTTGTACCCAACGACTGGAAGATAGCTAATGTAACACCAATATTTAAAAAGGGCTCTAGAGGTGATCCCGGCAATTACAGACCGGTAAGTCTAACATCAGTACCGGGCAAATTAGTCGAAACAATAGTAAAGAATAAAATTGTCAGACACATGGAAGAACATAAATGGTTGGGCAAAACTCAACATGGTTTCTGTAAAGGGAAATCGTGTCTTACTAATATATTAGAATTCTTTGAAGGGGTCAACAAACATGTGGACAAGGGGGATCCAGTGGACATAGTGTACTTAGATTTCCAGAAAGCCTCTGACAAGGTTCCTCACCAAAGCCTCTTACGTAAATTAAACTGTCATGGGATAAAAAGGGAAGGTCCTTTAATGGATTAAGAACTGGTTAAAAGACAGGGAACAAAGGGTAGGAATTAATGGTAAATTCTCAGAATGGAGAGGGGTAACAAGTGGTGTTCCCCAAGGGTCAGTCCTAGGATCAATCCTATTCAACCTATTCATAAATGATCTGGAGAAAGGGGTAAACAGTGAGGTGGCAAAGTTTGCAGATGATACTAAACTGCTCAAGATAGTTAAGACCAAAGCAGACTGTGACGAACTTCAAAAAGATCTCACAAAACTAAGTGATTGGGCAACAAAATGGCAAATGAAATTTAATGTGGATAAATGTAAAGTAATGCACATTGGAACAATAACCACAACTATACATACAATATGATGGGGGCTAATTTAGCTACAACTAATCAGGAAAAAGATCTTGGAGTCATCGTGGATAGTTCTCTGAAGACGTCCACGCAGTGTGCAGAGGCGGTCAAAAAAGCAAACAGGATGTTAGGAATCAGTAAAAAGGGGATAGAGAATAAGAAGGAGAATATATTATTGCCCTTATATAAATCGATGGTACGCCCACATCTTGAATACTGCGTACAGATGTGGTCTCCTCATCTCAAAAAAGATATACTGGCACTAGAAAAGGTTCAGAGAAGGGCAACTAAAACGATTAGGGATTTGGAACGGGTCCCATATGAGGAGAGATTAAAGAGGCTAGGACTTTTCAGCTTGGAAAAGAGGAGACTAAGGGGGGATATGATAGAGGTATATAAAATCATGAGTGATGTGGAGAAAGTAGATAAGGAAAAGTTATTTACTTATTCCCATAATACAAGAACTAGGGGTCACCAAATGAAATTAATAGGCAGCAGGTTTAAAACAAATAAAAGGAAGTTCTTCACACAGCGCACAGTCAACTTGTGGAACTCCTTGCCTAAGGAGGTTGTGAAGGCTAGGACTATAACAGGGTTTAAAAGAGAACTAGATACATTCATGGAGGTTAAGTCCATTAATGGCTATTAGCCAGGATGGGTAAGGAATGGTGTCCCTAGCCTCTGTTTGTCGGAGGATGGAGATGGATGGCAGGAGAGAGATCACTTGATTGTTACCTGTTATATTCACTCCCTCTGGGGCACCTGGCATTGGCCACTGTCGGTAGACAGGGTACTGGGCTAGATGGACCTTTGGTCTGACCCAATACGGCCGTTCTTATGTTCTTATGTTCTTCACGGAGCTGTGAGCACGGGCGTGTTCTTGGTGCAGTTCACCCCAATCCCGGACACCTGCCCCTTTTGCGGCATGAGGGAGACCCTGGCGCAGGTATATCTGGAATGTGCCAGGTTGCAGCCCCTATTTCGGCTCCTCCAGAACCTCCTGCTGAGGTTCTGGCTGCACTTCTCCCCACACTTGTTTACATTTTCACACCCTATCCATGGCCCCACTAAATCACGAGACCTCCTCATCAACCTCCTCCTGGGCCTAGCCAAAGTAGCCATCTACACCACCAGGAGGATGTTAGACAAGGGGGTGCTCTGTGACTGTGGGGCCTATTTCCATTCCTCCCTGGTCTCACGCATCCGGGTAGAGTTCCCCTGAGTGGCATCCGCTGGCTCCCTTGACGCCTTTGAGGAGCAGTGGGCGCTGTCCGGGGTTCTCTGCTCGGTGTCCCCGTCAGGTTCCCTTCGTTTAGCCCTGTGACCTCACTCCCGTCCCTGTTATATCTTTAGTTGTCCGCCGTTACCAATGGAGATCCCGGACCTTGTGGCTCCTCCCCTTAGGCTGGGGGAGGTCCTTTAGCAGGGGGCAGGCTCTGCCCGCCCACTTCCAGGATCCCAGCAGGCTGCGGGTGCCATCCCTGCCTTCCACTCTGGCCTGGAGGGAGGTGTGGGGCTGCTACCATTGCTGCTAGGCCCTGGGCGCCTGTCGTTGCTGCTGCCCCATGTCTGAACCAGACCCCTCCCCCTTCTCTGCTACCTGGTTGCTGGCTGGCTGGTGGACCCTCCCCCGGTTGCTGCTGCTCTTGCTACAGCCCCCTGCAGGGGGGGGCTGCCAGCCCGCTCCCCGGAGGAGGGGAGTGAGGGACCCCAGCCCCAGCCGTTGCTGCTGCTGTGGGCCCTACCATCACCACCTGAGAAGGGTCCCTCCTTCCTGGCCACCGGACTGCCTGCTGGAGCCACCGCTGCTGCTGTTGCGTTTGCTGCCTGAGAGTTGCTGGAGCCTCGAGGAAGAGGAAGAAGAGGGTTGTTTGCTGCTAGGGGAGCGCACAGAGACTCTGCAGACCACTGTGGAGGGGCCTTCCAAGGATTGAGTAACTTTCAAACTGTGCTCTTGTGGTGGGGATCTTGACTGTGTGTGTGGGGACATAGGGGGTGTGGCGTGGAGCCTGCCTCCTGGTCCATCTGTGTGTCCCCCTCACCCCCACTGGCCACTTACCATCTGCCTCAGCTCCTGCCTCCAGGACTCAGCTGCTTGCCTTGCTTATCACGCCCTGTTTCCAACGCTTGGGCCTGAAGCAGCAGCCAGCACAAACAAACTGAGACTTTGCAAGCGCATGTGGGCGCATGTGCCCCGCCCCTTGGACTGACCCTCCCCCCCACAGCAGTCCCCCACCTTTCCCCTTACTACCTGCCCCCGCCCCTTGCAGCCCTTTGCTCTCCCCCTTTGCCCCAGCCCCTCAGCAGCTTCAGTTTGTTTGCCTGCCTCGCCCTTTTCCCTCTGCAGTTGGGTTTGTTCATCTGCCCTGCCCTAGCCCCTGCAGCTAGCCCCTTGGTTGCCCTGTCCTAACTTCAGCCTGTTTCTCCCCACCCCCCACCACGGTACTCCTGCCCTGATTAGCCCCCTGCTCCGTGCGCCCATGCCCCCCCATGCGCTTGTGCCCCTCCCCTGTTTCAGTTGAACCCCTGTATTGCTGCACCCCCCAATGCTTTTCTAGCCACCCTCCCCTAGTGCAGCTAGAGGAGCCGGAATCCCATCGTGTGTTGGTGACTGAACCCCTGCCCCCCCGCAGTCCTTGTCTCTATAGACCCCCCAGTCCGACCCTCCCATTTTAACACCCTCCTCCTCTGCCTGCAGCCTAGCGGGGAGGAGTGGTTGACCTGTTCCCCCTTTCCCTACCCCTCTCCAGTGTTTGTCCTCCATCCCTGCTCGTTATGGTGCGGGACATAGGAGGGTGGGACCCTTCGGGCAGACCCCGCTGCCCCTCCTCCACGTGCCCCCCCATGGTCCTTTGTGGCTCCCGCCTTGACTGCCGCTGCCAAACCTCCCATTACCCTCCCACTGGGGCACTGGCAGCGGTGGACAAAGGGATAGACTGCACTGCTGCCACATCCCTTACCCCCTCTGATTCTGGGGGGCCCCCCAGCCAGTGGGAAAGGCCAGGGGAAAAAGAAGGGCAAGGGCCGCGCCAAAAAAGTGAAGCCCTCCATGGTAGGGGCTGCCCCCTCTGCCGCAGCCCCGCCATTGGCCGTGGAATCCCTCTCCGCTGCTCCCTCCACCAGCTCTGCGGGTGCCCCTCTCCCGGCCTCCAAGGTGTACACCCAGGTGGTGGCGGCTCCCCTGCCTGCCGCTATGTCATCTCCCCCAGCCACCGTCTCTGCTACCATCTCTTGCGGCCAGGGCTCCTTCCCCAGCTTGACCAGGAAGCACAGCCTCCGTTGCCTCCTGGTGTCTGCCTCGCCCCACGTGGAGACCTACGTGTGGGCATTGGCGAGGGTGGTGGGGCCCATGGCTATAGTGGCGGCCTCCAAAATGTACGAGGTCATCTTCTTCCTGGCATCAGAGGCCGCCGTCCAGGAGGCGGTGGAGAAGGGCCTGGCGGTGGGGGAGTGGGGGCAGGGCTGTTTGTCCTCCTGGAGAAACTGGAAGACCTGAGTGTCCGAGTAGTCATGACTTCTGTCCCTCTGTTCCTCCCTAATGCCGCCCTGCTACCTTGCCTCTCTACCCTGGGGAAGCCCCTCTCCGTAGTCAGCCCTCTCTCGCTGGGCTGCAAAGACCCCGCCCTCCGTCATGTCCTCTTGTTCCGCCAGCAGGTGCAGCTTCAACTGCTGCTGGCGGTGCATGACAGAGAGGCGTTCGAGGGGTCCTTCCTGGTCCCCTACCAGTGGGCCCGCTATCAGGTGCATTATTCCACGGGGGAGGCCTGTTACCTCTGCCAGGCGATGGGGCATGTCCGGAGGGACTGCCACTTGGCCCGGCACGGAGGAGTGTCCAGGAACCCGAGCCCTGGCAGGGCACCGGCCCCGTCATCGCCAGCACTCCTGGCAGCCTGGCGCCCGGAGCCGCCCCTCCTCCTCCCCAGTCCACCACTGCTCCCGCTCGGGTGCTGGGGGCACCAAGATGAGTGGGAGAGCCCCATCTCCACCTATGTGCAGTCTGGCAGAGCCTGGGAAGGAGGGTGTGGCGGGGCCTGAGACGGAGGGTGCGGCGGGGGTGCTGCCAGGCGTGAGAGAGGGCCTGCCCCAGGAAGAGTTTTCCCTCCCTCATGCCATCCCACCGCTACCTCCCCGAATCCCTGTGCCATCTCCCTTGCCCCCCGGCCCGACCCCTGCTAGCTAGCCCGCAGATGACACCATGGAGGGTACAGGGGAAGCAGGGCAAACAGAAGGCTCGGGCACAGCTCCTCCCCTGATACCAGTCAGCTCTGTGTTCTTGGGGAACCAGGGCGCAGTATCCAGCCTGTCTGACTCACGAAGGACACCCCTTGCCCCCAGCCTCTGCTTGAACCAAAACCCATCAGAGAAAAGACTTGCAGAGAGCAATGAAGGGCGTTGGGGGACACACCTAGACCCCTCCTGACGAGGGTGACAGGATTAAAGCAACTCCCCTAGCCTCATCTACATCAAAGATGGGACAGGGAGGCATCTCCATTAGCACACAGAATGGAGAACGGAGATTCCAAGGCAAGAACTGCACTGAACTCCGGGACCAGAAAAGCAGGGAAGCACTGCATGATGGGGGATCTCTGCTCTAGATGTTAACGGACCCATCTGCACACACCCAGCTCAGCAGTTATCAGACCAATTCTAGTAAGGAATCCTTGATTGATATCCAAAATACTGAAGCAGCCTAATTGCATTGTGAGCTCCCTGGAAGGAACACCGCCCATAGCCAGGAGTGATCAGCTCCTATTGTCTAGCCTAAAGAAAACCCTTGAGTCATCAGTTTATCCATAAACAAATCTAGTGTTCTCCCTTGAACTATTGTTGTTTCCCTACAGAAACCCCTACCCATGCTCAATAAGTGTGCTGATACCTGGATCCAAACTCTGCATCAGTTCCACTGGGACTTCATCTTCTCCTGACTGATCGTGCTGGGGGCTCTGTCTCCAGCACTCAGGACCCTGAGCTACCACCTTCACCTGGGAACCCCCGACAAGTTCAAGCTTCATGGAGTGGTGAGACCCCAGCTCTCTCTCTCTCTCTGTTTTCTTTTCTATCTCAGGTATAACCTTTTAACCCTGACTTGTTTGATCAGGTATAGTTTTCTATATATGACTTTTGTAACCTTTAATAATGTAACTGTTATGTTTGTTTAGGCTCTCCTTGTGTGGTTATCACTATTACTCAATAAATAACTTCTATGATTAAGCTGGTTGCTTCCCTCCCTCTGATGTGGAGGCTGCAGAGGCCCCCTGTAAGACCAGGAAGGAGGCCATAGAGGCCAAGCCTTCTGCCTTCCCCTGAGTGAGTTCCATCCACCGGAGCTGGCTGGGGAAGATGTGGCAGCAAGGGGGGGCAGCACTGCCCACCTTATGGAGCCCCTCCCACCCCCTTGCCACATAATCCCACATAATGGGACTGGGAGGCTGGCTGCTTGCTTACTTATGGGGTCGGTCACGGATTGCTGCGCGGCCCAACGGTGAGGATCCCCCCATGCCCTCCCTATGGCACCCACCACCTTTGCTGCACTAAACACCCAGGGCTGTAGGGTGGGTCTCCGCAGATGCCAGGTACTCTCCTTCCTTCGGGGGGGGTACTCTGTGGTCTTCCTGCAGGAGACCCATACGGATCCAACTGCCAAAGCCAGTTGGCAGCTGGAGTGGGGGGACAGGGTTTATTTCAGCCACCTCACAGCTCGTACAGCTGGAGTGGTGACCCTGTTCTCCCCCACCCTACAGCCCGAGGTGCTGGGGGTTGCCGAGGTCCGCATAGAGGGGCTGGTGGTCAATCTCGTCAATGTCTATGCCCCGACATTGGGCCTGGAGCAGCTACAATTTTTTCAGCGGGTGTCCACCTTCCTCGGCTCCTTGGATCCTCGCGAGTGCTTGGTCCTGGGCTGGGACTTTAACACCACCCTCGATGAAAGGGACCACCTTTGTCTGGGTGGAGGCCCATTGGTCGAACCACTCCTGGTTGGACCACATTTACTTGTCACGCTGTTACCTTTCACGGGCCCACTCTTCCAGCATCCGGCCGGCCCCATTCTCGGATCACCATCTGGTGACTGTGACGCCCTCTCTCAGCGTGGAGAGGCCGGGGCCGGCCTATTGGCATTTTAATAACAGCTTGCTGGAGAATGTGGGCTTTGTGGCATCCTTCTGGGAGTTCTAGCTGGCATGGTGAGGGCAGCGGTGCGCCTTTCCCTCGGTGCAGCGGTGGTGGGATGTGGGGAAGGTGTGCACCTGGCTCTTCTGCTGTGACTACACCCGGGGCACCAGCCAGTGGAGGGACTTGGCGATAGAGCAGTTGGAATGGGAGGTCTTAGAGCTGGAGAGGCGTCTGGCTGGCAGCCCCGAGGATCCATCGGTTTGTGGAGCATGCCGGGAGAAGAGGGAGGAGCTCCTGGCCCTCGAGGACCATCGGGCCCGGGATGCCTTTTTTCAATCCCGCATCCGCCTCCTTCGGGAGATGGACCGCGGCTCCTGCTTCTTCTACGCCCTGGAGAAAACGAGGGGGGCTAAGAAGCCCGTCACCTGCCTTCTGGCAGAGGACAGGACCCCCCCATGGATCTGGAGAAGATGCACAGGAGGGCCAGGGCCTTTTACGCCAGCCTTTTCTCCCCAGATCCGACAGATCCCAATGCTTGCAGAGTGCTCTGAGATGGACTCCCGATGGTCAGCGCGGGCCTGGCTAGAGCAGCCTCTCACTCTGGCCGAGCTCTTGCAAGCCCGCCGCCGCATGCCCACGAATAAATCCCCAGGTATGGATGGGCTGACCATGGAGTTCTACGGCGTGTTCTGGGACGTCCTCGTCTTGTCACAGTCTGGGCCGAGTTCTTGGAGAGCGGGGTCCTCCTCCTGTCATGTAGGCGAGCTGTGCTCACCTTGCTTCCAGAGAAGGGGGACTCCCATGACCTTCAGAATTGGCGTCCCGTCTCGCTCCTCAACATGGACTATAAGTTCGTAGCGAAGGCCATCTTGCTGCGGTTGGGGTCCGTGCTGGCGGACGTGGTCCACCCCGACCAGACCTACACCCGCACACCCTACACCCCTGGCCCTCCAGACCTTCTCATCAGGCCCCTGTCCCGTGGCCCCACCCTGGCCATCCCACCCCTTCACCGTGAGCCGGCTGCATGAATTTGTGAAAGTGAAATGAATTATATTAAAGAAATAGAATGAATTAAAGAATGCTGTATGTACCTTTAAGTAGAAATGAGAAATGCTGCAATTCAGGTGTCAGGAAAGCAGACATTAACTGTTAATCAATTGCTCCACTTAAGGGCGATTGGTGAAGCATTAGCCTTAGATCGATAAGAGTTAATAAGGAAGCAGGATATGCACATTGTGCCCCAGGCAAATTTTACAATTTTGCTCTCTCTGTCCCTTTGTTTAGTTCGCACGCTTTTATCTGTATAAATAAGACTGTTTGAATCTTGCATGGGGCTCACATTATCTGAGTGTTATTAGGAGAGCGTTGTGCTAAAACAGAGTGGTCTGACAAACTGAGTCCTGAGTCTAACTTTGACAATTTGGAGGTCCCACCGAGATGGCAACCGTCTTCACTGGGGCCGTGTGATTCCTGACCGTTTTTGTAGGACGACCGTGGCAGCCGGCACCTGGGCATTTGGCCCAAGCGGTTCTCCTCCTGAACGGAAGGGCGCATGACCACAGTGAGGTCTACGCCATCAAACCTGTTGGTTCCCACTCTGTTCTGGTAGGGATCCCGGGATCTGACATCAGGAATCTGGTCAGGTAATTATTTCTGTGTTTTGTCCGGACTGAGGACTGGATTGTCCTGTCTCTGTGTCTATCCGTCTTCCTGTGGAGTGTTTGAGTCTGGGTGCCGTCTCCGTCCGGGGATCAGCCGACCAAGGGGTTCCTGTCCCTGCGGTCTGAGTGAGTGAAATCTGCACAATCACAGCCGCACCGCACCTTGGGTAAAACCCTTGGTGTGAAAGCAAGGGCGATTGAGACAGTAGCCTGTGGGCTCCTTTTGTGTGTTGCACCGAGCATCGCTCTGACGAACCCGAATTTCCTTCTTGTGTGATTGGTGTGTGTAAAGTCCTCCTGTATTGGTAATCAGACGTCTAAGTCGGGACAATTCCCTAAAGGAACGCCGGCTCATTTTATGTATTTTAGGAAGGGTCCAGACTCCTGTAAATTTCTGGAAAAATGGTCTAGGCTAACTCAGGAAGATCCAAAACTCAGTGGCCACTGTTAGGATCTTGGGACAAGGACTGAGTGGACGTCTTAAAAGACAAACTCGGCCAACCTAAAACTAAATTGGCCAAAGGAGAGGTTAATTGTTTCATGCAGTGGTGGGAAGAGGCAAATCATAGGTGGACAAAATCAAAACTCGCCTCTCTCAAAGATTCAAATAATAAGTTAAAAGCTTTATTAAAAGCCTCCTCTCCCACCACCAGACCGAGCGCTCTCCTTTACTCCGTTCTCCGAAAAAACCCGGATCGATCCCAACCCCCTCCATACTCCCATCTCATTGTAAAAAGGACAAAAAGCCCCTTGTTCTGTTCCCCTTCGTTGTCTGTCTCAGAAACTGATTCTTTAGTGTTCCACTACCAATTCAGCAAGGAGGGTGGGCTCCTTAGCTAGTCCCCACCCTTCCTGGTCCCTTTCCTTAAACATTTCTTTCAAAATTGTGAAATAACCACAATATCACTCACAAAAATGGTTCATTAGAAAAAGCAGGATTGGGCCCAGACAAGCAGGCAAGCAACAGATAAAGAAACTGAAAAACAGGTTGGAAGCCCTAAGAGCATAGTGTCAGGAGTAAAAGAAGCAGTAAGTGCAAGCATGAACCCCTGGAACAATACTTAAAATGGTGAAATCTGAGTTGATAAAGGTGTCATTTTGGGAGATAAACAAGCGATTAAAGGAAAGAGAGTGAAAAGTTAACTCTACAGAGGCTGGAGAGAATTAAGCAGTTAAACTTTGTGAAAATGTTAAAAAGGACCATGTTAAAGAGAAAAAGAATTCTTGGTTTCTTTGCAGCCATTCTGAAGGAAAAATGGGCCCTTTTTCCAAAGGAATGTCTGTAAACAATCCAGGTAAAGAGACAATCTGATTGAAATCATTTGACTATGGAAAACTGAGTCAAATTTGCTAAAAGAACATAGGGGGGGTTCTAAAAACAAAGCAGTATAAAAGGGATGTTAAGGAAAAGAAAATGTGTATGTATCTGTCTGTCTGTGGAAATATGTGAGGTTTGTAAAACTCCTGTTTTGTTTTGTTTATAATGCCACTAAAAATCCATTTGATTCTTTAATTCAAAGTTGCAAAACTGACAGACCTTTTTGCCAGACACAGATAATCAGTGTTGGTTGGCTTTGGGATTTAGTATTTAACCCTTAAGGGGTAACTTGATTCTTTACAAAATTTAAAATGTTTTTAAATAAAGACCTAGTCATGGCTGCAGCAGGGCAGTCAAAATCAGAAGAATAGGGAGAGATTCTGGATTCTTTTTGTTTGTTTGTTTGTTTGTTTGTTTGTTTTTGTAACAAAATAGCAAATGAGAGCTGTAGTAAAAGAATAAAGACAGTGGCCCTCTGAAGCAACAGCAGGGGTGAGGTGCACAAAACGAAAAGAAGCAATGTTAGAAACACCAAGCCTTAAAATGGCTCTGTGTAATCAGACTGTCGCTTTGATAAGGGTACATAAAAACTCTGTAAGAACAAAAGAAGGTATTCTCGTAAGGAGAATTACCCTGTGCCCTTTGAAAGATATTACTCCTCCTTTGCAGGCACTTATGTGACAAATGGGTGCAACCGACCCTTCCTGGCCTTAATAGGCCATCATTGGGTTTGTGGGACCAAAGCTTTACCAGCTAACTGGTCAGGTATCTGTTATCCCGCCTGACTCTTCCCACAATTCCGAGTGCTAGGGTCCTTCCATGAGAATGCCTCCGTAATTTCAGGCGAAGAAGAAGGGACTTACCAGATGCCCAATGGTATGTAAATAACATAAGCCCCTTAACCTGGGAAGAGGCCATTGGCGGTTCCCTTATCCCACTTGGGGGAGTAATACACCATGAAAAAAAAAAAAAAGGCTCCTGAGGTTACAAGCAGTAGTTGAAATAATGGCAAATGAAACCGGAGAGAGTTTAAAGACCCTGGCCAAAGAAACAGGGGCGATCCGACAGATGGCCCTTCAAAACCGTCAGGCATTGGACATTGTGCTGACGGCCAAAGGAGGGACCTGTGCTCTCATTGGAAAAGATGTTGTGTGTTCATACCTGACGACACCAATGAGGTAATAGATCGCGCTAGCCACTTAGAACAAATTGCATATCTTCCCCATGAAGAGCTGAGTTCTTTATGGAAGTGGCTAAGTAACCTGTTCAATTTCTCTGGCATAGGAAACTGGTTGTTTCAGGGAGCCCTGACTATCCTGTTTGGAATCCTAATGATTTTTGTATGTTTTCAGTTAATCTCCTGTTGTATCCAAAATTGTGTAAGGTATGCCACCCAAGTGACTGCCCCAAAACAGAGTGCTAATATGATGATGTTAAATATCACTGATGAACGAAGAGATAAAGAATGATTAATATGTGGAACCCAGTAATTGTTGGTCTTTGCGTAAGCTTGACCAAAAGGAGGGATTGTGAAAGTGAAATGAATTATATTAAAGAAATAGAATGAACTAAAGAATGTTGTATGTATCTTTAAGTAGAGATGAGAAATGCTGCAATCCAGGTGTCAGGAAAGCAGACATTAACTGTTAATCAATTGCTCCACTTAAGGGCGATTGGTGAAGCATTAGCCTTAGATCGATAAGAGTTAATAAGGAAGCAGGATGTGCATATTGTGCCCCAGGCAAATTTTACAATTTTGCTCTCTCTGTCCCTTTGTTTAGTTCGCACGCTTTTATCTGTATAAATAAGACTGTTTGAATCTTGCATGGGGCTCACATTATCTGAGTGTTATTAGCAGAGCGCTGTGCTAATAAAACAGAGTGGTCTGACAAACTGAGTCCTGAGTCTAACTTTGACAAATTGCAGCTGGCCTGTTTCCGGAGCGCGCCAAGGAAACGTCTGTACATGCTCGTGCTCCACACCCTTCACGTCCTCACCCTCGTGTCCCCCCCTGACACAAAGTGGCGGGACCTCCTACCACCGGGGTGAGGAACCCCGGTGGGCCAGCCTATACTCCACCCTGGTCCCGAAGCCTGCTGGGGATATCAATTGGCAGCTCCTTCACGGAGCTGTGGGTATGGGCGTGTTCTTGGTGTGGTTCACCCCCATTCTGGACAGCCTTTTGCGGCATGAGGGAGACCCTGGTGCACCCAGGTTGCAGCTCCTCCTGCTGAGGTTCTGGCTGCACTTGTCCCCACGCTTGTTTATATTTTCACACCCTATTCATGGCCCCACTAAGTGGTGAGACCTCCTCATCAACCTCCTCCTGGGCCTAGCCAAAGTAGCCATCTACACCACCAGGAGGAGGATGTTAGGCCCCACAGTCACAGAGCACCCCCTTGTCTATTTCCATTCCTCCCTGGTCTCACACATGTGGGTAGAGTTCCTCTGAGTGGCATCCGCTGGCTCCCTTGATGCCTTCGAGGAGCAGTGGGCGCTGTCCGGGGTTCTCTGCTTGGTGTCCCTGTCAGGTTCCCTTTGTTTAGCCCTGTGACCTCACTCCCGTCCCTGTTATATCTTTAGTTGTCCCCCGTTACTAATGGAGATCCCGGACCTTGTGGATCCTCCCTTTAGGCTTCCGCCTGCCCACTTCCAGGATCCCAACAGGACCACTCTCGTATATCCTTCTGGTCTGAGTCCGTCACAGATGATACAAGCAGGCTGCAGATTCTTAAAGGGCAAGCTGCACTTGTTTTTGGAATCCCCAATTATTTCATTCACCGGCTAAAAATCCCTTTAGCTTGGGTCCAGCACTTCCCCCAGTTCATCTTTGTTCCTCGGGTGTTTCCAGTAGTCTTGTGTGGGGAGGGAAGAACACCAGATGATGTCACTCCCTGTCTTATATAGCTTTTGCATAGGGCGGGAACCCTTTGTTCCCAAAGCTTGGTTCCCAGACCGGTCTGTGGAAAAACACTGACATCCCAAGATGGAGCCTAGATGGTCTGGTCACATGTCCTTGTAGAGTCATAGCAGCCATTACTTGGAGACTGTCTGGAGCATTCTGAGGAAGGCTTGCCAGGTGGAAGATAAGCTTCTCCTAAGGCCTATTTTTTATTTCTAATGGCCCATTTTCCCAAATAGGCCCTTCCCCACCCACTATCTAGACTGAAAGCATCTTGTCTAGTGGGCGTTACCCAGGTTTAACTACATTTGAAATACAGAGACCTAGTCAATATTCATAACTGCAGATACAAAAATGATACATGGATACAAATAGGATAATCATATTCAGCAAATCATAACTTTTCCAATGACATCTCACATGACCCATCTTGAATAAAATGCAACATAATTATGCCATAATTATATCATAATAAGATCACTGTGAAGAATATGCAGTGTCACACAAGTACAGTACTCCTGAGTTAGTGGAAGGCCCTGAATTATCAAAGGCTGTTTATAGGCTGACTCTGGGTTCTGCTTGATCCAGTGCTGCAGATTCTTCAAACCCTGCCTGCCTCCAAAGATGTTTGAATTTGAATGGTGGGAGCTTCTTGACTCATTTAAATTCCTTTTCTGGTGTACCAAAAGGCAACATGTGCAAACACATGAAGTCATTTGTGACAGGACAATGAGCTCAATCCACCTGAGTGAAATATGCTCGCTCATTTCAGTGTCAGAGCAACAACAATGAGCTATTCTAAAGGCCAGCTCCTCAGAAAGTGTACATCTGTTTAGCTTTATTGACAGCAGTGGAGCTATGTAGACTTACACCAGCTGAGGGTCTGGCTCCAAATGTATGCACACATTGGGTGAGATCTTAGTGCTCTAGTGGTCAGTTCCCAGCAGCTCCCATTGAGAGCCATTGAGAATAATGGGAGATGCTGGGTGCTCAATGAGCATTTGAAAAGCTGGCCCTTTGTGATTTAGGGCCCTTGTAGGCCCTTTAGCCTGCCCTTGTAAGGATATTTGTGATTTCCACTGACTTTAATGTAAGCTGGGTGGAGATGACAGACTTTGGCTCATAATTTTTTTGTTAAAAGATCTGAATTGTTAAAAATTCTGCCTTTTTCTGAAAGGTTTGATCTCCTCCTTACCTTGGGCTCCCATCCTTTCTCTTTCACCATCTCCGCCTCACCATAGTTTATACCTAGGGCGTTGCATCTCTTGCATAAGCAGGCTGAAGTCAGCATGGTTTCTTTTCAGGGAAACAAGAGTGCTATATACCAGATACCTTCAAATCTGTATTTTCTGTGCAGAGTTTTGTAAATAAACGAAGTCGGAATTTATGTAAGCACCATGATCTAGTGGTTATAGCAGTGATGCTGGGAGTCAAGAGTCTGGGTTCTAGTTCTCCAGGGTTGTCTACACACATTTGCACTGGTTTAGTTAAACGTTGTGTAACGCATACACCTCCTGTGTGTGGTGTTCTGTCTCCAATAGTGGCACCAAGACCACTTAGAGATTAATGAGTCTGTTCTACAGCCTTAGCTAATAGGCATATGGCTTTTAGCTCATGCAGTAGAGACTCATACACATACACTAAGCTCTAGAGGTCCCAGGTTAAATCCTGCCTGCCGACGACCAGGGTCTGTCGGTGTTACAGTTGTACCTGTAACGTTTTGTTTGTTTGTGTTGGTATCCTGTAATAAAGGTGTGGCACAGCACTGCTGGTAAGAAAACTGGTCTTTTTTTGACATAGGCCAGGGTTACAAAAAGTTAACTTCCTTGTCACGTGATGAGGGTTAGCACTAGCACCCACTAGCTACAGGTGGTAGATTCACCTCAGTAGCTAGACTGACTCCTGCAGAAAGAACCCCCCTGAGAACAAGACATGTCCATGTGATTGGATCGGGGGCCAGTGATACTAGTGACTGACAGATGTCTAGTAAGAGGCAAAATGATGCTTTGCCATCAGGGATTTTAGGTTGACAAACAGGAAAGAACTGCCTCAGGCTGGAAAGGGTAAGCTAATAATTTAGCCCCTGATCCTGCAACAAGTTGTGGGTGGGTGGGTGGGTCCCTGCACCTCTATGTATTCCTATTGAAGCCAATGGAGCGGTGTTCATTGCAGCTTCAGGATCTTGGTTTATACCTCGCTTAAATAATATATTAATTGAAGAGTATTTAGTAGGTCGTTTACCTTTTTTAATTAATTGTAAATATGAGGTTTTTAGGAGGCTGGGCGACAGGATGGCATTAGCTCTTGAATCCACTATGTCTCACCCCACAGTTCTTTGAGGGAGACTGCTAGTTTTTTTTGCCACTCTTCTTATATGAAATTACAGCAGACTGGACTATTATGTTACTCATTAGATAGTATACGGACATCCTAAAGTTGGCAAATGAAACAACAAAGGTATAGCCAGGCAGTCCCACGTAGTTTTGTGTGAAGGACTTTATGATCCATACAGAAATGAAACTTCAGGTTAAATGTGAGTTGGTATCAGAACACATTTCCAAGCAGAGAAAGCCCCCAAAACTCCACCAAGCAACAGTAATTGCATTCTCTAAGCCTATAATGGAAACCACTTACTTGTTAGCAGTAGGATAGCTCCTGTTGCCACAAGCAGTAAAGCAGACCGTGACTCTATGTCCCCCATCTCTTGCTGCTTTCGCCTGATATTTTTATGTATATTTTTTTCAGTTAGTTTTCGGGCAGTTTTTAGGCCCTGATTCTGCAGAGACTTACACACTTGCTTAACTTTACACACTGTTGCCTATTGATGTCAGTGGGTGAAGTTAAGCAAGTGCATAAGTCTCTGTAGGATGCAAGTCTTGTAGGGTTATCACAGTCACGGGACAGCAAAAAAAGACAGGTGGAGAGTGGAGCCCAGGGAAACAATGAGGCAATATTGGTCAGCATGATGGATAGTGCTTTCAGCACACCGGCAGCCAAACCGTTATCAAGTACTTTGTAGACATCAAGGAAAAGGAGCGATTAAGGAAGGATTTGAAGGTAGCTTTGCTGATGTTTATGGGAAGTGCCTCTCAAACAGGAGGGTGAGCATGGGAGAAAGCACAAAGTTGGACAGATTAGTGTATGTCACCTGGAAAGAGGTTTAAGCTCAACCAAAAAAGCCCCGTCTTATAGTGGAATAGAGTGTCTACGTGGTGGGGGGGAGGTTGTGCCAGTATCACTGGTAAAACTTTCCCATAAGACAAGCCCTTAGCCCACTAAAAAACAGGTACTGTCCAATATGCTTATTGTAAAGCTAAACCATGTTGTTATGAAGAACTCATTGAATTGGAGTCTGTAAGCACTTTGCATGACTTCAATGGAACCTCATGAGCAAAAGGTTAGCAGCATGTATGCAAACACAGACAACTGTACTTTTGAGGTACACTCTTCCTTGGAATATGGGGTTGCAGCCAGAGATAAAAATGAACAGCAGTGAATGTGAAAGTTTTCAAAATGTTATTGTCTTTTTAAGTATCAGAGGGGTAGCTGTGTTAGTCTGAATCTGTAAAAAGCAACAGAGGGTCCTGTGGCACCTTTAAGCCTAACAGAAGTATTGCAGCATAAGCTTTTGTGGGTGAATGCCCACTTCATCAGACGCAAGACTGATGAAGTGGGCATTCACCCACGAAAGCTTATGCTGCAATACTTCTGTTAGTCTTAAAGGTGCTGGTGCCACAGGACCCTCTATTGTCTTTTTAAACAATAACAGTCCTTTAGGAAGTAGTGCAGTTTTTGTGCACAGATGCATCTCATAAAAGGGATGCTGTTCATTACCTTGAAGAATATGATAAACAAAGTCAGTAGGCAGGTGTGACAGAGTGCTGAGAGCCAGTAGCTGAGCTAGCACTCTGATCACTTAAGCAATCATGAGCTCCACCAGGAAACGCCTGATTGCCTAAGCAGTCTGGGGGTTGATGAGCTAAGGAGCTAAATAATCCCACCATCTGGGGAGGCTAGTTAAAAGCACAGGAAGGCAGTGCAGAGGGAGAGGGAGTTTTTGGGTTAGTTGAGATCACAAGCTAGTTTTGTTTCTCCCTCGCCCTGTAGGAGGTCCCCTTGGCCCGGAAGCAGGAAGCTGCTGGGGAGAGGGGATCTGCCCGCCAGCTGCAGAGCACTTGGCCGCCGAGCCCTGAGCCGCTGCAGGAGGCGGCCACGGCGGCGATGTTGGGGCCGCGCTGAGCGTGGGGCGCGATGGCCGAGGAGCCGGCCCCTTCGCTCCTCTGGCCGCGCCCCCCCCCCCCACGGCTCCTCCAGAGTCCGACTGTGCTGCCCCCCCACTTGCCTGCGGGACCCCAGCGGCGGCCCGGCAGGTGCCACTTTTGAAAAATGTACTGAGGGGAAGCGGTTGCTTCCCCTGAACCCCCCTAGCTACGCTACTGCCTGTGCTGTATAAAACTGTACTTGTATTAACTGATTGATGGGAGTATAAATAAATTCATGGGAAGTTGCTACCTAGTGACAGTATCTGAGACATTTCTGCAGCATGGAAGGGAGGGATAGCTCAGTGGTTTGAGCATTGGCCTGCTAAACCCAGGGTTGTGAGTTCAATCCTTGAGGGGGCCACTTAGGGATCTGGGGCAAAATCAGTACTTGGTCTTGCTAGTGAAGGCAGGGAGCTGGACTTGATGACCTTTCAGGGTCCTTTCCAGGTCTAGGACATAGGTTAGGCTATCTCCATATATTAAATCAGAGGACAGAGAGGGAGCATGCCCTGTTACTGAGGGGATGTTATTCTACCTCTCCTAGGGTATGTCTACACTACGAGAGTAGTTCGATTTTACTTAAATCGAATATGTGGAATCGATATTACAAAGTCGAACGTGTGTATCCATACTAAGGACAGTAATTCGACTTTGTGAGTCCACACTAACGGGGCAAGTGTCGACATTGGAAGTGGTGCACTGTGGGCAGCTATCCCACAGTTCCCGCAGTCCCCACTGCCCATTGGAATTCTGGGTCGAGCCCCCAATGCCTTCTGGGGAAAAAAATGTGTCGAGGGTGGTTTTGGGTAACTGTCGTCATCCAACCGTCACTCCCGCCCTCCCTCCCTGAAAGCGCCGGTGGGCAATCAGTTCGCGCACTTTTCTGGTCAGTGACAGCGCGGACGCCACAGCACTGCGAGCATGGAGCCCGCTGCGACCATCGCTGCAGTTATGGCCGTTGTCAACACCTCGCACCTTATCATCCACCTTTCCCAGAGGCAGATGCTGAGAAATCGGGCGAGGAGGCTACGGCAGCGCGGTGAGGACCTGAAGTCTTAGAGTGGCACAGACCTGTCACAAAGCACGGGACCCCGCGCCGTGGACATCATGATGGCAATGGGTCATGTTGATGCTGCGGAACAGCGATTCTGGGCCCGGGAAACAAGCACCGACTGGTGGGACCGCATAGTGCTGCAGGTCTGGGATGAATCACAGTGGCTGCGAAACTTTCGCATGCAGAAGGGAACTTTCCTGGAACTTTGTGAGTTGCTGTCCCCTCCCCTGAAGCGCAAGGACACCCGGATGCGAGCAGCCCTGAGTGTCCAGAAGCGAGTGGCCATAGCCCTCTTGAAGCTTGCAACGCCAGACAGCTACCGGTCAGTCGCGAACCACTTTGGCGTGGGCAAATCTACCGTGGGGGTTGCTGTGATGCAAGTAGCCAACACAATCATTGAAGTACTGCTGTCAAAGGTAGTGACCCTGGGAAACGTGCAGGTGATCATAGATGGCTTCGCTGCGATGGAATTCCCAAACTGCGGTGGGGCTATAGATGGAACTCACATCCCTATCCTGGGACCGGCCCACCAGGCCAGCCAGTACATTAACCGAAAGGGGTACTTTTCAATGGTGCTGCAAGCACTGGTGGACCATAGGGGACGTTTTACCAACATCAACGTCGGATGGCCGGGCAAGGTTCATGACACTCGTGTTTTCAGGAACTCTGGTCTGTTTAGACGGCTGCAGGAAGGTATTTACTTCCCGGACCACAAAATAACTCTTGGGGATGTGGAGATGCCTATAGTGATCCTCTGGGACCCAGCCTACCCGCTAATGCCCTGGCTCATGAAGCCCTATACAGGCGCCCTGGACAGTGAAAAAGAACTCTTCAACTACCGGCTGAGCAAGTGCAGAATGGTGGTGGAGTGTGCTTTTGGACATCTCAAGGGGAGATGGAGAAGCTTACTGACTCGCTCTGATCTCAGCGAAACCAATATCCCCATTGTTATTGCAGCTTGCTGTGTGCTCCACAATCTCTGTGAGAGCAAGGGGGAGACCTTTATGGCGGGGTGGGAGGTTGAGGCAAATAGCCTGGCTGCTGATTACACCTAGCCAGCCAGCCGTGCGATTAGAAGAGCCCAGCGGGACGCGCTGTGCATCCGGGAGGCTTTGAAAGCTAGGTTCCAGAGTGAGCAGGGTAACCTGTGACTATTAAGTTTGTTTACAGAGAAGCTGAACCTGCCCCCGTTTCTTTACCCAGTGAATGTTCACTATCCTCTCCAGTTACATACCCCGTTCACCCCGTTCCCCCCCTTCCAACACACGTTTAAAAATAAAATCACTGGAAATTTATTAATGAACACCGTTTTCTTTATTACTGTTTTCGCGGTAAAGTGTTGAAACTGGGACGCAGACTGTGGTGGGGAGCGGGTGTAGTGATGCAAAGGACGCTTCTAAACTCGAGGAATGACAGGCTCCTGCTCCTAGAGCGGTCCGCACTGGTGCACTGGTTGTTTCAATGGAGCCTGCCACCCCTCCTGTTCGGGACTCTGTGTGTGGGGGCTATGTGACTTTGTGGCAGGGGGAGGACGGTTACAGATCCCCTGCTGCGTGGCTCTGTGATCCAGGATAAGGACCGCTGCATAAGATCTCTAACCACCCTCCCCCGCCACAAAGTCACATAGCCCCCGCCCCGCAGAACATGAAAACCACCTCCCAGACTGACCAGGGTGCCTAGTGACTGCAATGTGTGTGTGACCTGCTGCTGAACCTGCCCCCGCGTCTGTACCCTGGTAAAGGTGACTGTCCTGTCCAATTACCAACCCCCTTCCCCCCCTTCAAACAGACTCTCCTCTAAAAGAACATGATGGAAACAGTAATTAACAGAAACATATTTTTTATTACCAACTACACACTTAGGGGATGAAACTGGGACGGGGGCTTGGGTGAGGCGGGAAGGAAAGGACTTATCAAATTTTGGGGAATGACAGCCTTCTGCTACTTCAGCAGTCTGCAGGGGTGGAGTGAGAGTTTTCACGGACTCTGCCGCCCCTCCTTCTTGGGACTTTGGGTGAGGGGGGTATGGGACTTTGTGGCGGGGGAGGGCGGTTACAGATAGACTGCAGCGGGGCTCTGTCCTCCTGCCTCCAGTCCTGCAGAACATCCACAAGGCGCCGGAGCATGTCCGTTTGCTCCCTCATTAGTCCAAGTAGCGTTTGAGTCGCCTGCTGGTCTTTCTGCCGCCACCTCTCCTCCCGTTCAATGTGTGATCGATGGATTTGGGACAAGTTCTCCCTCCACTGGGTCTGCTGGGCTGCCTGGGCTCGGGAGCAGCCCATAAGTTCCGAGAACATGTCGTCCCGTGTCCTCTTCTTTCTACGCCTAATCTGCGCTAGCCTCTGGGAGTGTGATGCCAGGGTAGGTCGGGAGACAGTCGCAGCTGTGGGATGGGAAAAAGGGAGTGAATTCCTCAGAAAGATAAATTTAGTTGTGAACAAAGAACATAGTCTTTCTCTGTGAACAAGACCATGCACAGCACTATCACATGCGCACTCAGGACAAGGTCGAATTTTCGGCCTTCGCATTCAGTGCCTGGGGTCTTGCAGTGCAGATCAGACAAGCGGGGCAGGACAGCGGAATTTGGGTAGCAGGCTGACATGGTAAGCCATAGACTTGTGGCTGCTTAAAACTTTAATAATAGCACTGGCCTCCTTTCACGTTCAAAGCAATGCCAGTTCCTGCTGCCAGCAATCCGGCAAGTATGAACTCTGCCCCTGTCCCACGGAAAGATCCCTGTATGCTGCCCCTCTCCCGCCTCCACCGCGTGGCTGTAAACCGCAGGTTACAGTTCTGTAAAGGAACAGGAAAGCAGTCCCAATACTAACATTCCCCTACCTAATTCAAAGCAGGTCACCACGAGCGACATCACTCTGATGAGGATTTCAGAGACCGAGAAAGAAAGGATGCTTCGGGAAAGCCTGCAAAGACCAGGGCCGTATGCCGCCATGCTCTGCAAGGCAATGATCCCTGAGTACTTGCTTATCTCCTGGCGTGGAAACGTTTCCTACTACGGAGGACACAATAAGGCCGCTCTCCCAAGGAACCTCATGCAAAGGCTTTCCAATTACCTCCAGGAGAGCTTCATGGAGATGTCCCATGAGGATTTCAGCTCTATCCCCGGACATATAGACCGAATTTTACTGTAGCTGCACTGGCAAGGACTAAACAGTAGAGAGCCTAGGGCAAACCAATCATGATAAACCGGACATTGTTAGATTTTTTTGCAGTAGTTGCACTGCCAAGGACTGAAACGTTAAGCGCCTAGGGCAAACTAATCATGAAAAACCCATTGTTAATATTGTTAATATTCCTGTTCTGTTCTAAATAAATGTTTACATGTTTAAAACTCTTACCGACGGATCCTTCCCCTGATTCTGGGTCCGGGTTAACGCCTGGGGACGGTTGGTAGGGGATCTCTGTAAGGGTGATGAAGAGAGCCTGGCTGTTGGGGAAATCAGCGTTGTAAGCGCTGTCGACTGCCTCGTCCTCCTCATCTCCTTCCTCATCTTCCCCGTCCGCTAACATCTCCGAGGAACCGGCCGTCGACAATATCCCATCCTCAGAGTCCACGGTCAGTGGTGGGGTAGTGGTGGCGGCCGCACCTAGGATGGAATGCAGTGCCTCGTAGAAACGGGATGTCTGGGGCTGGGATCCGGAGCGTCCGTTTGCCTCTTTGGTCTTCTGGTAGCCTTGTCTCAGCTCCTTGATTTTCACGTGGCACTGCGTTGCATCCCGGCTGTATCCTCTCTCTGTCATGGCTTTGGAGATCTTCTCGTAGATCTTTGCATTCCGTCTTTTCGATCGCAGCTCTGAAAGCACGGACTCATCGCCCCACACAGCGATCAGATCCAAGACTTCCTGATCAGTCCATGATGGGGCCCTCTTTCTATTCTGAGATTGCATGGCCATCTCTGCTGGACAGCTCTGCATCGTTGCCAGTGCTGCTGAGCTCGCCACGATGTCCAAACAGGAAGTGAGATTCAAACTGGCCAGACAGGAAAAGGAATTCAAATTTTCCCGGGCCATTTCCTGTATGGCTGGTCAGAGCATCCGAGCTCGGACTGCTGTCCAGAGCGTTAACAGAGTGGTGCACTGTGGAATAGCTCTCGGAGCTATTAGCGTCGATTTCCATCCACACCTACCCTAATTCGACATGGCCATGTCGAATTTGGCGCTACTTCCCTCGTTGGGGAGGAGTACAGAAATCGATTTAAAGAGACCTCTATGTCGAACTAAATAGCTTCGTTGTGTGGACGGGTGCAGAGTTAATTCGATTTAACGCTGCTAAATTCGACATAATCTCCTAGTGTAGACCAGGCCCTAGTTTTGTGGACTGACAATGTCTCTCAAGCATTAGGAGGTTGAAATGTGAGCTGTGGAATCAGAATGGCAGGCTGAGTGAGTGCATCCTAGCATTGTGGCCTCCTTAATGCTTTTCAGAGGCAGGATGCTGTGGGCCTGACAAGGGAATGAAATAGTTATGATGGAAATAGTATGCCAAGGTCCATTGAAGCTAATAGGATTTTGCATAGTATAGACCTTGTGATGAATTAAAAATCCTTATAGAATGAAGCTGTTCTGCATGTTGAAGCTTTCTGAACTAAAATTACTTGGCAGCTTTCATTTAACTAGCAAAAGGCAATCAGCCAACAGGCTACAGGCTGGGGACCAACTGTCTAAGCAGCAGTTCTGCAGAAAAGGACCTAGGGATTACAGTGGACGAGAAGCTGAATATGAGTAAGCAGTGTGCCCTTATTGCCAAGAAGGCCAAAGGCAAATTGGGCTGTATTAGTAGGAGCATTGCCAGCAGACCAAGGGAAGTGATTATTCCCCTCTAGTCAGCACTGGGGAAGGCCACATCTGGAGTATTGTGTCCAGTTTTGGTCCCCCCACTACAGAAGGGATGTGAACAAATTGGAGAGAGTCCAGTGGAGGGCAATGAAAATGATGAGGGGGCTGGGGCACATGATTTACGAGGAGAGGCTGAGGGAACTGGGGTTATTTAGTCTGCAAAAGAGAAGAGTGAGGGGGGATTTGATAGCAGCCTTCAACTACCCGAAGGGGGGTTCCATAGAGGATGGAGCTAGGCTGTTCTCAGTGGTACCAGATGACAGAACAAGGAGTAATGGTCTCAAGTTGCAGTGGGGGAGGTCTAGGTTGGATATTAGGAAACACTATTTCACTAGGAGGGTGGTGAAGCACTGGAATGGGTTACCTAGAGAGGTGGTGGAATCTCCATCCTTAGAGGTTTTTAAGGACCAGCTTAACAAAGCTTTGGCTGGGATGATTTAGTTGGTGTTGGTCCTGCTTTGAGCAGGGGACTGGACTAGATGACCTCCTGAGGTCTATTCCAACCCTAATATTCTAGGATTCTGATGCCTGACAACAGACCAAAGTGAATTTTGGATGAGTAAAAGGGATAAGTCTATAGAATCATAGAAGCTTAAATTGTTACAGCTGAAGTTAACCCCTTTAATTTTAAAAAATCAATAAATAAAGAGCACTAATGTCCTAGAGAACTCACTAACACTCTCTCTATCCAACCCCTTTCCTTATATATAGCCCTAGTCTCATAGTGTTGTGTGTGTGTGTGTGTGTGTGTGTGTGTGTGTGTGTGAGAGAGAGAGACCCTCAGTTTTAGTTTATGGCCAGATTTTCCAGATCCCATCATGTGTTCAGCAAGCCATTCCTGCCTGCATGGGTTGGGTGTGGTGTGGAGCCATTCAGTCTGGATTCATCATAGGAAAGTAGAAAAAAAAATACTCTCTATAGCATGAAGAACTACCAAGACGCAATCACATGCATGACAATGGCGAAAACACATTTTGCCAAATGATCTATCTTGTTCCTTCTGCCATGAGACAGAGGGTGACCCTTGAGAACCTGGCTCGACACCCCAATAAAGAATCCTCAGACAAGGGTGCAGCATAAATGTACCACTGGAATGGTTATAAAGAGGGCAATTGAACTTCTCCCAGTGAGATTCAAGTGTCTGCATCAGACAGCTGTCATATTACAGTAGGCACTCAGAAAGATTAAGGATATTTTTTTCTAAGCAGCACAGGTACTATTGTAATAAGGCATAACCATTGACCACCTCTATTCATGATCAACAGGACTAGTGCACACTTTGTAAATAAATTACACTAGAAAATATCCTGACTCCGTGTCACCTAAATTCTCTACAAACAGGAAACTGGCTTGTGGTAAGTTCCGCATCTCCCCGCCCCCCAATCTGCTACTATTCAACAGAAGGCAGCAGCCTTCTCCGCTTCTGCAGACATCTGAGTTCTACAAAAAGAAGAGGAATCTTGAGTGACTGCATCTCTGGTAGTTTCCCTCCAGAGACCAGATGGACTAGCAGATGTAAATGTATCTATCACCCAATTTAAGCCATATTTATTGCAAAACAAAGTGCATGCATTCGAAAACTCTCTCCAGTGAAGTTTGTCTGATGTGTTTCATAAAAAACACATCCAAGTTATTGTTAAACTTGAAAGACAGAGACACACTGTGATGGGTACAGCAGGGCTGGCCTGAGCTATGACAATTTAAATAGGTGAATTTTCAAAAAGTAACCAATGATTTAATATGTCTCATGGCATGGCAAAATCCTTCATCACAAAGGAGATCCTCTAAAATTAACCAAAAATAATATGGGAGTGTCCCTCCCAGGGCCCAATCCTGTGAGGTACAGAGCAGCTCTTATTATAGGTTGTAATGCCCTAAACTCCCTTCCCGGTCAGAAGGTGCACAATGCTTTAGAGGATCAGGTCCTAAATGAGTGACGTCTGGTACTGCGAAGAAGAAGAACAGGAGCAGTAGAGGGCAGGAGGAAGAAGTGTCATGAGATACAAGCAAATCTGGGCCTCCCTGCATAGCTGTTGGGTCCTCCACCTGCAGTGCCCAGGGTTCAGCGTGGCACCTGCCCCAGAATACTGTGCTGTGATGATGCTGGTTGTGGATTTAGTCAGGGTGATTAGGTGTCCTGCGCTTGTGGGTATTTCTCCATGAAATTAGGGGAATGGTGAAGGGAGGGATTCTGCTGAGTAGAGGCAGTTGAGGGAGGGTGCATGGAGGGACTCAGTGATGTTCTCCCCAAGAAGGCCATGACAAGAATGAGAAGCTGCCCTAACTCACAGAGGGAGTTATCACCACAGCTCTCAGTCAGCGCACTCCTCACTAAACAACACACCCACATTTCAATTGGTCCTTGCTAGAGTGGATAGGTTTGGCAGCACTGCCTTGAGGGTGCTGAGAATTGCTGTAAAAGGAAGTGGCTCAGGAACAAGGGTGCGATGGAAAAGGGGAGAGAGAGACAGAAAGATACATGGGGGGCAGGAATAGCAGGGAGTCTGAGCAGGACCCAGGGCCAGCCTTGTGTTTTGTGTTGTCTGAAGCCAAAGTGTCTCTGTAAGGGGGGAGGTAGTGAGTGACTGTGATATTCTGGTGTGCAAGCCAGACCAGTGAGGGCTGTGTCACCACTTCTCTGTAGCCTGGGGTGACTCTCAATGCTTTGCTGCTTTAGCTCCCAACCTGGCTTCTGCACCAAGCTAAACAGCATGCAGGTTGATGTGTAGCTACAGCCCTAGTCCAACAGCTCTGACCCCAGCAGCCGGCCAGCAAACACCAGCCACATTCTAGCTCCCACCAGCTTTGGTTACTATTTGCAGGGTGACCCCAACACACTCCCACTCGTGAATTTTCCCAGAAAAACGTGTGTTCTGCACTGTCCAGTCCTCTTCTGGACAGTCCAGGTAGATTAGGTCAGTTGCCCCTTTAAGGGGATAGAAATACAACAGTTTGCTACCCTAAATGGAGTTACCCAAACAATTCAAAACACTGCATTAGTTTTAATTAAAGACAAAAACAAGTTTATTTACTTACAAAGTGAGAGATTTTAAGTGAGTACAAGTAAAGAGGCATAAAGTCAGAAATGGTTATAAGAAAAGTAAAGAGAAAATGCTTTCTAAACTTAACAAATTAGACTTGGTTCAACGTGAAGTACCTGACCACATTTTCAGTATGTTGCTGACCAAACTCTCAGGCCAGGATCTGGTCCCAAAGTCCAATGGCTGTTTCTGTTGTCTTTTTAGGTGAAAGAGGGAGGGAGAATCTGGGGTGTTTTTGTCGCTCACTTTTATAGTTCAGTCACCTTTTGAAATGCATTTTCCTGACTGTAACCCCTAGATAGTTTTGAGAACACGGAGTCTGGTGGGGGGAGAAGTTTCATGCTGTTTGCTAAGATCAGATCTGTTTGTTCCTGCCCACCTTCCTTGCCAAAGAATGTCAACTTGATAGATGATGGCTCATCAGCTTTGCCACCTGGTTGGGGTGTCAACTTGTCCTTTGTCTTTGAGAATCAGATTTACCCATTCCCCAGACTTGTAAACACACTGAAGTCATGATTTCAGCTTATGTTAATGACTTTACATCTAAAATTGCTACGCATATTTTACCATTATATTATTGACCAGCAAGTTATTAGTTTTCAAATGATACCTTACAAAGCACATTTTATACAACAATAATTACAATAATGTGTAGGGTGTGAATGGAGGGGTGCATTCCGTCACAATGTGCTTGTCTGCGTGATGAGGGTAGAAGTGTGTATGAGTGTGGTAGAATCAAGAGTGTGCAAGAGTGCACAATCATACGTACAAGCCAATGTGGGGCAGGAGTGAATGAATCTGTGTGCAATGAGAGCAAGGGACCTGGGCATGAGTGTGCAATGAGAGCAGCAGCACGTACAGCTCTGCAATAGGGGTCAGGAAGGCATACGTGTCCATGTGAGTGTGCAGTGGGCTTAGGTGTGTGGGCTTGTGAGTGTGCAATGGGCTCAGGTGTGTGTCCAATGAAGGCAGGAGTGTGGGCTTGTGAGTGTGCAAGGGGGCAAAGGGCACAGACTCATAGAAATGGAAGGGACCTCGAGAGGTCATCTAGTCCAGTCCCCTGCACTCCTGGCAGGACTAAGTATTATCAAGACCATCCCTGACAGGAGTTTGTCCAACCTGCTCTTAAAAATCCCCAATGATAGAGACTCCACAATCTCCCTAGGCAATTTATTTCAGTGCTTAATCACCCTGACAGGAAGTTTTTCCTAATGTCCAACCTAAACCGCCCTTGCTGCAATTTAAGCCCATTGCTTCTTGTCCTATCCTCGGAGGTTAAGAAAAACATTTTTTCTTCCTCCTTGTAACAACCTTTTACATACTTGAAAACTGTTATCATGTCCCCTCTCAGTCTTCTCTTCTCCAAACTAAACAAACCCAGTTTTTTCAATATTCCCTCATAGGTCATGTTTTCTAGACCTTTAATCATTTTTGTCGCTCTTCTCTGGACTCTCTCCAATTTGTCCACATCCTTCCTGAAATGTGGCACCCAGAACTGGACACAATACTCCAGTTGAGGCCTAATCAGCATGGAGTAGAGCGGAAAAATTACTTCTTGTGTCTTGCTTACAACACTCCTGCTAATACATCCCAGAATGATGTTTGCTTTTTTTGCAACAGCATTACACTGTTGACTCATATTAGCTTGTGGTCCTCTATGACCCCCAGATCCCTTTCTGCAGTACTCCTTTGTCATGGAGTGTGGGGCAGTCAGGGCCCTGCACCCCCCACTTCCTGCAATTTACTGTGACTCTCAGCCAGCCAGTAAAACAGAAGGTTTATTAGACTACAGGAACACAATCTAAAACAGAGCTTGTAAGTACAGAAAACAGGACACCTCAGTCAGGTCCCTCTTGGGATGTAGGGAGCCCAGACCCAGGTTCTGGGCCTCCCCCTGTCTCTCCAGCCAGCTCCAAACTGAAACTCCCTCCAGCAGTCTCACCCAGCCACACACCCCCGATCCTCCCCCAGCCTTTGTCCAGTTTCACGGGCAGAAGGTGTCACCTGGCCCCAACTCCCTCCTGGGCTCAGGTTATGAAGGGCAGCCGTCATCGGTACGTGCTGGCCATCAAGTATCATCCCTCAGTGAAGTCACACCCTTATTTCCCATCCCCATCTAGTATTGGTGCAGTACCCCAGGGAAACGGAGGCATGCCCCATGTTAGCAGAAGACAGTAAACTAGTAAAACTCCCATACAACATTACCAGGCTAATACTCCCTACTCCATCACATCTCCACTATGACCCGCAGATCCCTTTCTGTAGTACTCGTTCCTCGGCAGTCATTTCCCATTTTGTATGTGTGCAACTGATTGTTCCTTCTTAAATGGAGTACTTTGCATTTGTCCTTATTGAATTTCATCCTGTTTACTTCAGGGCATTTCTCCAGTGTGTCCAACTCATTTTGAATTTTAATCCTATCCTCCAAAGCACTTGCATGACCCCCCCTCCCAGCTTGGTATCATCCGCAAACTTTATAAGTGAACTCTGTATGCCATTATCTGAATCACTGATGAAGATATTGAACAGAATCAGACCCAGAACTGTTCCCTGCGGGATCCCACTCGTTATGACCTTCCAGCATGATTGTGAACCACTCGTAACTACTCTCTGGGACAGGTTTCAGAGTTGTAGCCGTGTTAGTCTGTATCAGCAAAAAGAACAAGGAGTACTTGTGGCACCTTAGAGACTAACAAATTTATTTGGGCATAAACTTTTGTGGGCTAAAACCCACTTCATCAGATGCATGCAGTGGAAAATACAGTAGGAAGATTATATATATATATATATACACACACACACACAGAAGATGAAAAAATGGGAGTTGCCGTACCAATGCTAACAAGACTAATCAATTAAGGTGGGCTATTATCAGCAGGAGAAAAAAAATTACAGAAACTAAAAACTATTTCCCCTTGCTAATTTCCCCCCTACTGTTACACATACCTTCTTGTCAACTGTTTGAAATGGGCCATCCTGATTATCACTACGAACGTTTTTTTTCTCCTGCTGATAATAGCCCACCTTAATTGATTAGTCTCGTAAGAGCTGGAATGGCAACCCCCTTTTTTTCATGTTCTCTGTGTATATATATCTTCCTACTGTATTTTCCACTGCATGCATCTGATGAAGTGGGTTTTAGCCCACGAAAGCTTATGTCCAAACAAATTTGTTAGTCTCTAAGGTGCCACAAGTACTCCTCATTCTTTTTACTCTCTGGGAGTGGTTTTCCAAAGAGTTTTGCACCCACCTTAGCTCTGTCTAGGTTGCATTTCCCAAGTTTGTTTATGAGGTCATGCGAGACAGTATCAAAAGCTTTACTAAAGTTAAGATATACCACGTCTACTGCTTCCCCCCTATCCACAAGGCTTGTTATCCTGTCAAAGAAAACTATCAGGTTGGTTTGACACGATTTCTTATGTTAGACTCATAGACTTTAAGGTTAGAAGGGACCATTATGATCGTCTAGTCCAGTGGTTCTTAACCTGGGGTTCATGCACCCCCTGGGGATGCAAGATGCCCTTTCTAGGGGTGCAAGACATGCCAGATTTTTTTAGAAGGTAAATCATTGAAAACACAAATTAAGCACAGGCACGTAAGTACAACTACTTTGTTTCATCAAACCTATGTATTTATTAACATTATACATTTTTTAATGATTACTGTAATATACAAACAAAAATATATCTAGGCTTAAGGGGTGCGAGAACATATTTTTTAGGTTTAAGGGGTGCGAGAACATATTTTGAGAACCAAAGAGGTGCAGGCTGCAGTAAAGGTTAAGAACCACTGGTCTAGTCTGACCTCCTGCACAACGCAGGCCACAGAATCTCACCCACCCACTCCTGTAATAAACCCCTAACCTATGTCTGAGCTATTGAAGTCCTCAAATCAGGGGGGAAGGGATAGCTCAGTGGTTTGAGCATTGATCTGCTAAACCCAAAGTTCAATCCTTGAGGGGGCCACTTAGGGATCTGGGGCAAAAATCAGTACTTGGTCCTGCTAGTGAAGGCAGGGGCTGGACTCAATGACCTCAATCTCCATGGTTTAAAGACTTCAAGGTGCAGAGAATCCTCCAGCAAGTGACCGGTGCCCCATGCTGCAGAGGAAGGCAAAAAATCCTTCAGGGAATCTGCCCTGGAGGAAAATTCCTTCCCAACCCCAAATATGGCGATCAGCTAAACCCTGAGCATGTGGGCAAGACTCACCAGCCAGACACCCAGGAAAGAATTCTCTGTAGTAACTCAGATCACAGGCCATTGGCATATTTACCGCAATAGTCAAAGATCAATTAATTGCCAAAATTAGGCTATCCCATTATACCATCCCCTCCATAAACGTATCAAGCTTAGTCTTGAAGCCAGATATGTCTTTTGCCCCCACTGCTCCACTTCACTCCTCTGATGGTTAGAAACCTTCATCTAATTTCAAGTCTAAACCTCCTGATGGCCAGTTTATATCCATTTGTTCTTGTGTCCACATTGATACTGAGCTTAAATATTCCTGTCCCTCCCTAGTATTTATCCTTCTGATATATTTATAGAGGGCAATCATATCTCCCCTCAGCCTTCTTTTGGTTAGGCTAAACGAGCCAAGCTCTTTGAGTCTCCTTTCATAAGACAGGTTTTCCATTCCTCGGATCATCCTAGTAGCCCTTCTCTGTACCTGTTTCAGTTTGAATTCATCCTTCTTAAACATGGGAGACCAGAACTGTACACAGTATTCCAAATGAGGTCTCACCAGTGCCTTGTGTAATGGTACTAACACCTCCTTATCTCTACTGGAAATACCTCGCCTGATACATCCCAAGACCACATTAGCTTTTTTCACGGCCATATCACATTGGCGGCTCATAGTCATCCTGTGATCAACCAATACTACAAGGTCTTCCTCCTCCTCCTCTGTTACTTCCAGCTGAAGCGTCCCCAGCTTATAACAAAAATTGTTGTTATTAATCCCTAAATGCATGACCTTGCACTTTTCACTATTAAATTTCATCCTATTACTCATAGACTCATAGACTTTAAGGTCAGAAGGGACCATTATGATCATCTAGTCTGACCTCCCGCATGATGCAGGCCACAAAAGCTGACCCACCCACTCCTGGAATAATTCTCTCCCTTGACTCAGCTGTTGAAGTCCCCAAATCATGATTTAAAGACTTCAAGTCGCAGAGAATCCTCCAGCAAGCGACCCCTGCCCCATGCTGCGGAGGAAGGCGAAAAACCTCCAGGGCCTCTGCCAATCTACCCTGGAGGAAAATTCCTTCCCGACCCCAAATATGGCGATCAGCAGAACCCCAAGCATGCGGGCAAGATTCTCCAGCCAGACCCACATTGACCATTGATACTAATTACCAGCGATGGCATGTTATTGACTTATTGGCTAAAATCATGTTATCCCATCAAACCATCCCCTCCATAAACTTATCAAGCTTAATCTTAAAGCCAGTATTACTATTACTCCAGTTTACAAGGTCATCCAGATCTTCCTGTATGATATCCTGGTCCTTCTCTGTATTGGCAATACCTCCCAGCTTTGTGTCGTCTGCAAACTTTATCAGCGCACTCCCACTTTTTGTGCCAAGGTCAGTAATAAAAAGATTAAATAAGATTGGTCCAAAAACCAATCCCTGAGGAACTCCACTAGTAACCTCCCTCCAGCCTGACAGTTCACCTTTCAGTATGACCCGTTGTAGTCTCCCCTTTAACCAGTTCCTTATCCACCTTTCAGTTGTCATATTGATCCCCATCTTTTCTAATGTAACTAATAATTCCACATGTGGAACCGTACCAAATGCCTTACTGAAATCGAGGTAAATTAGATCCACTGCATTTCCTTTGTCTAAAAAATCTGCTACCTTCTCAAAGAAGAAGATCAGGTTGGTTTGGCACAATCTACCTTTTGTAAAACCATGTTGTATTTTGTCCCAATTACCATTGACCTCAATGTCCTTAACTACTTTCTCCTTCAAAATTTTTTCCAAGACCTTGCATACAACAGATGTCAAACTAACAGGCCTGTTACCCAGATCACCTTTTTCCCCTTTCTTAAAAATAGGAACTATGTTAGCAATTCTCCAGTCATACAGTACAACCCCTGAGTTTACAGATTCATTAAAAATTCTTGCTAATGGGCTTGCAATTTCATGTGCCAGTTCCTTTAATATTCTTGGATGAAGATTATCTGGGCTCCCCGATTTAGTCCCAGTAAACTGTTCGAGTTTGGCTTCTACCTCGGATGTAGTAATATCTACCTCCATATCCTCATTCCCATTTGTCATCCTGACATTATCCCTAAGCTCCTCATTAGCCTCATTAAAGACTGAGGCAAAGTATTTGTTTAGATATTGGGCCATCCTTAACCTCCACTCAATCCTCAGTGTTTAGTGGTCCCACTTCTTCTTTCTTTGTTTTCTTCTTATTTATATGACTATAGAACCTTTTACTGTTGGTTTTAATTCCCTTTGCAAGGTGCAACTCTACATGGCTTTTGGCCTTTCTCACTTTATCCCTACACGTTCTGAGCTCAATAAGGTAGCTTTCCTTGCTGATCCCTCCCATCTTCCACTCCTTGTAGGCTTTCTGCTTTTTCTTAATCACCTCTCTGAGATGCTTGCTCATCCAGCTTGGTCTACATCTCCTTCTTAAGTTTGTGTTCTTGATTTGTTTTTGACAAATCCATGCTGACTGTTATTTATCACATTATCTTCTAGATGTATGCAAATTGATTGCTTAATTATTTGCCCCATCATCTTTCCGGGTACAGAGGTTAAGCAGACTTGTCTGTAATTCCCTGGGTTGTCCTTATTTCCCTTTTTATAGATGGGCACTATATTTGTCCTTTTCTAGTCTTCTGGAATGCCTCCCATCTTCTATGACTTTTCAAAGATAATTGCTAACGGCTCAGATATCGCCTCAGTCAGTTCCTTGAGTATGCTAGGATGCATTTCATCAGGCCTGGGGATTCGAAGACATCTAATTTGTCCAAGTAATTTTTAACTTGTTCTTTCCCTATTTTAGCCTCTTCTGAGCCTACCTCATTTTCACTGGCATTCACTACGTTGGATGTCCAATCGCCACCAAGCTTCTTGGTGAAAACCGAAACAAAGAAGTTACTAAGCACGTCTGCCATTTCCACATTTCCCGTTATTATTTCTGGCCCCCCCATTGAGTAACAGGCCTACCCTGTGCTTAGTCTTCCACTTGCTTCTAATGTATTTGTAGCAAATACATGGGGCTGGGAGCGTGCAACGACGTGTGTGTGCACGCAGGGCCGGCTTTAGGAAGTGCGGGGCCCAATTCGAACAGTTTCGACGGGGCCCCGGCAGGGATGACTAAAAAAAAAAAAAACCACGTAAAAAAACACGTGGGGCTTGTACTCACTGGGCGGCGCTCCTAGTCTTCGGCGGTGGGTCCTTCACTCGCTCCGGGTCTTTGGCGGCACTGAAGGACCTGCTGCCGAAGTGCTGCCATAGACCTGGAGTGAGTGAAGGACCCGCCGCCGAAGTGCCGCTGAAGACCCGGAGCGCCGCCGGGTGAGTAAAAATTAAAAAGGAGCCTCTAGCCAGGGAAGGGATTCTCGGCCACTTGCCCCCACCCCGGCAGCCCTGCCACTGGGCGCGGGGCCCTCTTAGGCGCGGGGCCCGATTCGGGGGAATTGGTGGAATTGGCCTAAAGCCGGCCCTGTGTGCACGGGGGCGGCAGGGGTGACTGGGCAGCAGGAGCAGGGGCGAGTGTGCAAGGGGGAGGCAGGGCGTGGAGTACTGGTCCCTGCTCTCTTCACACGCTCTCCTCCCATCGCTGCTGGCGGCCGGAGGGGGCGGGGCCAGGCCGCCGTCGGGCTCGAAAAGCTGTAGTCAAACCCCGCCCCGCGTTGTTCTTCTCTGCCCCCCCTTTTCCCCGTTCCCCACCACAACAACATACGTCACGTCCGGTCGCCCTGAGCTGCGATTGGCTGCGCCGGCCGGAAGCGAGGGCGGGCGCCGCTCCGTTGCCGCAGTGACAGGGCTGGAGTGGAAGATGGCGGCGCCGCGTCGGTCCCAGCACCATCACCACCATCACCCGCCGCCCCCCGCGCCGGCCTCTCCGCCGCGCAGCCCAGGCCTCTCCCCTGCGGGCGCCGCGCCCTCTCCGCAGCGGCACAGCCTGGCCGGGCCAGAGGGCGAGGCCCCCCCTTCGGGCGGCGGTCGCGACGCGGAGCGCGCTCTGTCGCCGGAGCAGCCGGAGAGCGCGGCCGGGGCCGCCCCCCCGCCGGCCTCCGGCTCCAGTAGCAGCAGCGTGGCCACCAGCAGCGGCAGCGCTTCATCGTCGTCCTCGGCGGCCTCCAGCCCGGCAGCCGAGAGCCCGGAGCCGCCTGGGCCGGGCGCGGGGAGCGGCGCCTTCCGGGAGCTGCTCGAAGCCTGCCGCAATGGAGACGTGACCCGGGTCAAGCGCCTGGTGGACACGAGCAACGTAAACGCCAAGGACATGGCGGGAAGGAAATCCACCCCCCTGCACTTCGCCGCGGGTGAGCGCCGCCGCCCGGCGGGGGGGGGGGGGGGGGGGTCACTGCGCGGGAGGCGCTCTCCGTGGTGGTGGGCGGCCCAGCCCAGCCCAGCCCGGGGGACCTGTCCCAGTGTAGCTGCTGGGCAATGGGGTTGGGGAGGTGGCTATGTCACAGGATGAGTATGGAGTTGAGATCCCCGTGGGCTCAGCTAAAACAGACTCTAAGATAAAGATGGGATGTGAGCTTGGGGAGAGTACTTCAGACTGCTGCCTTGGAGCTGGCTTGGAGACTCTGAAACCACCTCTGACCCACCCGCCCCCGTTTAAAAAAACCTTAATGATTTTTGGTCTGCTCGTGACTTGATAGGGATGTGTTAATGTCAGGTTAGCAGTGTTACAGATTGGCTAACAGAAGTTTTTGGTTATCTGTGGATGACTCTGTGCTTCCCTTATCTTCCTGGTGAATGTTACAGGCCCTTTTCTTTGTAACTTAGACATTAATTAAAAAAAAAGTTTGTAGCCCTTCAAAACAAACTGTTGAGTAGGTGTATGCTCCTCTAAGAAAAAGCAATGGCCTTTTCTTAAAGGGAAGCAGTTTAGTAACAGTAAGCACTACTGCATTCTTAAGGTAAGCCCTCAGTGATGTCAGTAACTGCTCTCTGCCTAAGCTCTTACTTCAAACTCATATTTTTGGTGTCCGTGTGAGCCACTCTCTTCTGATTATTCTTGCTTGGAGAGATGTAGTGTCTGTGTCCTGTCATCATTCCTGGTTGTTGAGAAGGGACCGATACTATCTCACACTGTTTGAAGAGGACTTGTGTGAAAGTAGCTCTCCAGTGTTTCAACACCACAAGGTCCAAGACACCAAGTTCCATCTTTGTGTTAGCAAGGGTCTCTAGAGCACAAAAGTTGCTTTAGTGGTGGAATCTTCATAGCACCTGCAGGTGGGGAGGCAAGTGAGAACAGACTCTTCAAATGTCCCCTTCCCCCCAAACAAGGGCAAAAAATAATACTTTGAGCTCACTGGGTAAGGGAAAAAAAGGCAATAAAGGATCATGGAGAAACAAAATAATGATAGCCCATGAAAATGTTCTTCCTTACTAGTTGTACAAGAAGTTAATCCACTAGCGTGCATATAATTAGGGGAGAAAGTAACATTGGGGCACTTTCGGAACACAGTTGGGCTCCAACTTCCTTTGGGGGATGATGATCTTTGTAGTACAGTAGTTCCTAGGGCATCAGCTTGGGCCCCATTCAGCTGTGTCTGTGTGGGCATGAAGTAAAAAGCGAGATCCTGCTCCAAAGAACGTAGTCCTGGCTATTGAAAATGACACAAGTGTTTAAAAACACACAAATAGGGAAGGGAATAACAATAAAATGTGCAAGATATTCAAAATAAGCCATAGCCTCAGCCCACTAACTAACATGATTTCTGGACTTGGCTCTTGTGCAGATCGTGAATTCTCTGGCACATCCTGTATTTCTTTGTACTAAGTGCTGTACATTGTGGCCTCTAGGCATTACTCTTAAAATATTAAATAATACAAAATCTATTTGTATGTGTACACAATGATCAGTATTTACATTTTAAAACGTAGTTTGGACTAACCACACTAAAATGACTTGCTTAAAAAATCAGCACTTTTTGAAGTCTTTGAGGGCACATTCCTTAAATGTGTCCAGCTTCCTTTCCCACCAACATTGTGTTGACATATCCAGAATAACCAATGTAAAGAGTCAAAAAGTGGTTCTCTGAGGAGCGGAGCCCACATCCTGTGTCTTGAGTCCCCGAGTGCTGCCACTATAGCGCCTGAGCTTCATATTAGCTGGGTTTGTAAAAGCAGTTTATCCCCAAGGAGTGTGCAGATGGAGCTTAATTCTAAAGAGCCCTGAAATGTGGGGCTTATCGTTTGCAAACTCCTTGAGTTCTATAGATCAAGTGATAATTCCAGAGACCTCAACCAAAGGCTTGTCTACACTTAAATTTTATAGCACTCTAACTTGCTGGTTCAGGGGATGAAAAATCACCCCCCTGAGCGCAGCAAGTTTGAGCATGTTAAAGCGCTAGTGTAGACAGGCTCCAAGTGCTGGGAGCTAATCCCCTTGTGGAGGTGGATTACCAGGAGCGCTGGTGACTGCACTCATTCCTGCAGCAGCGCTTTGAAGTTTCCAGTGTAGACATACCCCAAGGGTCAGCAGCATGTCCGTGTTAAAAATTTTGAGGTCTGTGGTAATTTTTCAAAAAATTGAATGACTGAATGACATAACCCCCCCAATGTCAATCACTAAGTATGGTAATTTGGTCAAGTGTCTGTTGCGTGACATGGTGGTGCTGGCCTCAACTAGGTCCTACTTATCCTGAATTCAAGCTTATAAAAGCTTCACCAACATACTTCATGCATGCCTAAACTCTTGAGCATCACTGGTGAAACACAGGTGCCACTAAAGTTACAAGCAAAACTTATTCGGCCACTTGGATTGTGACCATGAAAAACTCTTTTTTCCACTTTAACTGAGGGGGAAATATGAACAAAACTTATGTGAGAGAATGTTGCCCTTTAAAACAGTTTTAACAATATTACATTCTAACAGAAGAACAAAAACTTGCTTGAAGTGCAGGACGCTTACTATTGGAAGATTCAACGTCAAACTTAACTCTGTCTGTGCCTGTATCTATAGACTAGACCAGCAGTTCTCAAACTGTGGGTCACGACCCCATTTTAATGGGGTCATCAGGGCTGGCGTTAGACTGTCTGGGGCCCAGGGCTTCGGGGTCAGCCCTGAGCAGTGGGGCTCAGGTTACAGGCCCCCTGCCTGGGGATGAAGTGCTTTGGGCCCCCCTGCCCAGGGTGGTGGGGCTCGGGCTTTGGCCCCTTTGCCCAGAGCAGCAGGGCTTGGATGGGCTCAGCCTTCAAACACTCCAGACAACACAAATTACTACATGATCCCAGGAGAAGGGGGTTGCGGTGCAATGAATTAGGGTGTCCTGCCCTCGAAAGTGTCTGCAAATGTCAGCCATGGACATCTGATTTCTGATGGTGATTGTGCACTAAATGCCCAAGTACCAACTATGTGGGTGAAACCAGACAGTCACTATACTCTTGAATGAACTCAAACAGGAAAATAAGAGGAAAAACACCAGTGGCACTGCTGACTAACATAAAAGAGAAAGAAACAACACCCCCCCAAAAAACCAAACAAAACAAAACCCAACCAACCAAAGAAAAAAACCAAACCCAAAACCCAGCCTGCAGTCACTTGTATATGGATTTTGCCTCTGGCTGTTGATAAGGCTCCATTCTCCAGTCATTTTTTTCTGGGCCTTGGTCTTTTGTCCCTCCCTCCCCACCCCCCCATTCACAGTCCTGTTGACTGTTCATGTTCAGACATTGCTTCTTTAGCAACAGTGACAAATTAGAAGAATTAATTTATTACAATAGTAGTCTTTTGGCTTCAGGTTTTTTAGTAAAAAGCATTATCAGTGTTTTTTAACTTTATGAAGTTTTTAGACTCACAAATCTTTCTCTATCATAAGGTGAAAAGAACATTAGGAATCAAAATGCTTTTTTTCTTTCTCTCTCTAGTGCAAAGATTGCAAAATACTCTGGAGCAATTATTTGCAAAACTCAAGATACACTGTTGAAACAATTAAGTTTAATATATCACCTTGTTTAATCAGCAAAACTATCTTTAGAGGCTTGAGATGAGTTTAACATAGCTCCTTTCATCAGCAATCAATAGGGTAAAAGTGACTTTTTGGGCTGTATCTGGATGGTGGAGTCTTTCCACCACATCAGGAGGATGGATGGTGAGTAAGGAGTCACATTTATTTCCTTATTCGGATAGCACAGGGAACATATCTTTCTGGAGCTGCCTCTTTTGGGACTATGGACGTCTTCATGGATAGGAGATGCTCTTCTTCCCACTCACCGTTTGAGGAACTTCATCTCCCTGAAAGGGGAGTATGCATTTGTAGGGGGGAGCAGCAGTGGTGGCTAAGGGGCTGGCTGGGGGCCTATTAAGTGGGCTGCTGAATTTCACAAGCAGATATTCAAGAGGAGTGCATGTGGGAGTGAAGGTGAATTTTATTTGCCTGTGTTCTCTGCCTCCATTAGTGGGGAGGGTGAAGATTCTGGCTGCCAGAAGGTAGAGAAAGAATAGCTGGCAAGGACTGGATGTTTCTTAGATTATTCCTTCTGGTTTTTGTTTAACATCTAAAATCAGATGCCAAATTTGTAAGCCTAGTGACAGGCTTATGTTTTGAAGGTTATATTTTTTTGCAGCAAGATGGTCTAGAGCAGAGGTGGGCAAACTATGGCCCAGGGGCCACATCCGGCCCTCCAGACGTTTTAATCCGGCCCTTGAGCTCCCACTGGGAAGCGGGGTCTGGGGCTTGCCCTGCTCTGGCCGGGGAGCAGGGTCGGGGTCTTGCCCCACTCCACATGGCTCCTGGAAGCAGCGGCACGTCCCCACTCCAGCTCCTACGCGTAGCGGGAGCCAGGGGGCTCTGCATGCTGCCCCCACCCCAAGCGCTGTCCCCGCAGCTCCCATTGGCCAGGAACCACAGCCAATGGGAGCTTCAGGGGCGGTTCCTGCGCTCAGGGCAGTGCGCAGAGCCACCTGGCCGTGCTTCCACATAGGAGCCGGAGGAGGGGACATGCCGCTGTTTCTGGGAGCTGCTTGAGGTAAGCGCTGCCTGGAGCCTGCCCCCCCCCAACCCCCTTCCATGCCCCAACCCCCTGCCCCAGCCCTTATCCCCCTCCTGCCCTCCAAACCCCTTGGTCCCAGCCCGGAGCACCCTCCTGCACCCCCAACTCCCCAGCCCCACCCCAGAGCCCGCACCTGCACCCCGACCCCCAATTTTGTGAGCATTCATGGCCTACCATACAATTTCCATACCCAGATGTGGCCCTCGGGCCAAAAAGTTTGCCCACCCCTGGTCTAGAGACTTCTTTTTTTTTTTTTTTAAATGAAAGCTTTAGAGTAGGTGTAGGGGAGGTTGTGAAAATATGTATCCCTTTTGTTTGGGAACACTTACACTGTGTTTTGGTGGTAAATAGTGTGCTGGTTCTGACTGAGATATAATATGTAAAAACAGACTTGAAATTTTTACAAGTGGTTTCTTCCCTCCTCATTCTTCCCTTAGTATGGGCCACATACAGCTGCTTTTTGAGATTGGATGTTTTCCTAAAAGATGTTCTGTAAATCAAACTAATTCAGGGAAGTGCTCTGGCCTCTGTTATACAGATGGTCAGATTAGATGATCACAATGGTCCCTTCTGGCCTTATCTATGAATCTAATACTACTTGCCACTCATCAACTGAAAACCCCACTGTACCTGTATTATTCACTCTTGTAATTGAGCTGGAAATTCTGTTCTTTGTATAAAGCCCAAAGAATTCCCTTTTAGCCGTTGTGGATAGAATGAATGATCTAGAGACGGTCAAAGTATCACATAAATTTGAGCAGGGGGAGCTTTTATTTTGCTCCAACTTCCATAAAGGAGATGTATTGTGTGACTCTTTCGTGGCAGCCTCCTTTCCTCTCTCTCAGCACAGAGCTGTCAGTTTGTCTGCTCATCACACTTTCCCTAAAATCAACCAAGTCAGTAGACCATCATAGGAGATACTGCTGTACCCGTTCATGTTGCTGCTTTGGTCACTCTACAGTACTTCACTGTCTAACAATTTTGGAGGTTTTTTTTCAACATATCTGTTTCCCAGAACACAAGAACTTGCTGAAATCTTTTGTATAACGTGCAGAGAACTTTGCTCTGTTAACTATAGGAATTAAAGCAAAGTTCTGCATGGCAACTGATGAGGGCTTTCACTTGCTAGGATGGTACACAGTGATAGTAGGGCAGAGTTAAGGTTGATATTTGAATCTTTGCACAATTGGGTTTTCAAAATGTTAATGGAAACAAACTTTCTAAGGACATGGTTCATTTGAAAGCCTCCATTATTTGTGTGATGGGATATTAATGTGGATCTGAAAGCTACTTTTTGAGCCACTTTAACGGGGAGCTCAAACTTCTTAGGTGGGGGAGGCCATTTTTGTAGAGGCACTGACTTTAGCATGTAATATGAATGAATTACAGGCTGCAGCGATCCATCTGGTATTGAATATTTACAAGGGTAAGGTAGTGCTACAGACTCATGTGAGATTCCTCTCTAAAGTGGTGGTAGTTTCATCCCAATGAGTGTTGTTCTGCCAGCATTCTTACCACATCCATGTACCCATTCTGATGGGGCCTTACCCCACATGATCAGTGATTGGGGCTGTGTTTTAAGTGGATTAAAGTGCTTAAAGTCCACCCAACTTTATTTCTATTCATCATCTTTTTTTTTTGGCAGTGTTGTCACTAAAAGACCATGTCAAATGGCTGGCCATAACGAGACTCATTCAATTCATTGCCTAATGGGGGTTTTCATTTCAGACATAGGAAAATAGCCGCGTAGTCTTCACTCCATATACTCTACAAAGCATGATTGCTTGGCTTGGGTTTGGTCTGTTTCTGAAGCGGTGATGCTCAAACACTCCTGCCCTCTAGAATATCTTTTTGATGATCAGTATTTTTGAGTTGGCCACGCTGCGGTATTTTGCTTTTGGATGCACCTTACGGGCTATAAAAGTACCATTTATGGAGGTGTCTTCTTACCCTTCTTCTATATTTAGCATTTATTTTGTTGCCATTGGCCCTGTTCTTACTGTTTGTCAGAGTTGTAATGCTTGCTTTCTTAAACATTCACCAAGATAGTTCCCTTCAAAGAGTAGAAATCCAGCAGAAATGGTGTCTTCAGAGAAGGGAAAAATACCTTGATACTCTGCTTCTCTGGAGAGACCTCCTTTAGGAATTTCCTTCGAGTTTGGCAGTAAACAATGTTGAGAGGAGCTGGTTAATTTTACACTGTTTTATTGCAGTGTCTCCTTGAGGCATTGAGGTTTTTTTTTTTTTTTTGGGAAGTCTTTATTTTCTGCTCTGTCATGAAGTGACACAGCACACAGTCAACCTGTGGAACTCTTTAAATATAAATATAAAAAATAAAATAAATATATGGAAATATACCTCTCTCATAGAGCTGGAAGGGATGAAAGGTCATTGAATCCAGTCCCCTGCCTTCACTAAGAGGATCAAGTACTGTCCCTGACAGATTTTTGCCCCAGATCCCTAAATGGCCCTCTCAAGGATTGAACACTCAACCCTGTGTTTAGCAGGCCAGCGGTTAAACCACTGAGCTATCTCTCCCCCCACCCCATTTGCCAGAGGATGTTGTGAAGGCCAGCAACAGGGTTAAAAAAAGAACTAGATAAATTCATGGAGGATAGGTCCATCAATGACTATTAGCCAGGATCGGGAGGGATGGTGTCCTTCGCCTCTGTTTGCCAGAAGCTGGGAATGGGCGACGGGATGGATCACTTGATTAACTGTTCTCTTCATTCCCTCTGAAGCACCTGGCATTGGTCACTGTTGGAAGACAGGATACTGGGCTAGATGGACCTTTGGTCTGATGCAGTATGGCTGTTCTTATGACTGTAAGGATTCAAGGGTAGTGCATCCCTACCTTTAGGGGATATCACATGTTCTTACCTGCTATCGCTGTGCTTGGATCTAAAAGCCTGAAGAACTTGGAGTGCTGGATTTCAGCTCCCTGGTGCATGACAAGCTGTAGTGAAAAATGTTGCCAGAAGGTACTTTGTAATTCTGTTTCTCTGAAGATCAAGGAAAAGAAGTTTCTCTTCTAAAACTGAAATAGCTTGAAGATGAGACCTACTCTTCCCCTCTTCCCCCCCCCCCCTTTTGTAAGGGAGCTTTCACAAATGAATGAAGACGCTATAGTGATTCTGTTCTTATTAGATGGTTTACTTCTAGCCGTGTTAACTTACTTTTTGCGGATACAGACTAACACGGCTGCTACTCTGAAACCTTACTTTTTAAGCCTGCCTCTTTATGCCAAAGAAGGCCAAACAGTAGAAACCTTTTAGATCAGTATTGCAACACTTTATTTGGGCTGAGTGACTTGTTTTGATGGAATAGGTGATAGGATACCACTATTGTGGTAAGGATGAGTGAGTAGACTCTGTGCCTGGGCAGGTGAATTTTCATGATAACTTTCTGAAGTTTTCTTTTTAAGTCTTAAGATATGAAATGGACCTGGGGAGCAAACAGCTGTGCATATCTATCAGTGTTATAGAGGGCAGACAATTTGAGTTTACCCTGTATAAGCTTTATACAGAGTAAAATGGATTTATTTGTGGTTTGGATCCCATTGGGAACTGGGTGTCTGGGTGCTGAAGATAGGTGACCTACTGAGAAGTTTTTGGTTAAAGTTTTTAGCTTTGGGGGCGTGGACCAGACCTGAGTCTGTGTTGCAGCAGGCTAGCATGTCTGGCTCAACAAGAAAGGGTTCTGGAATCCCAAGCTGGCAGGGAAAACGGGCTCAGAGGTAAATTCAGCACATCAGGGGTCCCTGTAACTGAACCCATCACACCTGCCACCCCAGAATTTGTTCTAAAATATGTCTGAGATATGATTCAGAGGTTTAAAACCTGCTTCCTTATCTAAGTTGGAGATATGTTTCTTAATATGTTCCAGGATGATGTTGCACATGATTTTTGCAAGCACTGAGTTATGCAATAACTGAGTTATTGCAGTTAGTAAGGACATCCTTTTTGGCAATTTTACTATAAGGTCTCTGTAGCTCTTCACAGTCTGCCTGGTACTTAAGAATGTGAGGGATAGCTCAGTGGTTTGAGCATTGCCCTGCTAAATGCAGGGTTGTGAGTTCAATTCTTGAAGAGGCCATTTAGGGATCCGGGGCAAAAATCTGTCTGGGGATTGGTCTTGCTTTGAGCAGGGGGTTTGGACTAGATGACCTCCTGAGGTCCCTTCCAACCCTGATATTCTATGATTCTGTAACACTCATAGAGAGGTATGCACAGCTGTTTGCTCCCCCAGGTATTAATCACTTACTCTGGATGGGTTAATTAATAAACAAAAGTGATTTTATTAAGTATAAAAAGTAGGATTTAAATGGTTTCAAGTAATAACAGACAGAACAAAGTAAGTTGCGTGTTTTTGCTTTATTTTCCTTGGCAAGTCTAAGCCTAATACATTAAGAAACTGGTTACAAGTAAAATCTCACCCTCAGATGTTCCAATAAGCTTCTTTCACAGACTAGACTCCTTCCGAGTCTGGGCCCAATCCTTTCCCCGGTACAGTCCTTTAGTTCCCGCAGACATCTTGTTGTATTTAAAGTACTGCACAGGATCTTTTCGGGGGGGGGTTAAGGCAAAGCGCCACATTTATTGGTAATACATATGTCAATCAACACTGTATCATATGCATATGCTATATATTACACTCATGCACTCACATGCACACTCTGTCTTGTTGTTGTTACCAACTAGTTGCTCCCCTTAACTTCACTGGCCAGGTGAGTTAGATGGGGGAAGAGGTGGAGCTGGGCTTCTGTCGATTCGGATCGATGCTCTGTTGACAAGACGAGACCTGGGGTCCTCTGCAAGACACCTCACATTTATAGCCGCTTCCCTCTCATGCAAATCTATACCAGATGCAAAATCTGTGTCTGTGTCAGTTGGTCATCTGTGGCGCTTCCTTCTGGGTGTTGTCTTAATGCTGCCACATTTATTTTCAAAGAGGGTGTTTTCAAAAGAAGGTGCTCGCTTCTAACTCCCAACACATCACTTAAGGGACAAAAAGACCCAGATTTTGGCAGATAAACTATTAGTTCATCAATAAAGGGAAGACAAAATATATGGCTATCAATGTCCCCAAAGCAACAGAGTAGATGGAGAGACACTAGAAGTAGCAAGTCACTTTACCTGTCTAGGGAGTGAGATGTGTAAAGATGGTGTCACCATGCTATATGGCAAGCCATGTATATTGAAAGCAGCAAACAACTTTCAGAAACTTGAAAAGATTTGGAAAAGTAGCATGGCTGACAGTGATACAAGTATGAATTTTTAATTTGTCTGTCCTCCTTTGTGGAGCAGAGTCATGAGAATCTACAACAGAAATGGATAAGATCAACTCATTCTAAAGTAAAAACCTGGAAAAGGTCTTCAGAGTTCACTGGGAAGTGTCTTGCAACATCAGAAATTCTAAGGAGAGCAAACTAACCAAAAGCATCAAACATGGTCAGACAATGATGGACATATTTAAGATGTGCTTTAAGGATGCCACCAGCCTGACTTCCACATCAAATAATATTGTGGACACCACCTGGAAAGAGAAGAGGGTAACCTAGAGAAGCATTATGCAGAACAAGGGAGAAAGAAGCCGAATCCATCAGTATGACACTCAACAGACCAGCACCAAACCGAAATCAATGGTGGAATTTGGATGCCCTATGCACTGATGGTGTGGGAGGATAAAGAATATTTGAAGTATGCCTTTTTGCGGAGGCTAAAACACTTCTAGAAGCCAATCCTGCAAAGGGATCCATGTCAGCAGACTCATGCCCATATGGAGTGGACCCCTTTGCAGGATTAGGGCCTGTGAGATGGCAAAATCCCAAGGACAAATTTAATAGATCCGACAGACTTCCATTTTAAACATCTCTGATCGTTCTCAATATTTAAGTTGAATGAATTGTATTAACTTCTAATGACATGAAGCGTTCTGGGCTTCAGCTATGTCCTATTTTTTGATTTCTCTGAATAGTGTGGTTTTGTACAACAAAATCATGTTTAAAATGTGTGGAGGAGGAGAATGAGAAAATACAAGAACATGAACATAGAACTTAGACTCAGATTATTTATTTAGTGAAACCTGCAATTTTACTGGAAAGCTTGTACGCTGCACTGAAAATGTCTGATTCAGTTTCTAGATATAGGTTTCAGAGTAGCAGCCGTGTTAGTCTGTATCCGCAAAAAGAACAGGAGTACTTGTGGCACCTTAATTTGTTAGTCTCTAAGGTGCCACAAGTACTCCTGTTCTTTTTTGTAGATATAGTTAAGTTAATGCACTTATTTTCAGCCAGTGGGCTTAATTCTCGTTTTACACTGTTGTGAACTGGGACTAGCTTCATTTAAGTCTGTGGAGTTGTGTTGATGTAAACTAGTGTGAGGGAAAATCTGGCTCTCAATATGCTTAACTGGAAAGACAAATTAAACTAGCCTGAAGTACCTGCATACCACGGAAACCATTCTGACAATAACATTCATTTTCTTAATAAGATGAGTGCTTGGAAATGGAGACGTGCACATGCTCTGATGTGAACTAGGTTTGGTCCTCTAAAAAGTAATAAAATGGGATTACATTTATTCAGTGCATTTTTGCTATTTCATCTAGCATAATGACAATGTTCAGATACGGATAAGCTGTACTTTTCCATTTTCTTGAGGACATATTCTTATTAGACTTTTTTAAAGAAGTGTTGGGACTATGAAGGGGTTGGGACTCACCACCGCAGCGCCTCCCGCTGGCATGTCTGGGAATTAGCTCTGTCCTCTGCGGGGCGCCCTCTGTAGGTGGTGTCCCGTCCGTCGTCTGCTCTCCTGTTGGTGTCCGGACCCGCGTTGCTCTCCGCTCGGCGGCATCCTCTTCAGGACACTGCCCTCCGGCAGTGCCCACTGCTCTGGTGTTATCAGCAGTCCTTCGTCTGCACCTGTTCTACTGGCTGGCTGCAGCCTCAGTCTAGCCCCTTTGTCACAGGGGCCAGCCACTGTCTGTATCAGGCCTCGCTCGTCAGCCAGATGTAGTACAAGGGGGAAGGGGGGGACCCAGGCCAACCTGCTACTTTGAGTCCTGACCCAGGGACCCTCTAGTGGCAGACTCCCTGCCCTCCTTCTCTCCCCTTGTCAGACTTTGTCCCTGGGCCGCTTCCCCTTCGGCCCTGTGCACCTGCTCGGCCCTTTGTAGCAAGGCCTGCAGCCTGGGGTTTTCCTTGGCTGGAGCTCCTCAGCTCCTTTTGCCCTTCCCCAGCACTTCGGGGGGAGGGGTAGCTCGGTGGGTTTGAGCAATGGTCTGCTAAACCCAGGGTTGTGAGTTCAGTCCTTGAGGGGGCCATTTAGGGATCTGGGGCAAATATCTGTCTGGGGATTGGTCCTGCTTTGAGCAGGCAGTTGCACTAGATGACCTCCTGAGGTCCCTTCCAACTCTGATATTCTAGGATTCTATGACTGCTCTGTCCAAGGTGCTACCTTTTAGCCCAGGAACCCTCCTCCTTTGGCAGTCAGGGAGAGACTGCCTTTCCTCCTGCTAGGCAGCCTTTATATAGGGCCTAACCCAGCCCTGATTGGCTGCCTCTTCCCTGCCCTGATTGGCTGCCGGCCTGCACAGCCTCAAAGGCCTGTTCCAGCCTTTTTCTCAGGGGGTGGGGCACCGCCCCACCACAGACTAACACAAATCTAAGAGCAAGTAATCTGTAATGTGGGAGAGACGGTAAAAGATGCAGTGAAAGTAATTGAAATAAAAATCTTTCCTAGAAAACTGAAAACCAAAGTTTATGGAAAATTGTGATCAGAGTAAAACTGAGATTATAGTTAGTTTAAAAGAAAATAGAACTAGCCAGTTTGGCTCACATGTTCCACGAGTTGTGCCAATGGCTCAGCCAAACAACCTGACACTCCCACATTACCTGGGATACCTGTCAAAACTAGATAGAAATTTCTGCTTTTTAGTAAGACAAGTGAAATTATACAACTGCATTATCTGACTGTGTGATATAACTAGAACTTGATATGTAGCTAGTACTCTAATTGCGGAAGATATATTCTTCTTACTTCATGCAAGGGTATGGATATACTGTAGCATTTTATAACTTTAACTTTGGTCTCTTACCTGCAGAAAGCATGAGGGACAAGACTTAATGATAAAGCCTAGTTAGTCACCTAAATAGGTAACTAGACTTTCAGAAGTGCTAAGAACCTACCAACTCCCACTGACTTCATTGCCTAGGTGAACTTGGTTTAAAGCAGTGGTTCGCAACCTGTTTACTCTTGTGGGCCGCATATGCAGCTTTCTGTGTTATGTGGGTCGCATCCACACACTATACCTGTATACTACCTGTATGGCCCCGAGGATGTCACATGGGCTGTAACTGTGTGCTGATTGGGCCGTAAAGGGCCACAGGTTGAGAACCACTGGTTTCAAGGCTTGTTGAAGGTTCAGTTTTCTTAATGTTTTGCCTGATCATCTGTGCAAGGTCTTTTAAATGGAGGATTTTGAATTAAAGCCTCAAGTTTAATAAATTGCTAGATGGATCAACTTTCTATCTGGAGATGCACAAAGATTTAAGGTTTAAACAAAACTCTCAGTTCAGGGCAACTGATCCTGTATTCCTCTCTGTGATGCAGCAACAGCACCCACTCTAGGCTCCCAGCTGCTTAGTTTTCACCTCTCTTGGGTGGAGACCTGCGTGTGTGCGTGCGCGCGAGTCTGTCTACCTCTTCTCCCACCATCTTCTCTGGGGGTACTTCAGGCTGCAGAGTTCCCTGTCTACACTATTATTGCCAGCTAACCAGATTGCTTAATGAGGATGGCATCTGTCTTTGCTTACTCTTGAAAGACTATGAACAAAGTAATTGCCAGCAGTTATGCATTAACACGACCCTTTTTATGCAAGCATATTTATTCTTAAGGTGAAAGCATTACAAAGAAAACATTAAAAACAATAAAGAAACCTACACACATGCTAATAAACTTACCAAAGATCACCCTTCCCCCTTCCAACTCCAGCAGGAGTCTGTCTTTCTAACCCTTCCCTAAGGTTTTGGGCTCTCCCTTGAACAGAAGATTCTGTCCATTTGCTGGATCAGAAAGAAGGCCCTGAAGTCAGTTTAAACTCGAGCTGTTTATCCAAAAGATTTTTCTTTGTCTATTGGTCTCTAGAGAACTATCTCTTTAACGATTCCAGCTCTGACTCATGTGTTTTCTGAATTAAAAAGCTTCATTGATAGAACTGGAAGCAAGACTTTAAAAAAGTACTAATTAGACTCTTGTTTTTAATCTTCATTGTTTAATGCAATCCATTAATTCTTGGCAAAACTGAGTGAGGGAGATGGTGGGATCTCCATTTTACGGATTGAGTGGGTTGAGGAAGGAACTTTGCTTTGTCCAGGTGCTTGTCATAATTTGCATGTGCAAGGGAGGCTCCAGCAGCACTTCCTTTCCTTTTTGTCTAACAGCGGTAACTAGATTAGTCAGTGTTGACTTTATCCACATTAAAATTTTGTCAGTTGTGATCTTTGAAAAGGCATCATAACATTTGAAAAAGAGTAGGATATGACCCAGGAGAGAGGTTTCCAGACCTGTTGCCCCCCAATGAGAAATGAAGGAAAAGGTTAGGATTTTGACTTTTACCTTCTTAAGATGTCTTTGGGAGGGTCCTAATATTAACTGCTATCTTCTTGCTGGGGCATACTACCTGTGTATGTGCACTCGGATTGGTGCCTTGGATTCTAGAGAACAAACCTTCTGATTGTCCATGATTTTGGGATGTGTGATGTAATGATGAGCTCTAGAAAGACGTGTTAAAATCCTCAATTAGCATTCAGTATTAAGGCACTCTGTTTCCTCTTTGATGCTGTTTTCACAGAGCCCATTGTATGAGTCCTGTGCCCAACCTCGGAACACTTCTGAGCCATACTTGGCAGTTATGATTGCAGTTCCCTCAGGTCCTCCATTGCCTAGACTGCCACCTTTTAATGGTCCTTCAGTTTCTCTACCTTTGGAGTGGTCATAGAACATATCTCTCCCTTCATCCACTATTAAAGAAACACACTTAACTATAAATAGTTTTTTATTTTGACGATAGGGTTAGGTGGAAAAGTTTTTGTTTTTACTATTTCACTCTGATCATTTCATTGAATCTTTAATTTAGGCCTTGCCCAAGGTAGGGGACCCATCTAAAAGAATGGGATTATTGCACCAGCTTCACATGAAGAGTGCTAAAGGCTGTGATGCCTACAAGGTCTTCTCAGAAAGGGCTCCAAAGGGCAGTAAGACTCTGTGCTCCAGAACCTGTTTCTGCAAGAGGCTCTGGAAGCACATGAGTTTAGGGGACATTCTTCTGATTACCTGAATTTATTTTAAATATGTCCATTGTCAGTCTAAGTGCATCTTTCAAGTGGGAAATATATTTGATCGTACTGAACATTCCGTGTTTATGACCAAACGATTGCTTTTAAAAATGGATTTACTTCTCATGTGGTTGTTCCTATCTCTAAAACATACTTCTTAGCCCACACAGATATTTAACTAGACTCTGTGTTGACAGACATTTAACAAAGGTTTCTTTCTTCTCATAGGTTTTGGAAGGAAGGATGTAGTAGAACACTTGCTGCAGACAGGAGCCAATGTTCACGCTCGTGATGATGGAGGGCTAATACCCCTTCATAATGCTTGTTCCTTTGGTCATGCTGAGGTGGTTAGCCTGTTACTATGTCAAGGTGCAGATCCAAATGCCAGAGACAATTGGAACTACACTCCTCTGCATGAAGCTGCTATCAAAGGGAAGATAGATGTGTGTATTGGTAAGTATTTGTCATTAATTGCATCAATTTACTTAAAAATGCAAACACATTAATATTGCAGTGAACTTGTATTGCTTGCAATTGTAGTGACTGTTTCCATTCCACTTGATAGACAAGGGACCAGTTGCTTTTCTCTTCCTTGTTAAGAAGGGTTTCTTTCTCTTCCCCCCTCCCCTCCCCCAAACAAGTAAAGAGATGGTAACCTAAAATTTAGTGACGTACAGGATTCATAACACGGTGTTTTCTGAGCTTGCGGTCTGGAAAGCTAAACTGGCACAGGAGCTAAATTTTGATGGAGGAGTAGTCTAATGCAGTTAATTTACCATTTTGGCAGAAACATAACATGAGAACTCTGCCAATAAAATGGAAGATTTGACTTCAGATAACATCATGGCTTTTTGAGGCTGACCCTGGCATTTGAGGTATTTTTCAAACTGTGAAGACAGGTATTTCCTGTGTTATAAGAAATGAAAGGCTAACCATTTTACTACTATTTGAAAGCTTTGAGGGACTAGTTACGAGAAAAAGTTGTTCAGCACAGTTACATATTTTCAGCATGTGCTGTAGCCTAGAGCCAAAGTAATTTCAAATAAAATTGAACATTTCAATCATTTTTAAATGTATGTAGGTCATAGTAAATACTCTTCAGTAATATCTTTCATTTTTATATATTTTCAGCCTGCTTAGTAATACTTTCTTCAAGCAGAGTTCTTTATTTTTAATTTTTAAATGTGCAAACTGGCTTGAAAGTTCCTTCTGAAGTAAGACATGTGAAATTGTCTGGTCAGTATTTCAGATCCGGAGGGAAAAAAAACGTGATTATGTAGCCTAATGATCATGGTCACAAATTTGAGATCTTAGTTGTAATCTGAGAGCACTTCATTTTATTACATGGACCAATTTTGAAAAACCTCCAGTGTTTGCTTAAAGACAGTCAACATAAAAATTTAGTAGGGAGGTTATATTACCAGTGGATATAGCACTAATGAGACCACTAATGGGAATCCTGTGTCCAGTTCTCGGTCAACATTCCAAAAAGGGTGGTGGAAAAACTGGAGAGGGTTCAGAGAAGAGCCACAAGAATAACTTGAGAACTGGAAAACCTGCCTTGTAATGAGACCTTAAAAAGAAGGTTAAGAGGTGACTTAATTGGGTCCATAAATAGCTACACGGGAAGAAGAGACCTGATGCTAGAGAGCTCATTTAGCTGACAATGGCATGACAAGATCCAATAGCTGGAAGATGAGTCTAGATGTGCACAGGAATGCATAACAAATTTAAGTGAGGGTAATTATCGGGGGAATATTTTGCCTAGAATCATAAAATATCAGGGTTGAAAGGGACCTCAGGAGGTCATCTAGTCCAACCCCCTGCTCAAAGCAGGACCAATTCCCAACTAAATCATCCCAGTCAGGGCTTTGTCAAGCCTGACCTTAAAAACCTCAAAGGAAGGAGATACCACCACCTCCCTAGGCAACCCATTCCAGTGCTTCACCACCCTCCTAGTGAAAAAGTTTTTCCTAATATCCAACCTAAATTTCCCCCACTGCAACTTGAGACCATTACTCCTTGTTCTGTCATCTGGTACCACTGAGAACAGTCTAGATCCATCCTCTTTGGAACCCCCTTTCAGGTAGTTGAAAGCAGCTATCAAATCCCCTCTCATTTTTCTCTTCTGCAGACTAAACAATCCCAGTTCCCTCAGCCTCTCCTCGTAAGTCATGTGCCCCAGCCCCCTAATCATTTTTGTTGCCCTCCGCTGGACTCTTTCCAATTTTTCCACATCCTTCTTGTAGTGTGGGGCCCAAAACTGGACACAGTACTCCATATGAGGCCTCACCAATGTCGAATAGAGGGGAATGATCATGTCCCTCGATCTGCTGGCAATGCCCTTACTTATACAGCCCAAAATGCCGTTAGCCTTCTTGGCAACAAGGGCACACTGTTGACTCATATCCAGCTTCTCGTTCACTGTAACCCCTAGGTCCTTTTCTGCAGAACTGCTTCCTAGCCATTCGGTCCCTAGTCTGTAACAGTGAATGGGATACTTCCGTCCTAAGTGCAGGACTCTGCACTTGTCCTTGTTGAACCTCATCAGGTTTCTTTTGGCCCAATCCTCTAATTTGCCTAGGGTTAGGGTTGTGGTAGATTTTTTCCATCGCTTGAAATCTTTACATCAAGAATCATTGTCTTTCTCAAAAGTCATACTCTAGTTTATGCCATATTAAGGACTTAACTAATTCCATAGAAACCTGCAGTGTACACTTTTTTCTACATGTGTGTGAAATGATTCTGGTGTAGTTTGATCAAAATGTAGACAATTTAGTGTCTGGCCTGTCTGTTTTTCCCATTTTAGTACGTCTGTGCCTATTTTTATATGGGGCCCTATCTCTTCAAATCCTGTAAGTAAATAACTCTGCAGCGCAGACTTGTATACATTTATTTATAATTTAATTTTCTACGTATGGCAGAACGCTTGAGTGTTAAGAGGACATACAAATATCAGTCTGTGATAGACAGGTTGGTGGAGTCTTGTTCATGCCTTAAGCAATATTTGATGGCACAGCAAGGATTCAGACCACTTGAAAATATATTTCTGCAATATTCTTAGGCTTGGAAGGATTAATTTTTATTGATAAATGTTGATTTCACTATAAACACAACAACAAATGTTTAGATGATCAAAGTTTGAAGATAGGAAAGGTAATAAAAATGCTGCTTGAGAATTTTAGTTAAAATCCAGTGATGATTTTTTAGACTTTTGAATTAGGCTTGTTATGAATGGATTCATGAATGAATAGTAACAACAGGTATGCCTTGTTGATTTAACTTTGTATATTTTGACATGTAATGTTGACAATTTGTTTTAACGGCTTATAAAGATTTAACTTACTTATGCTGTCATTAAATTATTCTGACACCTTCCCCCATAATTTCCCACAACTGTGAAAATTTAAACAGAAAAAATGCTTAAAAATTAACTTCAGCTGGCATTATACAAAAAATGCTGACATGCATAAAAATGGATTCTTCCAAGCCTAAGTATACTGTATAACTATTTTTACCCAAAGATTACTATTATAATTGCTATATAAGAAATGGACTTGTACAAATCAAAGTGTCAGGTACTAGACTTAAACAAGTCAGGTATGCTTTATTATAAAGCATGAATTTGACAGTATCTCAAACACTGGCACAACAGATGAGAATTTATTGTTGAACTCCACAATATCTGCTGAAAACCAGCAACTTAACTTTTTAGAAACTGTCTACTGCCTTTTTTCCCACATGCTTCGTTTTGGCTCTTATTTATTTTGAACATCATCCAAATGCTAAAATGGGAGACACTTGCCATATTTGTTTTTTTTCCTTCCATCTGCATGTCTTTGTCCATATCCTCCTTACCATGAGAGTGCTGCTTCTGTAATATGGCAGGAGAGTAAACTGGTTGAAGAGCGTAATGAGCCAGGAAACATGGAAAATTTATTAACAGTGGTCTTTCAGAGCCACAATAAAAGCTACAAGATAGGAAAGCTGGAAAACTAGCAAAAACTGGATAGTCATTACAATAGATCTGAAGATTGCTAATGGTCTCTGGGTTTCAGTTGTTAAATAGTTTTAAAATGGTAAATGCACACTTCTACTGCAAATAGTTTTTATATTGCTTAATTGTCATCAAAATTATTTGCATCTAACTGGACAAGTGTGTGCACACATTTCTTTCTCCCTAGGTAGAGGATGAGAGAGAACAAACCATATGTGGCAAGTGTAGGTCATGTTGCTTAATGTGGTACTGGAAGGTGCTTGTTTACCATGGTAATAAGACGGTATAAGATTCGGTATAAGAATCTGTATAGAACAGAATGGAAAGGTGCACCTGTTTAGCTCAGTAAATCTGGCCCATGACTTGTAGTCTGACCTGGTCTGTCCCTTTGTCGTCTTTGTGCTCTCTATCTTGGAACACCAAGGATTCCTGAGGATGGCAAACACTTAGCAAAAGTGAACGTGTGCTGGCCATTTCTTACGGGATGACTAGGCATTGAAAATTTGTTTTCATTATTTAGTAATCAAATGTATGTTAAGTTTTGTCTGTTAACTCCATTTAATGAATGTGTGTGTTTTTCAAATTGACTCAAGCATTCGAAACAAAAAACTGTTAGCAAGTTGGTGATATTTATAGATCTTTGTGTTGGCTCATCTATTACTAAGACGCATGTTTAGTGTCTGAGTTCTGCTCCCAGAGCTATTGAGAAGCATTTTGCTCTTAAGTATTGCTATTCAAGATCGAACACCATTTCGTTTGCTTAAGGAAGAGCCAAGCAAGAAACATTTTACTATAATTCAAGGATGAACACTAAATATTCATGGAAGAGCACTGTAAAGTCATAGAAGTGATTGTCAAAGCTAAGATAGGGAGAACCAAGGTTTCTAGTTTGCTATGCAAGACCAGATATGAGGGAACATGAGCATACTAAGAATTCAACCTTTTTGTTTCTGTACAATCCCAATAAAACATTGCATCTAGCTTAATATTAACTGTTTGTGGTGCTGGGTGTAGGTGCAGAGCACACATGCTTATGGCCAAAATGTAGGAAAAGCTCCCCCCCCCCTTTTTTAATTTTTTTTTTCTTTTTTCTGAAGCAAAATACTGAAAACTAAACTTGATTAATAGTCTTTGCATGTAAATCTTGATATAGATTAGGCAACTGAAATTGTATGAATTTATCACTTCTGTATGCAGCTTTTTTTCTGTACAACTCCAGACGCTATGGATGGAGACTGAGCATCGTAACTTGTTACAACATCCTTTGATATCTTTGCCTTTGTCAACACCAGACATATTTTCCAAAAGCTTCACATCACTGCTGCTAACTATTGTAAAGAGAATTCCGTTATTAGTCTCAGTAGGCATGCTTGAGAAATCTTTGGATTCTTCTAGAACCCTCCTTGTATGCTGGAGGCAATCAAAGTAATGAAAAGGAAGAAGCTAGTTTTCTGCTATTGAGGTACTCCTTGGTTCGTTATTATAGCGGGACTTTATGTATGAGGCTTCAGCCATCCCAAGGGTTCTTGCACCAAGTGGCTCTCCTAAGGTATGTCTACACTATGAAATTAGGTCGATTTTATAGAAGTCAATTTTTAGAAATCAATTTTATACAGTCGATTGTGTATGTCCCCACTAAGCGCATTAAGTCGGTGGAGTGTGTCCTCACTACCGTGGCTAGCATCGACTTACGGAGTGGTGCACTGTGGGAAGCTATCCCACAGTTCCCCAGTGTCCACTGCCCATTGGAATTCTGGGTTAAGCTCCCAATGCCCGATGGGGCAAAAACATTGTCGCGCGTAGTTTTGGGTACATGTCGTCAGTCTCCCCTCCCTCAGTGAAAGCAACTGCAGACAATCATTTTGCACCTTTTTTCCTGGGTTACCCGTGCAGATGCCATAGCATGGCAAGCATGGAGCCCGTTCAGCTCACCGCTGCTGTTATGAGCATTGTAAACACCTCGCGCATTATACTGCGGTATGTGCAGAACCTGGCTAAGAGACGGCCGCACGAGGGCAATTGTGAGGAGGACATGGACATAGACGTTCGTGAAAGCACGGGCTGTGGCAATTGGGACATCGTGGTGGCAGTGGGGCTGGTTGATACAGTGGAACGCCAATTCTGGGCCCTGCAAACAAGCACAGACTGGTGGGACGGCATAGTGTTGCAGGTATGAGATGATTCCCTGTGGCTGCGAAACTTTCACATGCGTAAGGCCACTTTCCTGGAACTTTGTGAGTTGCTTTCCCCCGCCCTGAATCGCAGGAATACCAAGATGAGAGCTGCCTTGACAGTTGAGAAGCGAGTGGCGATAGCCCTGTGGAAGCTTGCAACGCCTGACTGCTACCAGTCAGTCGGGAATCAATTTGGAGTGGGCAAATCTACTGTGGGGACTGCTGTGATTCAAGTAGCCAATGCAATCACTGACCTTCTGCTAACAAGGGTAGTGACTCTGGGAAATGTGCAGGTCATAGTGGATGGCTTTGTTGCAATGGGTTTCCCTAACTGTGGTGGGGTGATAGACAGAATGCATATCCCTATCTCGGCACTGGACCACCTTGCCATCCAGTACATAAACCGCAAGGGGTACTTCTCAATGGTGCTGCAAGCACTGGTGGATCACAAAGGACATTTCACGGACATCACCGTGGGATGGCCGGGAAAGGTGCATGACGCTCGCATCTTTAGGAACTCCGGGCTATTCGAGCAGCTGTAAGAAGGGACTTACTTCCCAGACCAGGAAATTATTGTTGGGGATGTTGAAATGCCAATAGTTATCCTTGGAGACCCAGTCTACCCCTTGCCCCCCATGGCTCATGAAGCCTTACACAGGCAGCCTGGACAGTAGTAAGGAGCAGTTCAACTATAGGCTGAGCGGGTGCAGAATGGTAGTAGAATGTGCCTTTGGATGTTTAAAAGCTCGCTGGCGCTGTTTGCTGACTAGGTTAGACCTCAGCGCAACCAATATTCCCATTGTTATTACTGCTTGCTGTGTGCTCCATAATACCTGTGAGAGTAAGAGGGAGACGTTTATGGCGGGGTGGGAGGTTGAGGCAAATCGCCTGGCTGCCAATTTTCAACAATCAGACACCAGGGCGATTAGAAGAGCACAGGTAGGCGCACTGAGCATCAGAGAGGCTTTGAAAACCAGTTTCATGACTGGCCAGGCTACGGTGTGACAGTTGTGTGTGTTTCTCTTTGATGCAAACCCGCCGCCCTTTGTTGATTTTAATTCCCTGTAAGCCAACCACCCTCCCCCCTTCGATCACAGCTGGCCAAGGAAATAAAGTCACTATTGTTTTGAAACCATGCATTCATTCTTCCTTAATTTAAAAAAAAAAAAAAAAAAAA
>NW_020664609.1:846935-944082 GCF_002925995.2 Terrapene triunguis | reverse complement strand
AAAAAAAAAAAAAAAAAAAAAAAAAGGGGGAGATAACTGATAAGGTAGCCCAGATGGGGTGGGGGAGGAGGGAAGGACAAGGCCACATTGCTTATTGTAGCCACACTACAAATCAAAACTGTTTGAATGACAGCCTTCTGTTGCTTGGGCCATCCTCTGGAGTTGCTGGGTGCCCAGAGCCTCTTCTCCTCCCGTCCCCTGTCCCCCTCCCCCCCGCCACGTTCTTGGGCGTCTGGGTGAAGACAATATGGAACTTGGGGTGGAGGGCAGGCAGTTGTACAGTTGAGGCAGCGGTGGTCTGTGCTCTTGTTGGCTTTCCTGCAGCTCCACCAGATACCTTAGCATGTCAGTTTGTTCCCCCATTAGCCTCAGCATTGCATCCTGCCTCTTCTCATTGTGCTCACTTAATGTTTACCTGGACTCTGCCACTGAATGCATTCAGCTGTGCCCTATCAGTGCGGGAGGACTGCATGAGCTCGGAAAACATGTCATCGTGATGACGTTTTTTCGCCTTCTAATCTGCGATAACCTCAGGGACGGAGATGATAGGGGGAACATAGAAACATTTGCACCTGCGGGAGGATAAAAAGGGAGAGTAAAATTTAAGAGGATACATTTCTGAGAGTAAAAGGGAGACTCTTTCCCAGTGAATCAAGCAATTCACAGCAGACAGCGCATGTGCTTTAGGTACAAGGTTGCATTTTGCCTTTTATATTGAGTGTCTGCCGGTATGGTGACACATCACACATGGCTGGGCAACAACATTTGGTTTCCAGGCAGCCATGGTAAGCCAAAGGGTACGCGGGTTTGGCTTCTAACACCTGCATAACACGTGGGAATGTTTTCAAAACTGCGGCGCCCTCCTTTCCCATAGCAAGCAATACCAGTTGGGTTTGCCATTTAAAAGGAGGGGCTGCGGTTTTCGGGTGGATGTGCAGCACAAACCTCCCCCCACCCCTCCGTGTGGCTATTTGGGACGATCCCTTCACCCCTCCCTGCTGTGTGTCTATTCTCAGGGATGATCCCTTTTAGCCAAGTGCAAACAGCCCAGCATGAACGGGGTCCTTTTACTGTTCTCTTACAAAAATTCCCCTATTTCAACCAGGTGACCATGAATGATATCACTCTCCTGAGGCTAACACAGAAAGATATAGACCGACTGTTGCTTGAATGCGACCAAAACCCAGGACCATTCGCTGCCATGCTTTGTGCTGCAGTGATTCCAGACTACTTGCTACTGGCTTGGAGTGGTAAAGTGTCCTACCGTGGAGGATGAAATAAGGCAGCCCTCCCCAGAAACCTTCTGCAAAGGCTTTCAGAGTACCTCCAGGACAGCTTCATGGAGATGTCCCTGGAGGATTCCCACTCCATCCCCAGACACGTTAACTGACTTTTCCAGTAGCTGTACTGGCCGCGAATGCATCCCAAGTCTTCGGGGCAAATCAAACATTAAACACTATTGCTTTTAAACCCTGTACTGTAGTTATAAATGTGCACTCACTAGAGGGGCCTTCCCCACCTTCAGGGTTGGGGATCCCACCTTGGGAGGGTATTGGCTCCACGGTGATGAAAAGGTCCTGGCTGCCAGGGAGAATGGATTCACTGCTTGCCTGCTGCGTATTCTCCTCCTCCTCCTCTTCCTCATCCACAAAATCCTCCTCCGTGTTGCGTGAGACTCCCCCCTTGCAGGTATCCATGGACAGTGCTGTGGTAGGGTCCCCCCCTAGAATGCCATGCAGCTGATCATAGAAGTGGCATGTATGGGGCTCTGACCCAGAGCGATTGTTTGCCTCCTTTGTCTTTTGATAGGCTTGCCTGAGATCTTTGACTTTCACGTGGCTCTGCTGTGTGTCCCTGTTGTAGCCTCTGTCCATCATGCCTTGTGAGATTTTGGCATATATATTAGCATTTCTTCTTTTTGATCAGAGTTCTGCCTGCACAGATTCTTCTCCCCATACAGCAATCAGTTCCAGTGTCTTCCGTTCGCTCCATGCTGGAGCTCGTTTGCAATTCTGGGGGGACTGCATGGTCACCTGTTCTGCTGAGCTCGCCACGCTGACCAAACAGGAAATGAAATTCAGAAGTTCCCGGGGCTTTTCTTGTGTACCTGGCTAGTGCATTGGAGTTGAAAGTGCTGTCCAGAGCGGTCACAGTGGAGCACTCTGGGATAGCTCCTGGAGGCCAATAATGTCGATTTGCATCCGCACTACCCCAAATTCGACCCAGCAAGGTCAGTTTTAGCGCTACTCCCCTCGCCGGGGAGGAGTACAGAAGTCGATTTTAAGAGCCCTTTAGGTCGACGGAATGGGGTTGCTTGTGTAGACGCATTCATTATAAAATCGACCTAACGCGGCTAAATTCAACCTAACCCTGTAGTGTAGTCCAGGGCCTAGAAAGTGTGGCATATGGCCATCCCCCTGTAATCTGCAGAAGGCAGGACCTCATAATACAGCTCTTCTAGCTTTAGCTTTTTCCTCTCTGGGTATGTCTACACCGCAAAGAAAAATATGTGGTGCTGAATCTCAGAGCCTGGGTCAGTTAATTCAGGCTCATGGGGCTTAAACTGCAGGGCTAAAAATAGCAGTGTAGATGTTCCCACTCGGGCTGGAGCTCTGAGCAGGAGGGTCTCAGAACCTGGGCTCTAGCCTGACTGGGAAAGTCTATACTGCTATTTTTAGCTAGAGTAGCTAACTTTCATGCTGCACACAATTCCACGACTTTGTTCAAAATGTCCCATTAGTTCAAAGAACATTAAGGATACATCAGATTTTCTTCATTTATTTTGTATTATCAAGGGCTATAAAAAGCTGTTTTCTTCAATGATGGTTATAAAATTTTTAGGGCTGTTGATTAATCGCAGTTAACTCACACAATTAACTCAAAAAAATTAATTGCGATTAAAAAAAATAATTGTGATTAATCACTGTTTTAATTGCACTGTTAATATAATACCAATTGAAATTTATTAAATATTTTTGGATGTTTTTCTACATTTTCAGATACACCTCTACCCCGATATAACGCTGTCCTCGGGAGCCAAAAAATCTTACCGTGTTATAGGCAAAACCGCATTATATCGAACTCGCTTTGATCCGACGGAGTGCGCAGCCCTGCCCCCCCGGAGCACTGCTTTACCGCGTTATATCCGAATTCGTGTTATATCGGGTCGCATTATATCGGGATAGAGGTGTCTATTGATTTCAATTACAACACAATTCAAAGTGTACAGTGCTCATTTTACATTATTTTTTATTACAAATATTTGCACTGTAAAAATGACAAAAGAAATAGTATTTTTCAGTTCACCTCATACTAGTACTGTAGTGCAATCTCTTTATTGCGAAAGTGTGACTTACAAATGTAGATTTTTTGTTTGTTACATTATTTTGTTTTTGAGCGGAGTTACGTAAAGCTTTAGAGCCTACAAGTCCACTCAGTCCTACTTCTTGTTCAGCCAGTCGCTCAGACAAACAAGTTTGTTTTCATTTACAGGAGCTAATGCTGCCGCCTACTTATTTGCAGTGTCACCTGAAAGTGAGAACAGGCGTTCGCATGGCACTTTTGTAGTCGGTATTGCAAGGTATTTACCTGCCAGATATGCTAAACAGTCATATGCCTGTCCATGCTTTGACCACCATTCCAGAGGACATGCTTCCATGCTGATGATGCTTTAAAAAAAATGCGTTAATTAAATTTGTGACTGAACTCCTTGGAGGAGAATTGTATGTCTCCTGTTCCATGGTTTTACCCGCATGACCCAGCATGTTTGATTTAAAAACACTTTCACTGCAGATCTGACAAAACACAAAGAAGGTTCCAATATCAGATTTCTAAAGATAGCTAGATCATTCGACCCAGGGCTTAAGAATCTGAAGTGCCTTCCAAAATCTGAGAGGGATGAAGTGTGGAGCATGCCTTTAGAAGTCTTAAAGAGCAACACTCTGATGCAGAAACTACAGAACCCAAACCACCAAAAAAGAAAATCAACCTTCTGCTGATGGCATCTGACTCAGATGATGAAAATGAACATGCGTTGGTCCGCACTGCTTTAGATTGTTATTGAGCAGAACCCGTCATCAGCATGGACGCGTGTCCTCTGGAATGGTGGTTCAAGCATGAAGGGACATATGAATCTTCAGCGTCGCAAGATATTTATGTGCCATATGCACTAGTTACAACAATGCCATGCGAATGCCTGTTCTCACTTTCAGGTGACTTGTAAACAAGAAGTGGGCAGCATTATCTCCTGCAAATGTAAACAAACTTGTTTGTCTGAGCGACTGGCTGAACAAGAAGTAGGACTGAGTGCACTTGTAGCTCTAAAGTTTTACACTGTTTTTTTGAATGCAGTTTTTTTTGTATATAATTCTACGTTTGTAAGTCCAACTTTGATAGAGATTGCACTACAGCATGTGTATTAGATGAATTGAAAAATACTTTTTCTTTTGTTTTACAGTGCAAATATTTGTAATAAAAAATAAAATGAGCACTGTACACTTTGTATTCTGTTGTAATTGAAATCAATATATTTGAAAATGTAGAAAACATTCAAAAATATGTAAATTCATGGTATTCTATTATTGACAGCCCTAAAAATTTTCTTCAAAAAAAAATCTGATAGCATGCTGAATTTTGTGGTTCCTGTGATGTCACAATCTATAATTGCAATTTAATGGTAGATTTACTGGGTGTGTTCTGACCAGGGATCCCCACAGGAAGCAGCGCTCTTTGAGTGCTACTTTTTTCACTTAATCTGTCTGCTGGAATCACAAAATAAAGATTACTCTTTTTTTCACCATATGAAACCCATCTTACAATGAGTATGAACTAATATTCTAAATGTTTCAGTTCTTGTTAATATGTGAAAGCAACATTTTTCCTGCAGAACTTTAATCCTACTTGTTAGAAAGTTGTATCTGTGGATTCAGGGAGAGTGGGAAGGAGTCACCATAAAAATAACATCCCCACTTATTTATAGAAATTGGGGAATGGAAGTGGAGGAAATTCTATGATCTGACTAATACAGTAGCCGTGACTAAGACAGCATGGTTCTTTCTGGCTTTAAAATCTAACTAAAATCTAAGCTTTAAAAACTAACATTAAAATCTAAAAGTTGACTAAACATGGAAATAGTGCATAATAAGCATTAAGGGCAAATATAGAAATGTTAATATGCCAAATAATTGAATTACATGTCTCACTGACAAACTGTTGAAAAATAGGCATGTACTGGAATGGAAGCATCAAATGACCACAACGTGAATTTAAAGTAGTTCAAAGATGGCAGCACTGATTGTCATTGTATAAGAAACCACTTTACTTGGAGAGGAGATATGTCAAATTTGGTGACACTGTTTGAGTTTTAAACTGCTCTGAGCACTCTTAAAGTGGGTTTAATTCTAAAGTTTCATCACTGGCTTTCAAAAAACATTTTCTACCACCTACCTTGTGGGCTTTGTAGATTTCTAATTTTGTTCTGATCTTTTTTTGAGTGAAATGTCAAGTCAGACCCAGATGCCATCCAAACAGAATAGTTGACGCCTGTTAAGAAGAACTTTGTGGAGCATGGGTGGCTAGCTACATATGAACAAACACTACAGATCAAGGCACTCAGAATGAAAATGGGTCTATACACAGAGCAAGACTGGTTTCAAATGTAATGCTATATTTGTGGGAAAACATAAGCAAAACATCAAAATCATTCACGCTTTTACAAATATTCACATTCCTTGAAGGAAAGTGATACTGAAATACTATCTGATAACAGTGACAAGAAAATAGTGTCTTTACAAGCTATGATTCTTGGGTGATTGTCTACACTGATTCCACCCTTGGTGCATATGTGCCCCATGTGTATGAAATCAGATTCTTTTTTGAATAGCAGTACCAGTTGTGGTTGTGCCAATGCCCGCCCATCCCTCCCTCCAGAATATCATAGCTCAGGGCGTAAGGGGCAGGGCAGGGGCCTCCATTGCTCAGTTCCTCTGAGCTCTGGTGCAAGACAGAGTACTAGCAGTGCCCGTGTTCCTTATCTGACATAACCATTTCCTAGGTCACCATTGTCGGAAGATTCAGACAAGCACACACTTTTGGGGTCTCATCAGATTGCTGAGGGGATCCGATTGCTGGATCCCATGTACATTAAGCCTCTGGAGTCTGAATCAAGTTCAAGCATTGCCCCTAGCTTGGGGTCTCTATACGCACTCTTAGGGTCCTGTGGCACCTTATAGACTAACAGATGTATTGGAGCATGAGCTTTCGTGGGTGAATACCCACTTCGTCAGACGCATGTAATGGAAATTTCCATTACATGCGTCTGACGAAGTGGGTATTGACCCACGAAAGCTCATGCTCCAATACAACTGTTAGTCTATAAGGTATCACAGGACTCCTTTGTTGCTTTTTACAGATCCAGACTAACATGGCTACCCCTCTGATACTCTTAGGGTGAAGAGCCTCTGTCAAGTGCTCCCTTCTGAGAGTTGAGACATTGTGGTTAATCTGCCTAGCCTGTTAGCAGTGCTGGCAACTTAGACTTCATCATAGTTTAAATGCACTGTCACCTAGAACTCAAGCCATGTGGGTATTCTGGGCCTACAGTTTCCCTCTTCAAGGGAAACGTGGTTGTGTAGCACATACCTCACATACTTTGGACAGGATTCTGAAACATCACTGCTCTTTCCTTAAGCACCAGAAATAGAGTACAGATCATATAGAATATAAGCCTGAATGTAGTGTATGTAATGTAATGTTGCTCAGTCTTGCTCACCCTTCATTTGTGGGGCAGGAGACAACTGTCTGAATTGAGGTAGGCAAGGTTCCCCAGTCTCATATTCCTGCATTAGCTTCCCTTTTCTTGAGGTGGTGAAATGGCTGAAGATGCAGAACTGATGTTCCTGCCCTGTATATAACCACCTTGTCTCTGTGTGAGGTGGCTCCCAGATCAGCCTCCTCAGGTGATCCCAGACTCTTACCAGCTGATTTTGCTGCCTGGCAACCTCTCCCCTGACAAACCAGTTCTCGTGGGTTGGAGCCAGTCTATTGTTTAGGATGTTTGTGTTAGAATAGAATCATTAAATTAGGATCGTCTTCTGTCAGCCTTGTATCACAGCCCTTTGGAATTTAGGTCCAACATGATGGTGAAAGGACAACAGAAGGCAATGTGCTGCACCTTCAAAATTTAGTTTGCAGCTTGGTAAAGATACATACAGTGTTTATAATCTCACACAGAGTTCAGAAATTATCGCAGATTCCCTAAATCTTTCCACTACGTGGACTTTTTCAGAGTTATTCTTAGATTAATATTAGTTTTGGTTATTAGTTTTATTCTTTTTACCTGTTGGCTGCTTTTTTTTTAGTAGCTGTCTTTGGGCTGGTCTACACTATCACTGTAAGTCAATCTGAGTTACACTATTTGCTATGAAATTTACGCAATTGAAGTTGACGTAACTTAGGTTGGCTTATGACGGTGTTGATACTGCACTAGCTTCTGCCTCTCAGGGAGGTGGAGTACAGGTGTCGATGGGAGAGTGCTCAACGGACCCACTAAATTGACACCACCACATCGATCGCAGCGGGGCCGATTTAGCTGGTAGTGTAGACATAGCATTTGAGTGGGTAAATATACCACACCCCCAGTAGAGGGGGTTATTCCTTCATTATGGGAGTTCCCAAATCTCCTGGCTTCAAGACCTGCCAGTTGTGTGACTCTGCCATGCCTGTTAATGATAGGTGCTCCAGGTGCCTCATCTGCCTGCCTGGGAGACAGGCATGTGCCAGATTACAGCTCTTTCTAAGATGGACCCTCAAGAATAGAGAAATGAGGCTGAATTTCTTGCTGCTGGAAAGATTAATGCAACGTCCATCTCTGTCCCTGAGAAGCCTGGGAAAGATCCACTGCACCCTACCTCTGCACCAGCAAGTTGTGCCTCAGCCTCTATTTTGAAAACTGCTTCTTCTCTTAGAGCACACTGCACCTGCTTGTGTTTTTAAAGAGGGAGGACTGAGTACCATGCCAGTCAGGCTTCTAGGTGCAGATCACCACCCCTGACCCCAAGTAAGAGGCTTAAAACTTCTCCTCTGCCTCCAAGATCCATGGCCTGGAGTTCCTTCCCAGTGCCGTGGCACTGATGGTTCTTTCACCCACAAGGACTGTGCTGCTTCAGTACCATACCTGCATGGTGCGCTCTGGCTCTGTCATTGACACAGACATATTTTGTAGTGACCACTTCACCCCATCACAGAGCACCATCTCAGCACTGACCCTTCTCTGGCACTGAAGATCCCAGCACCGAGACTCTTCTTGCTAGTGGCTCACCTGTTGTCTGTTGGTCTGTTGCCTGAGTCTCCGATACTGGATTGTTTTGAGATGTTGTTGTCTGCAAGCAACTATCTGCTACAATCATACCTCATTTGGAACCATGTGGACCCAATACTTTGGACAGGAGTGCCCCCTCTAGAGGAGACATATTCCTTCTTCTTCTCTTCATCAGCATGCTCCAAAGGCTGTCCTCTCTCTTGCCCCCAATATTCACCTTGTGTGGCCCAATGGGTATCTGGTATGGAACCTAGAGAAGAGTATACTGGAGAACATGAGACAAGTGGACTTCAAGGAGCACCTTTCGTGATATCCTCCCCTGAGTCTGCCACCCCATTTTTCTTACCAGCCCCTGGGACATGAATCCCCACTTCAGAAGACTCATTTCTTCAGTATGTCAGCTAGGATCTCGTTTACTGATGGGGCAAACCCCAACCACTCAGCCCTGAATCCTAGAGGGTGAGGCGTACATAGAACATCCTACTCCTTATCTTCGTCCCTTGATGAGGCTGTCGAACCATCCTCTTTTGTGTCTCAAAATGAATTTAAAATCCTTCAGGATCTCTTGAGGAGGATTGCAGGGACCCTCCACATTCCATCTGAGATGATACAGGAGAAACAGACTATTAGACATTCTCCACATGGCAACACTGGGTAGACCAGCAATGCCCATTAACCTTGGTCAGCTCAGAGAGATCCTTGTTATCTGGCATACTCCTGCCTCCATCCTACCTAGCTTGAAGAGGGTGGACAAAGTATCAACTCCCCACAAAGTGATTTGAATATCTTTTTCCAGCACCTGATCCTGGTTCCCTTAGTGGTTTAAGCAACTCAGGAGAAGTCCAAGTAACAGGCTTTCTAAAGCACCCCTCCTGAAAAGAATCCCAGCTCAGCCCTTCAGGAGGGACCTTTCTCCAAAAACTAGTTTTGGTGTGAGTTGAGTCTGACAGAACTCTCCATGGATCTTCCTTCTCCTTCTCCTCTGTTCATCCCTTTAGGAACTGTATTTCCTGCTTCCGAGACAATTGGATGAGGGTCCTTGAGATAAAGGGGAATCCCATTCATTTAGAGGTTTTTAAGGACAGGCTTGACAAAGCCCTGGCTGGGATGATTTAGTTGGGGATTGGTCCTGCTTTGAGCAGGGGGTTGGACTACATGACCTCCTGAGGTCCCTTCCAACCCTGATATTCTATGATTTAATAACAACCTTCTTGCCTCCTTTCCCATCCCTCTTCAGGTACCAGCCTCATGAGTCTCTTCAGGAACAGGAGGTGAGCTCCCTAATACAACACAGAGCTCTTGGAATAAGTACCCTTAGTATTCTGAGGGAGTGACTTCTATTGTCATTTACTTTCCAGTCCCAAAGAAAGGGAGTTGGAGACCCTTTCTTGACTTTCAACATCTCAGTGTGTTTATCTGTCATTTTTTTAGATTCCAAATAGTCATCCTAGCTTTCACAGTCCTTTCCCTAGATCTTTTGGACTAGTTTGTGGCTCTCTATCTTCTGGATGCATATTTTCTCCTCTCCATCCATGTGGCCCACAGCTGATACCTCAGATTCCTAGTAGAGACCTCTTTATTGATAGAGTACCATCTGTATTTTTAAATAACCTTTATTAAGGCCTAAACTTCAATCTAATTCGTGTTTTTTAATGTAAACACAACATGGGCTGCTAAACTAGTTGAAATCACTGGCTAAGCACTTGGAATTAGGATTTTAGTTGAAGTGCCAAACCAGTTTTTGTCAGCAGTAGCCTCTTCTGTGGGGGCAGAGAAAATATTTTCTTCAGTTAATTAAATTCAATGACTAGTTCGTTCAAAGTTTAGAAATGGATGGGGAGTTGGAAAAAGCAGGAAAGCTTGTTGTCCTATTTAAATCTATGAATAAAAATAGGGTATGAAGATTATCTATTAATTCTTGAATCCCGAAGGACCTGGTGACCAGAAACAATCAATTCAGATCACTAACTGTAGATACTTCCTTTGTTTAATAAATCAGTTTTAAATGCAAAACATGTTTCGATAAACTTTTTTTCTTGTGTATCCAGCACGTTCAAGGTAGTTTAGTTAACTAACTAATAAATACAGTTTTAAAACTGCTGTTTTTGTGCGTTTTCAGTTGAATTCCAGTTTATATCACTAGACTCCAGTGGCATAAAATAAATGTAAAACCGCATGTGACACACAATGCAGTATGCAGGACAAATATGTATGTAGAATTTTGTTGCAGCTTGCATAAAGGTTCTTTTCATAATAGAAGTGAAGGATTTAAAAAATAAACAAAACATTGCACTTTGGGAGCTGTGTCTAACCTACAAGACTGTTTTAATCAGGGAGTTGAACTGTTAAAAATGTTGGTTCAGTTCTTGTTCAGGTTCATCAATATTTCCTAACTCACCAGTTTGGTTCCAGTTCAGTCTCTAACTTAGAATGATGGTTTGGTAACTGGTTCAACCACTCCTGTTTGAACCGGTTCAGATACATTTCTTGCAGATTAATATTATATGCTTTTATGCTTGCTTTGTAACTCCTAACAAAAGAATATTTATCATTTGTATTCTTTAGGAACTTTCTCAACAGATTTCATTTCATTAAAAAATTTGTTGTCTACAAAAATGTATCCCATTTCCAAATTATGAGCTGGGTTGGTGGGTTAGGATATGTTCCAGGTCATATGATATCCATTTTTCCTCTGTCACTGGTTGATCCTACTCTTGTCCTCAAGGACACATGTGAGACACTAGGTAGGCACAGCCTCAGGTTGGGCAGGGGGTGAGTTAGCAGTTGGTTCTGGCTATGCTGCTGGCCTGAGCAATGCACTGTGTTTAGTTGGTTCTACTTGTTTAAGCTAATCAATTCAAAGATTTAATGCAACTGAAACATTTCAACATTTTTTTAAGATTAAGAATGAAAGAGAGATATTAAGTAGTTAATTTTGAAATAAAGGAACCCAAAAAAGTAGCAAAGGAAAGCAACAGGCCTTAATTTTTTTTACTAATATTTCTTTGCCTATATTAAACAATAAAAGATTCTATACCATGGAACTGCAAACCTTAAAAATAAAGTCAAGCAATATGCAATGTCTATTCTGGAAAAAGACTCCTCTGTCCTAGTAGACAGAGGGGAAAAGTTCTGGGCCCAACCAGCCATTGAGGCGAGGTGACAGTGGGGTAATTAGTCAGAAGAACTGCTACAGAACCTTTCCCCCTTCAGATTGAACTCCCTTCTCTCCCTCCTCAGTCCCCTCCCTTCATTCCTCCTTTTTTCAGGTCCCCCAGAGACATTCCTTCCTTCCTTTGCTGTCCCTCACCCTCCCACCCCCAGCATAACAGAATATCTTAGCCTGTGCAGGGTGGCTGGTGGAGTGGCAGAAGGAAGGAACTTCAGCACCAGGGAAACAAAGCCAGAAAGAGAGTGGAAGAGCAGGGGAGCTTTGCAGCCTCAAGTCAAAACAAAGGTCCTGTTTCTCTCACTCCTCCTGCCTCACCCCCAGGTCTGAGGCCTGAGTTATTGGCTGCTAACAATCAGCAGGAAGTGGAAGGGGAGGGAGGTGTTCTCTTCTGTGGGCAGTCCTCTATCTGGGCATAGAGAACTACCAGGAGAACTACCAAGCCTAGAACTCCTCTCTCTGCCTCTGACCTGTCTTCTCATCTCCTCCAATGGCTTCCTGGGAAGTGTAGCGTCTATCCCTCTCTTGAGGGTTGGACCAGGGAGAGACCATTCCTTAGCACCTAATTATTGAATCTGATTCTTATTGTTTGAACCAGTTTTTGTTTTTTTTCTGGGTTCTGTTTCTATTCGGGTTCAATGCAACTCAGAGGTTTTCAGTTCGTGTTCAGTTCTGCTTCGGTGAAAAATCCTCTAAACTGGTGTTCAGGGTTCAACTCCCTGCTTTTAATTTCTAATATTTTTGTTTCCTCTCCTTCCTCATGGGCTTTGAAACTCTTTATTTGGCAACTGTCTCAAAGATAGCAGTCTGAACAAGGCTGCACTCTTACACTTTAAGGCGTTTTGCCCTTCACCCTCAGTTAGTAAGGTGAGTTAACTTCAGCCTCTGTCTAAAACTTTTAAAAATAACTCCTCCACAAACAGTTAGTTTGGGGCAGCAAACCTCTACTCTTTTTAAATCTGCTCTTAATTGTCTGGCATGTGTCTGTGTTCTCTCTTCACCTCAGAAAGATGGTCGCCTACTTCCCTCCCTCCCCAACTTCCCCAGCTAAATATTTTTCTCTGGGTCTGGGACCTTTAGTATCTACAGCTTTGTATTTGAATCCTAGATTAGAACGACAAGCCAAAGGAGAATCAGATCAAGGACAACCTTGGTTCTAATCTTCATCCAGGGTGAAACCCTTGGGATCTCAGCTGATCCCCCAAGAACTCTTATTATGAACTGGATCTACACATGGATTATCCGTTGGAATGGAGAAGGCCACTGTGGTACAGACTGCCTTACTGGCAACCCCAACCTTTCATTATGAATCCACAACAGATGGAAGATATAGAAGGCAGTAGCTACAGCACTGTTGAAACTGGCTCTCTTACATCCACATGTAATGTAGCTTGACAGTTATCTGGTGAAGGGGTACAATCTCCTTTGTGTCTACAAGAAGTGTTTCAGAGGATGAAGAGCAAGTGGCCTTTCAGGAGTTTACTGATTTGGACCCTGAAACATATGTCCAGCAGTTGCCTGTTAAAAACATGAGACGTGGCTCATGAAATGCTCTATATAAAGATACAGTAGAATTCCAAGAACTAGTACAGAAGATGGCCTCTACATTGGAACTACCTACTTGCTCTCTGAAAGAAATACATCCAATTTTTGATTATGTGCTCAGTCTTTGGGAAGAGTATCATTACCACTTTCAGACAGTATGTTGCAACTTGCAAAATTAATTTGGTTAAATTCTTCTCTGCAGCCTATGTCAAAAAAAGTGGATAAAGATATATCATTTATCTCAGGATGGCTTTTATTATGCCCTGAACCTAACTCTAGTGGTAGAAGCTGCTATTCAGAGAGCCAGAGATCGGCGTTTGCATTCCACGCTGTCAGACCAGGATGATAACTGATGCTTTAAGAAGAAAGGTCTCTTCCTCCTCTACCCTGAGCTTTAGTTACTCTTACTGAGTGGACCATTCTCCATCGGTTCTGTCTTCGGGACAAAATGTCTAATTTTACTAAAATGTTACCAGATGAACAGAAAAAATTGGCTAATGTCATAGTCTTTGAGAACAAAAACAACAAGGAGTCTGGTGGCACCTTAAAGACTAACAGATAGTCTTTGAGGAACAGCAGCTAGCAAAGCTGCCTTTGCATACAGTATTTGACTCTTCAGTTTCAGCTGCCAGAACTCTTGTATCTGCTGTCTGTGTAGATATGCTAGGTTCATATCTTTGGGGTTGCCCCTGGAACTAAGGTGGAAAACATGTCTTAAGGGAGAGGGATTATTCAGCGCCAGGACAGATGAGGTTTTAGAGAATAAAGGAAACAAGGTATATGGCTAGATGCCTGGGTTTCTACAAAGCACCCAGAAGAAGATTGTTTCGGTATTAGAAGTTTGCCTTCTTTGTAATTAAATGTAGAAGGAGGGGGGAGAACCAGTCTTATCGCCAACATCAGTAATCTCCTCTTCCATATCAGTATGGGAGAAAGAATAGTAAGCCAAGAGCTGCGGGCAAGGAGATGTCTTCAACGGCAATATTTTTGAACGTGCAGCTTCAGATTTGACATGCATCTTAAGGACTGCAAACCATTCCTCCCAGATTTTCATTCACTTTCTTTCTTTTGGAAACAGACCGAGGCAATATTTCCACCAATTGTCATCCTTGACATCTGACAAATGAACATTAGAAATTGTCCACACTGGATACTCAATTCAGTTTAAAAAAAAAAAATATTCCTCCTTCCAATCCTTCCCTCCCTCTTCAGAGACCTCCTCATTAGTCTACCAAGATCAGAGTGTTTCAGGCTTTCAGGAATTGGGAGCTATGGAGGAGGTCCCAGAAAAGTTAAAGGACAGAGGATTTTTTTCCAGTTATTTCCTGATGCCCCAGAAGAAGGGAGTCTTTGTCCAAGTCCCAGACCTAAGAAAGCTCAACAAATTCACAAGTTCTTCTTTTGAATGTTGACTTTACCTTCCCTAATTCCCAAGCTTTCCCAAAAAGTCTGGTTTGTAGCCCTCAACATGAAAGAGATGTTTTCACATTGCTGTAAGCTGTTCACACATCCTTCTGGCTCACCTTGGGAAATAACCATTTTCAATAAAGGTTCCTTCCCATTGCACTGTTTGTTGCCCCCCTGAGTGATCACAAAATGTTTGTATACCCCAGGAGACAAGACATTTGTGTTTTTCCTATCTGATAACTGGTTAATAAAGTCAGTGTCAACCTCTGCTTGCCAAAAGTATTCTTGATACATGTGCCCTCTTCCAGACTCAGGGATTTACAATAAATCAAAATGAATCATTTCAGTTACTGCAGAGAATCCTGTTAATAGGTGTGGTATTGGACTCCCAAGAAAACAAAGCGTTCCTACCTTGACAGATTTTGGAGTGTAACACTGGCTGTACATACCTTGTGTGAGACTAGTGCAAGAAGTGGTCTTCTGCCTCAAATCAATGGGCATGTTAGCTGCAACAACATATGTAACTCCATATGCTTGGCTAAAAATGAGGCGCCACTGGCTCTCAACAGTTACATGGACAGTATAAACAAGAGTTACTATTCTAAAGAGTGGTCTAATGCATTTATACTGGTGGACAACCCCTCAGAATGTACTGGAAAGGATGGCATTTTGTCAATAGGGGTGATGTCGAATGCTTCCAAAACAGGCTGAGGAGGTCATTGCAGCAGCCTAATGGCTCAGTCTTTGGAATAGTTGAGAGGAAGGGTACGTCTACACTACGAGATTAATTCGAATTTAGATAATTCCAATTTGGGAAACAGATTGTATAAATTCGATTGTGCGCGGCCACACTAAGCACATTAATTCGGTTTTTAACCACATTAATTCGGTGGTGTGCGGCCACACTACCCCATTAATTTTAACCACATTAATTCGGTGGTGTGCGGCCACACTACCCCTAATTCGAATTTAGAAAATCGATTTTGGTGCTACTCCGCTCGTCAGGGTGGAGTACAGAAATCGATTTTAAGCACCCTTTAATTCGAAGTAACTGGCTCCGTTGTGTGGACGGGTTAAGGATTAATTCGGATTAACGCAGCTAAATCCGAATTAAAGTCGTAGTGTAGACCAGGCCGAAGTTGCACATCCATAAGAGCTAAGAGTTATCAGATGGGCATTGTGAAAGCATTCTTACCCATCTGAAGGGCAGGGTGGTGCAAGTGGTAACAGAAAGAGCCTGAGACATGGAATCATAGAATATCAGGGTTGGAAGGGACCTCAGGAGGTCATCTAGTCCAACCCCCTGCTCAAAGCAGGACCAATCCCTAGACAGATTTTTACCCCAGTTCCTTAAGTGGAACCCTCAAGGATTGAACTCACAACCCTGGCTTTAGCAGGCCAATGCTCAAACCACTGAGCTAACATAGTGGGCAAGCTTTGCTGATATAAAGCAAAGTTAGCAGAAGTCAGGCTGTGAGCAGACATCAGGCTCTGCCTGCGTGCAAGTTCACAGAATCTGGCAAGAGCAGGGCTGGTATTGCAAGTTGGCAGGGCGTGATGTCTGCTCACAGCCGTCTGACTTTTGCTAACTTTGCTTTATATCAGCAAAGCTTGCCCACTACTTAAGCTCAGGCCTCTGATACAAGGGCATATGTCTCAGGCTCTCTACTACAACTACTACAGTGTTCTACGTAAAAAGCCAGGTGGTGCTTATTCTCCCCAACTTTGCAGGAAGGCTATCAAATTATGGCAATGGTGCATAGTCCAGGATGTTCACCTGATAGTAATACACCTTACCAGGGATGCAGAACACAACACACCAGCTAAGCAGAGATACATTGGATGATCACAGGTGGTCTCTGAAGACCTCGATTCAATAAATTTTCATGTTTGGGTCAGCAGCCATTATGTTGCAGTCAGTTACAATGCAAAGTGTCTGATCTCTTACTGAAGAGCAGGGAGAGACAGACTATCAGTCTCTGATGCCTGCCTTATTAAATGAAAACATTTCCTTCTGTACGAATTGCCTCCAGTTCTGCTCTTGCAGAGAGTAATAGTGAAAATAAAACAGGACAAGGTGAAGGTCATCTTTAACTGCCTGCTTGGCCCAGGCAGCAGTGGCGCACAGATCTTATCCACCTTTCCAAGGAACAGCCTTTCTATCAGTGGTTCCAGACCTAATAACAGAATGGGAAAATTTTTCACCCAGACTTGAACTCTCTTCACCTTACAGCATAGGCAATAGGTTTCTGACAGATTTTGAACAGTCATGTTCAGTTGCAGTTCAGACCATTTTAGAGAAATCAAGAAAAGAATCTACTAAATCTGTTATAGCCTAAAATTGAAAAGGCTTTTGTGGGCAAAGAATAATCAGATATAACCTGTCTCTGCTCCATTTCAGGCTTTGTTGAAATATTTGTACCTTTAAAGAGTCTCATCTATTCCTTTGATTTAGAGTATGTATATCAGTATTCCATCTGATTTTGAGAAGTCTGTTTAGTCATCAAACAGTTTTTAACAGGTCTTAATTTATTTCCCCCAGTAAAACATCAATCCCTAATTTGGACCTGGATTTAGTACTTCCAAGATTAATGTTCAAATTGATGTCTCCATTGAACAATTTTTGTTTTAATTGATAAATAAAATAGCCTTCCTTATCACAACCACATCAGCATGGAGGATAAATGAATTCAAGCTCTAATGGGTGATCTTCCTGTGATGCTGGCGGATGAGGTGCCAGCTCATGCAAAGATCCCAGGTCTCACTGAACACTGACAAATGGATAGCTGGAAACCAGTCTAGCTCACCTGTGTTAGTATAGCTAAAATAGGTATTTGAGTTATAAGAATATGTTTAGATTTCATGGCATGCTTGTAGGATGCTGCATGTATTAATCCTACTTAAAATATCTGTATCCCATTGTCACAATGCCTGGTATGGGACACAGCTAAGAGCACCAATCTCGGGTCAGACTGCCAGAATACAGGGCACATATCCTAAACTGGTAGTATATTCTATCATAAGATTTCACTAAGCCAGTAACAAATGTGTGCTTCCAAAATACTATACTAATTATTATGAAGCTGCAGACAGTCCCTTTTAGGCCCTGTAGCCTCTCATGCACCACCCAGACAAACCTGACTTCTGTGAGAAATAATTATTAAAACCAAAAATCACATGTATTAGGTTCTTCCAGTTCCAAAGAACCAGTCACACATCCCAGGTCAAAATGTACTTCAGATCTTACCCAAAAACTACCCACAAACTATGCTGAAAGCCAATCCTTTAGTAAACTAAAGGTATATTTAATATAAAAAAGGAAGAGTTATTAAAAGGTTAAAATGAATCATATACATTACAGTTGATTTCAGAGTTTGTAGATCAGGATAATAGCAGTGATGTTAATCTGCTAGCTTGTAGTAAGTCTCTCTGGATGACCCAAAAGACTGGGGCTCCTCAGTCCATTGTTCAGAGCTTCCCTTTGTTAGAAATCATAGGCCAGAGATGTGGAGCAGGAAAGAAGCAAAGGGATGATGTCAGTCTCCAATTTATACACCCCTTTTCCCCCCAGTCCATGTTCCTGGAAAGTTACTGTCTCAAACATGGAGTCAGGGATCACGTGTTCTACGTGCCCTGATGAGTCACTGGGCCTCCATTGTCCATATGCTCACAGGGGCATCCTCGGGATGGGTCATTAAGGAGAATCAACTCTTCCAATGGGCCTATCAACCATGACTGGCTGGTCTTGATGTAAATCTGTCTTGTGGGTGTTACCCCGGAACACAACATGTTTGAGATACAAACGCATAGCAAATATTCATTACTTCATATGTAATGACAATACGCACATATAAACAGGATAACATTGTGCAACAGATCATAACTTTTTCAATGATATCTTACAAGGCATACTTTTGTATAATATTTATCGCAATTGTGCAACAGTGTTGATACATCAGTGGTTGCAACAGTGTTGATACCTTAGTGTAAGCATGGTAATCTTTCTTTTTCTACAGTGTCGCACCCATGTTATAAGGTAATGTTTAAAGTTCATTTGTTCTGTAACTATAAAAATGTTCGTTTGCGGAGGGATAGCTCAGTGGTTTGAGCATGGCCTGCTAAACCCAGGGTTGTGAGTTCAGTCCTTGAGGGGGCCACTTAGGGATCTGGGGCAAAATCAGTACTTGGTCCTGCTAGTGAAGGCAGGGGGCTGGACTCGATGACCTTTCAAGGTCCCTTCCAGTTCTAGGAGATAGGATATCTCATTAATTTAATGTAAATTCCTCACAGGCCAGGGAGAAGGTTACCAAGTGTGAAATGCTAGTTTACCACAATAGGTGTTATCTTCTCCCCAACAAAAAGGATTACAGACATCAGACAAGCCATTGTAGACAAAAGACTTTGTTTGCGTCCCCCACAGCCCTGAAGAGGGTATGCACCCAAGTCCTCGTCCCATCACAACTTGAATGCTGTTGAAAGGGAATAAAAATGTCTGTTAAGGATAATTTATTATTCCTATGCTGCTTGAACTCTGAGGGGTGAGGATTTCTAAGCATAAGCAAGGAGTCCCCAGCTGTTTTGCCTGGGTTAGCCCTAAAGGATGTACAATCTGCTTACTATAGAAGTTTCTATTACCTTTTGAAACCTGACACTAACTCATTTGTGTGTGTGTGTGTGTATGCTTACCTGTTTTAATCTTGTAAAAAACCCTCTCATTTCATTCCCTAGTTAATAAACCTTTAGTTAGTTTGTTACCAGATTGGCTACAAGCGTTGTCTTTGGTTTGAGATATGAGTATAATCAACCTGTGGTAAATGACAAGTCCTTTGGGATTGGGAGGAATCTGAATATTATTGTGGGTTTTTTTTTTTTTTTGTGGTGTAAAGTGATCTGTCAGCTGTGTCTGACCCTATGGTAATACTGTTACAGTGCTTTAAGAGTTCACACTTATTACTGGGATGGTGAAATCTAATTATAGAACATACAACCAGTTTGGGGTTTTTGCCCTGCTTCTTGACAGTCTGCCCTGAGGTTGGCACACTCAATTGAGAGCCATGCCAGACAGCATGACACCTCCATTCAGTTTTTCATAAGGATAAAATGGTCCTCACCCTAGGCCTCTTCCCAGGATGGTTTCAGACTTCCACCTTAGTCAATTCATAAACTTACTTTTTTTTCCTTAAACCACATAAGGCCAAAGAGGGAAGCAAGTTTGCATTCATTAGATGTCAAAAGGGTTGTAACATATTATCTCGATAGAATCAGAGAGCTTATGTTTCCCCAAGAGTTTGTATCTTACCATTATCTAGATAGGTTAGATCTTGTATTTTAGAAGTGTACACATTTAGCTAATATTTCCCTTCCTGTTGGCTTAAGATCCCATTCTACGAGAGCTAAGGCTAATTCAATTTCTTGTCTTAGATATATTCTAATAATTGAGATAGGTAGAACACAGAGTTCCGTTCATGAAGCAGCATTTGCTGGATCAAGAGTTCAGATCAGATGACCACTTTTGGAGAGCAGTATTGCAGTTGCTTCTTAATTAATGCTCCTTTTCCCACCTTTGCGATAACACCGGCATTCTTCAAATGGACTCTGCATATTCACACTCCCTGTCCACCTTCCCTTCTTTGGATTCTTAACTATTTGTGTTCTGAAAAAGCTGTAGAAAGGAAGTGAGGGGGTCTGAGTGCTATGCCTTCCCTTTTATAGCCATGCCCTTAGAATTTTCAGGAACAGATAGGGGAGGGATAGGAAGGGTGTGTGAGTGCTCTAATGGGCACTGCTAGTTAGGTTCCACCATCTGAGCTGCACCCTGCCACTGCATCCCAAAAGTGTGAACATGAAGTGTCTATTTAGAAGAACTCCGATTACAAGCAACCTTCATTTGTTACCAATGATAGATAAGAATTAATAAGAAATAAGAAGGTCTTGAGTGTTTACTTAACTAAGTCTCAAAAAACCCTTCCTTTAAAAAGTGGAAGTCAAATCCTAGTGAGGCAAATAGAAAGGAGCATAAACACTGCCAAATTAAGTGCAAGAATGTAATAAGAAAAGCCAAAGAGGAGTTTGAAGAACGGCTAGCCAAAAACTCCAAAGGTAATAACAAAATGTTTAAGTACATCAGAAGCAGGAAGCCTGCTAAACAACCAGTAGGGCCCCTTGATGATCAAGATACAAAAGGAGTGCTTAAAGACGATAAAGTCATTGCGGAGAAACTAAATGGATTCTTTGCTTCAGTCTTCACGGCTGAGGATGTTAGGGAGATTCCCAAAACTGAGCCGGCTTTTGTAGGTGACAAATCTGAGGAACTGTCACAGATTGAAGTGTCACGAGAGGTGGTTTTGGAATTAATTGATAAACTCAACATTAACAAGTCACCGGGACCAGATGGCATTCACCCAAGAGTTCTGAAAGAACTCAAATGTGAAGTTGCGGAACTATTAACTAAGGTTTGTAACCTGTCCTTTAAATCGGCTTCTGTACCAAATGACTGGAAGTTAGCTAATGTAACGCCAATATTTAAAAAGGGCTCTAGAGGTGATCCCGGCAATTACAGACCGGTAAGTCTAACGTCGGTACCGGGCAAATTAGTCGAAACAATAGTTAAGAATAAACTTGTCAGACACAGAGAAAACCATAAACTGTTGAGCAATCATTGTTTCTGTAAAGGGAAATCGTGTCTTACTAATCTATTAGAATTCTTTGAAGGGGTCAACAAATATGTGGACAAGGGAGATCCAGTGGACATAGTGTACTTAGATTTCCAGAAAGCCTTTGACAAGGTCACTCACCAAAGGCTCTTACGTAAATGAAGCTGTCATGGGATAAAAGGGAAGGTCCTTTCATGGATTGAGAACTGGTTAAAAGACAGGGAACAAAGGGTAGGAATTAATGGTAAATTCTCAGAATGGAGACGGGTAACTAGTGGTGTTCCCCAAGGGTCAGTTCTCGGACCAATCCTATTCAACTTATTCATAAATGATCTGGAGAAAGGGGTAAACAGTGAGGTGGCAAAGTTTGCAGATGATACTAAACTGCTAAAGATAGTTAAGACCAAAGCAGACTGTGAAGAACTTCAAAAAGATCTCACAAAACGAAGTGATTGGGCAACAAAATGGCAAATGAAATTTAATGTGGATAAATGTAAAGTAATGCACATTGGAAAAAATAACCCCAACTATACATATACGCTATACAATATGATGGGGGCTAATTTAGCTACAAGAAGTCAGGAAAAAGATCTTGGAGTCATCGTGGATAGTTCTCTGAAAATGTCCACGCAGTGTGCAGAGGCGGTCAAAAAAGCAAACAGGATGTTAGGAATGATTAAAAAGGGGATAGAGAATAAGACTGAGAATATATTATTGCCCTTATATAAATCAATGGTACGCCCACATCTCGAATACTGCATACAGATGTGGTCTCCTCATCTCAAAAAAGATATACTGGCACTTGAAAAGGTTCAGAAAAGGGCAACTAAAATGATTAGGGGTTTGGAACGGGTCCCATATGAGGAGAGATTAAAGAGGCTAGGACTCTTCCGCTTGGAAGAGAGGAGACTAAGGGGGGATATGATAGAGGTATATAAAATTGTGAGTGATGTGGAGAAAGTGGATAAGGAAAAGTTATTTACTTATTCCCATAATACAAGAACTAGGTGTCACCAAATGAAATTAATAGGCAGCAGGTTTAAAACAAATAAAAGGAAGTTCTTCTTCACGCTGCGCACAGTCAACTTATGGAACTCCTTACCTGAGGAGGTTGTGAAGGCTAGGACTATAACAGGGTTTAAAAGAGAACTGGATAAATTCATGGTGGTTAAGTCCATTAATGGCTATTAGCCAGGACAGGTAAGGAATGGTGTCCCTAGCCTCTGTTTGTCAGAGGATGGAGATGGATGGCTGGAGAGAGATCACTTGATCATTGCCTGTTAGGTTCACTCCCTCTGGGGCACCTGGCATTGGCCACTGTCGGTAGACAGGATACTGGGCTAGATGGACGTTTGGTCTGACCCGGTACGGCCGTTCTTATGTTAAACATACTCAAGGACTGGTGAAAGCTGCAATTCTCTAGCTGCCTGCACAATTCAGTTTGGGTAGAAGAATTGTGATTTAGAATGTCATCAAAGGTTAGAAGAGCCTTCAGGATTCTGAAGAACTGTAGTCAAAACGCTAGTAGTGTTGCCTTCCCAGGATGGTAGCCAGCCTGGAACCGTTATCAGTAGGTTTGTTAACTCTGAAAGAAAAAGGTGACAATTTAAATGTTCAGTTTCACCAATGACAACTTTAGCAGACACATTCAGATAATATGCTTATCCTATAATCTCAAAGTCCTGGAATTCTCCACAGGTACCAAAAGTTCCAGCTGTCTTTTATCCAATGACTGAAACATCTACTACTTCCTGCCTTTCCCTGACAATTTTGCCAATGCATCTGTGTGTTATCAATATAAAAAAAATCATATAAATGAAACTTTAATTTAAATTGAAGTGTCTATAGAGCTTCCTTGTGCTACAGGGGTATGCTATAGAAGCCAGAGATCTTGCTGTGTATTAGATGGCCAGCTTGCTGTGGAATGCCTGGGTCCTTGAACATACTGGCACTATTATTGGACCATTTTCTGCACAGTTTTAGAGGAAAACTCACTTTCTAACATTCATTCAAAAGAGCGTATCAAAAAATGGGTTTTAGTTTGTATTTCTGAAAACTACACTTGTAATCTCCATGTTTGAACTGTCCTTATCAGTGTTAGCCAACTCAAATGGAAAATTAATTTATATAATGTTCCATAGCAGAAAGAAAACTAGAGTATTTATTTCCTTTTAACTAGGGCTCCTAGATGCTATGGTGATACAAATAATTTCATTAAGTCCAAACCAGATCAAGGCTTTGAACTGGCTGTTTGTGTGGGTTGTGCAATCTAGCAGTCCCGTGATTCTTTATTTGAGGGCAGAAGGATCCTACCATACTGCCTATAGCCGCTTGGGCTTTCTGTCCTTAATACTTAATCACCTGGTAGGTAGAACTTGTAGCATTTGGGAGGCAATTTCACAGCTACTTCCTATCTGCTCATCTCATTCACCAAATTGCTGATTAGGATGTAAGTGGAACCTGCTTACAGGGAGCTGTTCTGAGCAGCTATTGCATAGCTGCATTTGTGGGAAGTAGAGTTGAGTTCTGCTTCTGTGTTCTAGTATTTTCAAAGCAAAGTCGTCTTGCCAACATGGTGGGATATCTGGAGGTCTTGTGGCCCTCTGTTTGAGGTACTATGTCTAGTTTGGAGTTTTTTGCCCTTGTTAACCTGAGTTGCCTAACATAAATGGTACAGTGTCTAGTCTAGCGTTTACAGACATTTGTTCCAGAATACAAGTGCCTGTAGCTTACCCTAGGACACAGCCTATGGAAACAGTTATGTCCTGGGACAAAGATGTTTATGTAGTGTTCAGACTAACATTCATAATTGTTTTAGCTAACTCAGCTTAACTCCTAAGAACAAAAACTCTAGTCTGGACATACTGTAAGGCAGTGGTTCTCAACCAGGGGTATGTTTACCCCTGGGAATACGCAGCGGTCTTCCAGAGGGTACATCAACTGATCTAGATATTTGCCTAGTTTTACAGCAGGCTACATGAAAACCACTAGCGAAGTCAGTACAAACTGAAAGTTCATAAATGACTTGTTTATACTGCTCTATATACTGTATCAGTGTTTCTCAATCTGAGGGCTACGATTTATTTTATAATTACACCTCTGTCTTGATATAACGCTGTCCTCGGGAGCCAAAAAATCTTACGGCCTTCTAGGTGAAACTGTGTTATATCAAACTTGCTTTGATCCACCGGAGTGCGCAGTCCCGCCCCCCCAGAGCACTGCTTTACCGCGTTATATCCGAATTAGTGTTATATCGGGTTGTGTTATATCAGGGTAGAGGTGTATATGGTAAAGATGAGAAAATAAGCAATTTGTCAGTAACAGTGTGCTGTGACTCTTTTGTATTTTTATATTTGATTTTTGTAAGCTAGTAGTTTTTTAAATGAGGTGAAACTTGGGGTTCACAAGACAAATCAGACTCCTGAAAGGGGTACAGTAGTCTGGAAAGATTGAGAACCACTGCAGGGAGAGGTAACTAAAAAGAGAAAATGGTGAGTTTATAATCTCTAGTCCTGCATTGAAGATGGAATAGAAATGGAGCAATATAAAAAACGCAAAGTGCTTAACTTGAAAGTCTGGTTATAGTCAATTGGATGGGTAGATAAAAAAGATACAATTGCTGTTTAATGGGAGCGGTAGCCAAAGTAAATTCTGAGGGTTTGGGTGGAAGGATGTGCTTGACCACCATTCATCTGTGGTTTCCCTCTCCAACAGAGAACAGACTTAAAGCCCTTGTAAAATACAAGCTCTGGCTGCAGTTACAGCTTTTTGAGATGAAACTTTGTCTTGGATAACCTGTGCAATAACTGAGGCACAAATAACTTGACTTACACACTTAGACTAGCTATCTATATTTTAAGACAAGCTTCAAAAAAATTGTGTATTCCTATGTATAGTGTACTAATGTATTTTATAGTCTAAAATATATTCGTTTGGGGAAGCCTTCTGGACCTTTTAAATTATTCCCTTTGGCCATATGAAAAAGCACTAACTACTGAAATGTATTTTATGCTCTAAGACTGCGACTTCTCCCCACACCATCCTGACTATTTTGATAATGCTGTTCTTCTTCGAGTGCTTGCTCATATCCATTCCAATTAGGTGTGTGCGCGCCGCATGCATGATCGTCGGAGAAATTTCTACCCTAGCAACACCCGGTGGGTCGGCTGTGGAGCCCCCTGGAGTGGCGCCTTCATGGCGCTGGATATATACCCCAGCCGACCCAGCGCCCCCTCAGTTCCTTCTTACCGCACCTGACGGTCGTTGGAACTGTGGAGCGCGGCATAGCTGTTCTCCACTCTCCCTAGCTTATCCTTCAATCTTGTTGAATAGTTCTAGTTTTAGTTGTTTTACTCTTTAGATAGTTATCCATTTCAGTTTTGTTATAGTTGTAAATAGTTAGCGGGGGTTAGGGGGTTGTTCTCCCCCCCTTTTCCCCCGGCGCATAGCCGAGCTCATGCCCAAGGCTCCTGGCTTTAAGCCGTGCGCGTCCTGCGCGAAGCCTATGCCGACGGGTGACCTGCACACCTCCTGCTTGAAGTGCCTCGGGGAATCCCATCAAGCAGATAAGTGCCAGATCTGCAAGGCCTTCAAGCCTAGAACTAGAAAGGAGCGGGACTTTAGGCTTCAGCAGCTCCTAATGGAGGCGGCACTTAGCCCGGATCCTCCCTCGGTGCGCAGCGCCCCGGCGGCCCCGACCGGCACGGCACCGCGGACTGAAGCAGACAAGCCCTCTCGGCACCGGCCGACGTCGGCACCGCGCCCGCCGCAAGGGACTCGGCACCGCTCCCTATCTCCGGGCCATAAGAAAGCCCGTAAGGCGCAGGAGACTGCGGTCCTGAAGACGCCGGCTCCCCCGGTGCCGGGGGTAGAGCCGCGTCCCACCGTGGACCGACAGAAGCAAGTCCCTGCTGCACCGTCGACTCCGGCACCGAGGCCGTTGAGTCCGGTGCACACAGAATCACCACCTCGGTCGGTGGTAGAGCCTTGTCTCCCTTCCACCCCGGAGACATTTGCGACGGCGAGAGACCTTATTGCCCTTACGGAGCCGGCACCGTCTCAACTTCCGGCACCGTTGGCTCCCCGCGCAATGCAATCCAGGGGCAAGCCTGCCCTGGTGTGCCCACCGTCTCTGGCCGTGCACTCTCGGCACCGCTCCAGGTCTCGGAGCAGGTCCAGACGCCGCTCGCAGTCCCGGCGCCGACTATCACCTCGGCACCGGTCGTACTCGCGGCCAAGATCCTCTTCGCGGCACCGATCTACGTCTCGGCACCGTCGCGATCATCGGCACCGGTCGGACTCGAGGCCTAGTTCTCGGCACCGGTATGAGCGCCGCTTGACTTCCAGGCGCTCCCAGTACCAGCTCTTGTCGCGGTCGTCGTCCCGCTCAAGGTCTGGTTCTCGGCACCGACGCGGCTACCGGCACCGATCTCGATCCCGGCACCGCTCACCGGCACCGCGCAGGGACCGATCCCCTTACGACCGGCACCGATCGGCACCGTACCATCCGGAGCCGGTTCCGTCGCGTTCGGCACCGCCTTGGCCCTCGAGATCGGCATCTCGCTCCTCCGAGCGGGCTTCCAGACCTCCTCAGGGTCAGGCGGCTACGGCTGATTTGGGCCATTGGCAGGAGGCGACCGAGGACCCTGCACAGGGACCTGCGCACTGGTCCTTTTGGACTCTGTGGGCCTATCATCAGGCGCAGGGGGCTCCACCACCATCAGCCTCTCGCTCGGCACGTTCCGAGCCCAGGGCCCCGGAGGCCACCATCTCCCGCCCTCCCCCGGGGGGAATGGAGGCTCCCGTGCCTACTCCTACTGCGGCCCTGGACCCAGGGTCAGGCGATGCCCAGCTCCACGAACCCCTGGAGCAGGATCCGCCATTAGACCCCCTGCCGCCGGAGGCATCCTCCTCATCTTCCCCCGATGAGGCGGTAGCGGGCACAACCGCCACAGGCCCGCCCCCTATAGACCTTCGGGCCCACCAGGACCTATTGCGCCGGGTGGCGCGCAATATGGACCTACAGGCGGAGGAGATCGTGAAGGTACAGGACCCGGTCATGAACATTCTCTCAGCCGATGCCCCATCCAGAGTGGCGTTACCGCTCATACGTACCATCCAGGCTAATGCCACTACGATCTGGCAAACCCCTGCCTCTATTCCACCCACAGCCAGAGGGGTGGAAAGAAAGTACTTCGTTCCCTCTAAGGACCACGAGTACCTTTATACCCATCCCCAACCGTGCTCACTGGTGGTGTCGTCAGTGAATGCATGGGAGCGCCACGGCCAGCAGGCTGCAGCGCCCAAATCGAAGGACGCTAAGCGCTTCGATTTGTTTGGACGCAAGGTTTATTCGGCGGGAGGGCTACAACTTAGAGCGGCCAACCAACAGGCGCTCTTAAGCCGCTATAATTTCAATTCCTGGACATCGATGGGGAAATTTAAAGAACTGGTTCCCCAGGAATCAAGGGAAGAGTTCGGGGCCTTAGTAGAGGAGGGTAAGAGGGTGGCACGTACCTCCTTACAGGCCTCCTTAGATATTGCAGACTCGGCCGCTAGAACTCTGGCCTCGGGTATAGCCATGCGGCGAATCTCTTGGCTCCAGGTGTCAGGCTTGCCGCCAGAACTGCAGCAGACCCTGCAGGATCTACCCTTTGAGGGCCAGGGCCTGTTTTCCGAAAAGACGGACTCTCGGCTCCAGAACCTTAAGGACTCAAGGACAATGATGCACTCCCTGGGGATGCATGTCCCAGGTCCTCAGCGCAGACCCTTCAGGCCCCAGCCGCAGAGGTTCTACCCTCCCCCGCTTCGTCCGAGACAGGATTTTGCCAGAAGGCGGGGTCGCGGTGGTAGGCGAAGGTCGACCGGCCCTCAACTGGCTCAAAACCAGGGACCGCCTAGGCCACCTTCAGGCCCTAGGCAGAACTTTTGAAGGTGCGGTCGAGGACGGCACTACAACCAGTACCCAGGATCCAACTCCCCCCTTTCGGGATCGCCTCTCCCGTTTCCACCGTGCTTGGTCCCTTATAACCTCGGACCGTTGGGTCCTTCGCACGGTGGAGAGGGGATACGCTCTCCAGTTTTCCTCGTCCCCCCCATCCCACTCCCCCTCCCCGTCCCTCTTCAGGGACCCTTCTCACGAGCAACTCCTTACACAGGAGGTTTTTGGGCTCCTCTCTATGGGGGCAATAGAGGAGGTTCCACCAGAGTTAAGGGGCAGGGGGTTTTATTCCCGCTACTTCCTGATCCCCAAGTCAAAAGGGGGTCTACGGCCCATCTTAGACTTGCGCGGACTCAACAAATTCATAGTAAAGTTGAAGTTCCGCATGGTATCATTGGGGACCATTATCCCTTCCCTGGATCCTGGAGACTGGTTCGCCGCCCTCGACATGAAGGACGCATATTTCCATATAGCAATCTATCCGCCTCACAGACGCTTCCTGCGATTTGTAGTAAACATGGTGCACTACCAATTTGCAGTCCTCCCCTTCGGCTTGTCCTCGGCTCCCAGAGTGTTCACAAAGTGTGTGGCGGTCGTCGCGGCATACCTTCGTCGACAAGGGGTACAGGTGTTCCCGTATTTGGACGACTGGCTCGTACGCGGCCGCACCAGAGACCAAGTTCAAGCTCACGTCCACATAGTGACACAAACTTTCCACGAGCTGGGCATTCTACTCAACAGAGAGAAGTCCACTCTAGTGCCAACCCAGAGGTTAGAATTCATTGGGGCAATCCTCAACTCCAGATGTGCCCGAGTCATTCTGCCAAACAACCGCTTTCATACCATCACAAGCGTCATTCAAGGACTCAGGGCATTTCCGATTACCACAATAAGGACATGCCTCGCCCTGTTGGGTCACATGGCCTCGTGCACCTACGTAACCAGGCATGCCAGACTACGGCTTCGCCCACTTCAGGCTTGGGTATCATCGGTGTACCGTCCTCACCGGGACAACCTGAACATGGTGGTCACGGTTCCGTGCTCGGTGTTGACCTCCCTCACCTGGTGGTTGGATCGCACGGCGGTCTGTGCAGGAGTGCTGTTTCACGCCCCACAACCCTCCCTCCACCTGGTCACGGACGCTTCATCTCTAGGGTGGAGCGCTCACCTCGGGGAGCACCACACCCAGGGCCTGTGGTCCGCATCCCAACTAGCCCTGCACATCAACGTCCGAGAGCTGATGGCGGTGCGCCTAGCCTGCCAGGCATTCCTCAATCTCCTACAAGGCCGTTGCGTGTTGGTTCTCACCGACAACACCACGGCCATGTTTTACATCAACAAGCAAGGCGGAGCCCACTCATCGCTCCTATGCCAAGAAGCCATTCGCCTGTGGGACTTCTGCATCGCCCACTCGATACATCTCACGGCCTCGTTCCTTCCTGGAGTCCAGAATACGCTGGCGGACCGTCTCAGCAGGTCCTTCCAGACACACGAGTGGTCAATTCGCCCGGACATCATCTATTCCGTCTTCCAGAGGTGGGGATTTCCCCAGGTCGACCTGTTCGCATCTCGAGCCAACAGGAAGTGCCAGGCATTCTGCTCCCTACACGGGCGAGCTCTAGGCTCTCTGTCGGACGCCTTCCTTCTAACGTGGAAAGACCACCTGTTCTACGCCTTTCCTCCATTTCCGCTGGTCCACAGGGTACTGCTCAAGATCCGCAGAGACCAGGCACAAGTTATTCTAGTAGCTCCAGCTTGGCCAAGGCAGCACTGGTACACCACACTGTTGGAGCTTTCGGTTCAAACACCGATCACGCTCCCCTTGAGTCCAGATCTCATCTCTCAGGACCACGGCCGACTGTGTCACCCCGACCTGCAACCGCTCCACCTCACAGCGTGGATGCTCCATGGCTGAGTCAGACAGAGCTGCAATACTCGCAGTCCGTCCAGCAGATTCTGCTGGGAAGTAGAAAGCCCTCTACACGGACCACTTACTTAGCCAAGTGGAAACGTTTCTCCTGTTGGTGTGAGCAACGAGCTACGTCCCCCTTGCAGGCGCCTATTCCTCTCATACTAGAATATCTCCTGTCCCTAAGACAGCAGGGCTTGGCGATATCTTCAATCAGGGTTCACCTTGCCGCCATTTCGGCATTCCACCCAGGAGAACTCGCGTCCTCGGTCTTCTCTAACCCGATGGTCGTTAGATTCCTCAAGGGCTTAGACCGGCTGTACCCACAGCAACGCCAGCCGGTTCCGACGTGGGACCTCAACCTCGTTCTCTCCAGGCTCACAGGGCCTCCGTTTGAACCATTGGCGACCTGTTCACTCCTGTACTTATCCTGGAAGACAGCCTTCCTCGTAGCCATCACCTCAGCACGGCGCGTTTCTGAACTCAGAGCGCTTACGTCCGAACCCCCATACACGGTGTTCCACAAGGACAAGGTGCAGCTTTGCCCCCACCCTGCCTTTCTTCCCAAGGTGGTCTCACCTTTCCACGTGAACCAGGATATCTTTCTTCCAGTCTTCCATCCAAAGCCACACGCTACTCGTCAAGACCAGCGTTTGCATTCTTTGGACGTACGCAGGGCCCTGGCTTTCTATATTGACCGTACAAAGCCATTTAGGAAGACGACACAACTCTTCGTTGCGGTGGCCGACCGGATGAAAGGCTCACCGATCTCCTCACAGTGCCTCTCCTCTTGGATCACGTCCTGTATTCGTGCTTGCTACGACCTGGCCGGTGTCCCGACGCCGCACCTCACCGCACACTCCACGAGGGGACAGGCCTCCTCGACTGCCTTCCTGGCTCAAGTCCCGATCCAGGACAGTTGTAGAGCTGCAGTTTGGTCATCGGTCCACACATTCGCTGCTCACTATGCGCTGGTGCAACAATCCAGAGACGATGCTGCATTCGGGTCAGCGGTTCTGCACACAGCAATATCTCACTCCGACCCCGCCACCTAGGTAGGGCTTGGGAGTCACCTAATTGGAATGGATATGAGCAAGCACTCGAAGAAGAAAAGACGGTTACTCACCGTTGTAACTGTTGTTCTTCGAGATGTGTTGCTCATATCCATTCCACACCCTCCCCCCTTCCCCACTGTCGGAGTAGCCGGCAAGAAGGAACTGAGGGGGCGCTGGGTCGGCTGGGGTATATATCCAGCGCCATGAAGGCGCCACTCCAGGGGGCTCCACAGCCAACCCACCGGGTGTTGCTAGGGTAGAAACTTCTCCGACGATCGTGCACGCGGCGCGCACACACCTAATTGGAATGGATATGAGCAACACATCTCGAAGAACAACAGTTACAACGGTGAGTAACCGTCTTTTATATGCTTTCAGTGTAAAAAATCTGCAGCATATAGAAAACTGAAAAGATGGTGTGAGGGCAATGCAAAAATCCTCTTTTAAACTAGTCTTGGACATTCCTGCAGAAACTCTTTAAACATTTCTAACTTATCACTGTGTTATTTGCAGCAAATAAGGCAATGGTTTGTTGTGAGGCGATGCAAGCTAATTGTGTATCTGGCTCAGACTGTTGTTTGCTAGCAAAGGAGTGTGTGTGTGTGTGTGTGTGTGTGTGTGTGTGTAAAAACAACACCCAAGTGTCGTTAGTGACAGTAACTTCCAGTAACTGAAGATGCTTCAGGTTCTGAAAGGATCTGTGCTCACTCTCTTTACCAGAAGAGGAGAGGAATTTTTTTTCAAGGGAGCTGTAGCCTGATCCTTTTTAGTGGTTAATAATTGTATTGATTCCTGTAGCGGGGCAGTTACCTGCTCTGGTGGAAAAAGGTTAGGCTGATTGGGGTGTGGCCCCAGCTGTGGCTGCTTTCCCAATCAGGCCACAACTGGCCCTGTTATAAGGGCTCAGGGAGGAGCTGGGTCAGTCTCTCTCTAGCTGTGGAGAGAGAAGGACCTAGCTGCCTGGGAATAGGGTACCGGGAGCGGCGCAGTGCTGGGGAAGGGTAAGAGGAGCTGGGGAGCTCTAGCCTGGCAACTACCCAGGCTGAGGCCTTGATAAAGGCCTATGCGGGTACTGGGGCAGGGAGGTGCAGGACGGTTAGGCAGAGGCAGCTGGTCCATCCTCCTTGCCAATGAGAGTGGCCATGACAGACTGCAGTTTGCTGCAGTGAGCGGGGGCTAGATGATGACTGGCAGTAGCCACTGAGGTAAAGTGGGTGTAGAGGGTTGGGGGTTTCCCTGAGAGGGGAGACCCAGAGCATGGGGTACTATGGTGGGCAGAGCCCCAGGGTAAGGAGCACCGGGGTCCGAGAGGGGCACGGGGGCCTGAGGCAGACTGGCCACCAGGAGGCGCTCTGAGTGCTGGACGAGCTGATTCCCAGGACGATCAGCAGTAGATCACGCCAGTGAGTCTCAACCCTGTTACAATTCGCAGTTGGTACTAATTTAATGAGTTTTAGGGGTAATATGGTTCTTGTCCCAGAATCAGGCTCCACAGAATTAAAACTGACAACTTCAGTATCTTGTAGGGAACCTTGAGATGTGTGGCAAAGACACTTGCACTGAGGGCAAAGCCAAGCCGTGGCTATTTTTATTAAAACAATCAGTAAAGACAGGAAAGCTCCAGACCACATAAACAAGAAGCAGAAATACAGTATTAGGTATATCTTTGGTGTCATTCCCTATATCTGCTCATATACTTGCATAATCACATCCTTCCTTGGGGATCTGGTGGTGAGAGACAAGCCCTGTCCCTGGCATGCCAAATGAGTCTGGTGGTCCAGAACACCGAAGGTTGGTGGTAGATAACAATACAGAGTTGAAGGATGAAAAGCTAGCAGTGCCCCCTTCTCCCCCCCAAAGCACATGGTAGATTGGTCTGTTATAGGGCCTGGGCACTATCATGAATGTTCATTCTGATGCCCAGTCTTCTATGTCCAAATCTAACTGCCTAACCTTCATAATAGTGGGGTACACTTAACCTGTAGGATAACATATTAATGCCTTTTAGCCCATTATTATATACATCACCTATGTTTAAATCTACCAGCAATTCTATCCTAAAATATCTAAGCCCAGTATCAGTTCAGTGTTCTTGTGGTTGTCTGGTATCATTATGTACCAGCTCCTTCTATTGAGCAAGCTATTCCCAGTTCCCCGAAATCTAGGGTAACTGTTGGGCCATTTGATCTATGCTAAGGGTCAAAGGCCTACCGTATATACTCGTTCATTAGCCCGTTCGTTTATAAGCCGACCCCCCCCAAAATGGATATGTAAAAATAGCAAAAACTGTATGACCCTTTCGTAAGCCGACCCTATATTTCAGGGGTTGGAAAACTTTGGCTCCCGGCCCGTCAGGGTAAGCCGCTGGCGGATCAGGACGTTTTGTTTACCTGGAGCATCTGCAGGCATGGAGCCCCTCAGCTCCCTGTGGCTGCAGTTCGCCATTCCCAGCCAGTGGGAGCTGCGGAAGTGGCGCGCAGGGAGCTGAGGGGCTCCATGCCTGCAGACGCTCTAGGTAAACAAAACGACAACGTATTTGATGTATTAGAACCTTTGGTACGCGGCACGCCAGGGTAAGCACCCTGGCGGGCTGGGCCCGGCCGGTTTGTTTACCTGCCGTGTCCACAGGTTCAGCCGATGGCGGCTCCCACTGGCCGCGGTTTGCCGCTCCAGGCCAAGGGGGGCGGCGGGAAGTGGTGCGGGCCGAGGGATGTGCTGGCTGCCGCTTCCCGCTGCTCCCATTGGCCTGGAGCAGCGAACCGCGGCCAGTGGGAGCCGCGATCGGCTGAACCTGTGGACGCGGCAGGTAAACAAACCGTCCCGGCCCGCCAGGGTGCAGTGTATTGTTTGGATGCTTTCAAAATGCTGAGAGAAATATAGTTTGGGAATATATGATGCTCAGAGCTAGTACCTAGATTTATGTGCTACCAGGTCCTGGGTTAACAAAGTACAGCATCCCTTGTAGGTATAATCTTCTAGAGAAAAGTAGTAGAGAGTAATTTTATACTGTGATTCAAAATGCATTTGGCAAAAATGTCACCACCTTCACAGCTAGATCTACAGGGAGTAGGCTAGATTGCATTTTGACAATGCCGTTTCCCTGAGTCACCATATTGCATTGATGGGTAGGGGAGAAGACACCAATTCTAGTTTGCGTGAGAGAGCTGAAATAGTCACTAGGCTGTAAAGTGATTTTTTTTCTTGTAAAATCTCAACCTGTTATCTGTAAATGTGATTAATAGATTATAAAGCCGGAAGGGACCAATGTGATCATCTAGTTTGATCTCCTGTGTAACACAGGCGATAGAACTTCCCTCAGTTAATTCTTATTTGAACTAGAGCATATCTTTTAGAAGAAAAATCCTATCTTAATTTAAAAATTGCCAGTGATGGTGAATTCACCACAACTTTTGGTAAGTTCTAATGGTTAATTACTCTCACTGTTAAAAATGTGCATCTTATTTTCACTCTGAATTTGCCTACCTTCAATTTTTTTTTTAATATGGAGATATCTCATAGAACTGGAAGGGACCCCGAAAAGTTATTGAGTCCAGCCCCCTGCCTTCACTAGCAGGACCAAGTACTGATTTTGCCCCAGATCCCTAGGTGGCCCCCTCAAGGACTGAATTCACAACCCTGGGTTTATCAGGCCAATGCTCAAACCACTGAACTATCCCTCCCCCCTGGAGCTCGTTAGCTCTTTGTCTGCTAAATTGAAGAGCCCATTATCAAATTTCTGTTCCCTGTGTACAGACTTACAAAATGTGACAAGTATCAGAGGGGTAGCCGTGTTAATCAGAATCTGTAAAAAGCAACAGAGGGTCCTGTGGCACCTTTAAGACTAACAGAAGTATTGGGAGCATAAGCTTTCATGGGTAAGAACCTCACTTCTTCAGATGCAAGTAATGGAAATCTTCAGAGGCAGGTATAAATCAGTATGGAGATAACGAGGTTATCTCCATACTGATATATACCTGCCTCTGAAGATTTCCATTACTTGCATCTGAAAAAATGTGACAAGTCACTCTTTAAATTTCTCTCTATTAAACTGAATAGATTGAGCTCCTGGAGTTAACAGAGTGATGTGGTGAAAAAGGCAAATATTTTGGGATTTATTAACAGATGTGTCTTAGGTAATTGTTCTGCTATACTCAGTACTGGTGAGGTTTCAACTGGAGTATGGTGTCCCAGTTTTGGGCACCACTCTCTAGGATCTGAACAAATTGGGGAGAGTCCAGAGGAGAGTGACAGTGAAGAAAGGCTTTGAACACATGACCTATGGGGAAAGGTTGAAAGAATTGGGCATGTTTAGCCTGGAGAAGAGAAGACTTTGTGGGTCATGTGGCATGGTAACAGTTTTCAAATATGTAAAAGGCTGTTAACAAAGAGGGCTGTGATCGGTTGTAGGTCCACCAAGTGTAGGAGAAGAAGAAATCAGCTTAATTTGCAGCATGGGAGATTCAGGTTAGATATAAGGAAAAACTTTCTAACTATAAGGATAGTTAAGCATTGGAACAGGCTACCTAGGGAGGTTGCAGAATCCCCGCCCTTGGAGGTTTTTAAGAAAAGGTAAGAGAAACACCTGCCAGGAATGGTCTAGGTCAGTGGTTCTCAACCCGAGTTAGCACACAGCCCATGTGACATCCTCAGGGCCATACAGTTAGTATATACATTGTGTGGATGCGGCCCACATAACACAGAGAGAAGTGCAGCCCACAATGGTAAATAGATTGAGAACCACTGGTCTAGGTATACTTAATCCTGACTCAGTGCAGAGGAACGGACTAGATGACCTCCTAGTCCCTTCCAGACCTAAATTTATTATTGCTGCTTTATATTTAGCTGTTAATGATAGATATCGCTTTTAAATAGTTTTTTTTAATAAAATAATCTTTGCTTAAAACTTTAATACAAGGCCTCATCCAATTAGAAGCATTTTAAAGAAATAGCTTTAAATTGGATTTTAGTATTAAAAATATTAAGCAAACAAAGATCAGTGGCTCAGATTATCTGTATTGCATGAAATTAGAACGTGTTGCAGTCCCTTTCCCAATCACGGTTAGAAATATGTTCACAGTACTTGCTGTGGTTGCTGTAGTGTTTCCAAACCTCAGGATGAAACTGGCCCAGATTATTAGGTTAATATTTCTCTCTGTCCTGCTGGGGAAATAGGGTGGCTAGAGAGAGATGTTTTGGGAGGGGTGGGGTAGAGGGGGAATAGGATGGAAGTAATTAAGGGAATGTCTACACAGCAAGAGAAAGACCCACCGTAACGAATCTGAGCCCAGATCAACTTACTTGGGCCCCTGGTGTTTGTGTTGTGGAGCTAAAAAATAGCAGTGTGGACATTTGGCCTCGGGCTGGAGCCCAGGCTCTGAAACCCAGCAAGGGGGGATGGTCTGGAGTACAGGCTCCAGCCCGAGGTCGAACATCTGCACTGCTATTTTTAGCACTGCGGCTTGAGTCCCGTGAGCCAGAATCCATTGACCTGGGCTCTGAGACTCGCTACCACGTCCCTTTTTTTTTTTTTTTTTTTTGCTGTGTACCCTGAGAAGAGAAAATCCCCTCCCTCCATTGCTCCCTCCTACCAAGGAAAAAATGGAGAGTAAACTAAAGGAGGTAGGTGATGGGGAATGGGAAGGACATGAGGCATTGACCACAGATCAATACTAATGAAATTAAGATATTTGAAAAAGAGAAATGAACAAAATCAAAAGGAGCTAAAAGTGTACAATAGAAAAAACATTCTGAAGACTGATTTAATTAAATCCATTTTATGAACAATAAAACGAACTCATTTGTAATAAAATTACTTCATATGTATCCCAATTAAGGAAAAAAAATACTGTAATCTGAAAACCACTTGAGCAATAACCTTAGGGACTTCGGTGTTCCTGGATCACGTATCTTGCTAAACACTAACACTTTGTTGGCCAGTAGCCACTTCTGTACTTCCAGACATCACCTGGCTCAGACAAAATCCTCATGAGAAATATTGGTACTAAAAGAATGCAGAGGACAATAAGAATTTATGCCCATGATGAGTAAATACCTGTTCCTCTCTCAGCTAGTATCCCCAGTGCACCAAACCATCACTTCTCTGATGTCCCCATTAGTTTTTGCAGGATTGCGGAAATTCTTTGATAGTTAAGATAACATTCTGAATGAGTCAATGCTGTATTCCTGTACTGAGACTGCAGATAGCTCTTGGATGCTGTGAGTGATCCAGTTGTGTATAACTTTGTTCCATTCCTGACTGGGCCACAGACTTTCTAGGTGGTGCTGGATGAGTCATTTAGATCAAAATTTCACAGTTGACCACTGTCGGTTCCCTGTTTCTGGTTGCCCAACATGGAACATCTGATGCCTGATTTGCAGAAGTGCTGATTGCTCGCAGCTGTAGCTGATGTAAATAGTAGTTGTGGATGCTCAGCAGTTCTTGACAGCAAGGCGGTGCATGCTGGTAGGATGAGCATAGGGTTGGAATTCAGTTGGCCCTGACTCTGCCACTAGTTCACAATATGGCATTGGGCTCTTTTATTTCAGGTTGAGGGTCTTAAATAGCTTCAGCTTCTATTGATGATAGTGTGAATGAAAACAGATTATTTTGATGAAAGTCTGTGTGTACAAGCCCGTAGATATTCTGTTCCACCGTATTGGAAGACTACTTCCATTTTTGTTGTCTTGTAGTTACTCAGGAAAGCTTTCATTGTATCTTGCCAGGGAAAATTTGGAAAGGTAAGAATGCTTTATATTTAAATGTGAAACTATTTACTCAATATTTGTTAAAAGAAAGACAATTTTTAACAGCAAAATGATCAAGTTCAGTTGTTTTGAAGTGTGAGGTTAAACAGCAAAATGATCAAGTTCAGTAGTTTTGAAAATAACCATGCCAAGTGGTTAGGCCATGTCTACACTTACAAGCTTATAGGAGCACAGCTGTACCGATACAGCTGTGCCACTGTAAGAGTGCTCTTATAGCCGTGTTATGCTGATGGGAGAGAGTTCTCCTGTTGGCATAATAAAACCAGCTTTTCAGTGGGAGAGCGTCTCCCACTGACTTAGGCTAGGTCTACACTACAGCGGGGGTCCGACCTAAGATACGCAACTTCAGCTACGTGAATACCGTAGCTGAAGTTGCGTATTTTAGGTCGACTTTACCTGGCTGTGAGGACGGGGGAAAGTCGACCGCTGCCGTCGACTCCGCTGCCGCCTCTTGCCGTGGTGGATTTCCGGAGTCGACGGCAGAGCGATCAGGGATCGATTTTATCGCGTCTTCACTAGACGCGATAAGTCGATCCCAGAAAATCGATTGCCTGCCGCCGGACCCTCCGGTAAGTGTAGATGTACCCTTAGCAATGTGCACACGAGTGCCTATGCTGGCAGAAGTTATGTTGCTCAGATGTGTGTGTGTTTTCTCACCCCTGAGTGACAGAAGTTTTGCTGACATAAGTGCTAGTGTAGACGTGGTTTTACTGTCATGGTTCATTCCTGCTATAACAAGTTGGGAGTAACCTGAAGCACTTAGCAGCAGTTGTAATTCATGCTCTATGTAACCTTGTAACTCATTTGTTGAGGGGGAGAAAGGAATTTGACCTTTCTGTTAACTATCTGTTGTACTGATTGCTGTAGTAACAAATGTAATTAAAATAAACTTCTTATGTGTCACGTGAAGAAATGTGAGGCATCAGTGAAGACCAGGAATCTGTATAGGTTAAGGATCATAATGGTCGTGAATGCACTTGAATTCCATGTTAAGATGTTGGATAGTTAAGTTTACAGGATTTTGATTTCCTCATATTTTATATCAAGGATCAGTTAAAAGAAAACTGTTCTGTACTTGTTTTACAAAAGTTTGTGGAAAAGGTCTAATGACTAGGTAATGGTATTGTTTATACCTGTTGTATTTTGACTGCCAGACTTTAAAAAATGTTTGAATTAAATACAAATTTGGAAGGGGATACTGTCTAGTGATATTTCTGTATTGTGGAGCTACAAAATGGGATTTTCACTCAGCAGTAATTCTGCATTATGACGCAGTCTTTAATTATGTGATTGCATACTAACTTTTTTCCCCACAGGACCCCTGCATCATACAGTGCACAGGATGGGACCTGCTCTGGGAATGAATCAGGGTTGTGTAGTAAAAGAGGCAATTGTCTGTAGGACCCCTGCCTTGTGTTGCTGAAATTGGAAGGTGTGTGGTGAATGAGGTAGAAGACTACAGGAGGATGGTCTCATGATTAAGGCACCAGAGGGCAATGAGAAGCGTTTTGCCAGTGGGTTTCACAGATGTCTGCTGGCAGCAGAGCAGACTCAGAAATTTTGCATTCCATTTCAGGTTCTAGAGGCGAGAATAGGGTGTATACTCCAGTGGTCACAGACCCTTCTGCATTTGTCACCTCCAGCCTGTCTCTGTTCCAGTCTCTGAATCTAGTCAGTCCTAATCTCCATACACTCACCCCACCCTACCCCCGACGACACCTCCCATCGCACTTTTGGGGTATGTCTACACTGCCCATGTTACAGCGCGGCTGCGGCAGCGTGGTGACATGGGTAATGTAGATGCGTTTTATTGCCAGGGGAGAGCTCTCCCGGCGATAAAAAAAAAAAACCACCCTTAACGAGCAGTGTTAGCTTTATCGCTGTCTATACTGGTGCTTTTCAGTGCTAAAACTTTTGTCACTCAGGTGGGTGTTTTTTCACCCCCCCAAACTACTAAAGTTTTAGCGCTGAAGGTGGCAGTGTAGACACAGCTAGCCCTTTTCTCCCATAGCAGACTCCCTATTAGATTTCCACTTGCTTCCCCGCTCCTCCCATTCCCAAACCCTGACTACCAGTCTCCCTCTTTGGGGTCTTGGTTGTGTGTCCCCTCTAACCCCTTTCCAATCTCTTCCCCCCCCCCCGCCCCAGCTCCTTGTCTCAGTCTTCCTGCCTAGCGAGTTCCAGTCCCCTGCCCCCAACCTCCTCATCTGATCTCTCTCTCTCCCCCCTTCTTAGTATTCTACCCTCTGCTTCTCCTCTCTAGCTCCCAGTCTCAGTACCCTTTCCCTGGCTCCTTGTACCAATCTACTCCCTTCCCTAGGTCCAGGTCTTGTCTCCTCTGCATCTGAGACAGGTTGCTTTTTCCTCCATGATACCTGGGCCTAGTGGGGGGAGCATTGACAGTGCAGACTATCTCCCTTTCCTCATTTTTTCTGCCTGGTGCCATCAGGATCATCAGTTGCAGAGAAACGCTAACAAGTTTCTTCTGAGCATGTGCTAAGATTATTCAAAGGCTCATAACGTGGCCAAATTTTGAGTTTCCTGCCCAGAACACGGGACCTCCTGGTCAACTTCCTCTTGGCCCTGGCTAAACTGTCCATTTATAAAACCAGGGAGAGGAGGTTGGACGATGGAGGCTCCTGTGACTGTGGGGCCTATTTCCGGTCCTCTGTCCGTTCACGTATCCGGGCAGAGTTCCTCTGGGCGGCGTCCACTGGCTCCCTTGACACCTTTGAGGAGCAGTGGGCGCTGTCCGGGGTTCTCTGCTCGGTGTCCCCGTCAGGCTCCCTTCTTTTGACCCTTTGATCGCACTCCTGTCCCTGTTTTTACATTAGTTGTCCCCCGTAATTATTTGAGTTTCAGGCCCTGTGGATCCTCCCTTTAGGCTGGGGGGGGACCCTTTAGCAGTGGGTGGGCTTACGCCCGCCCACTTCCTGAACCCCAATATGTACAGCAAAAGGCACATCTGACACCAGGACCCACGCCCCCTGCCACGTTTCAGGTCCCTGTTCTAAAGCATGAAAGTACTAGAGCTTTTCAACAAAACAGCTGTACGGCTTTAACATGGGCAAAACAACATCTTTTTTCAATCTCATTCTTTGATACAGACAAACTACTTTTGTTGAAACTTTCACCCAAAAATTAAGACTGAGGCAGAAGCCTGGCATAGGAAATAGCCTAAATAATTAAAGTTTAGCAAAGTTATAAACAACTAAAACCAGGGTCGTCTTATGGGGACATGTCCAACAAACTTCAGTGTAGGTGGTGCTCCTAGCTCAGTCTGTAATAAAGCAGGTGTTTTCTTTGAAGAATCTCTCACTAGTTAGATATGATTATTACTGACTAGTTGGTTTTGTGCTGGATCAGTTAATTTTCCCTTTCTGGAATCCTGTCAGTTTAATGTTTGGCGTTTTATCAGTTGCAAGATGAAATACCTCCCAGTACTTTTTCATCATAAATCCATTGTAGTCTTGCAGCTTCATGACAAGCATTGTTGCTTGAGCTGCCCCAAATACCTGCTTTTCTTCTTAACTATAGTGTCCTTGAGACTGATTCTGCACTGTCTTGGACACTCTACTATCATTCACACCTGTGTAAAGTGGGTATAAAATGGTCATTCAGAATTGGTAGCATTTTACTTACTTTGTGCAGTATGCAGGGCAGTGGACAATTGGGCTCCTGGTATTTAATATTTGATGTTGGTGTGTGGACTTCACTATTTGTCATCCCATTCTTTAGGAAATGTTTTGGTCTTGAAAGTAAATGGTCCAAACTATTATTGTAGAGTTATTTCTGTTTAAGATTGGTTAAGTGTGGAATATCCATTTCTAGTTTCTTGCAAATGCTCTTATATGTGGTAATTCACTGTTGCAATATCCTACATGCCATATGGTTGTATACTGCTCTCTGCTTCAAATATTTTTATGTAATTGAATTTTTGTCTCAGTAGTTTCAGTAGAAAAAAATATTGTGGAGGGCAGTAACTTCTGAGCATCCAGACTGCAGGGTACCAGAGTAGCACATATTACCCTACTTATTACATTTTTTGAACACAGAGAGTATGTTTTCTGGTAAGGTTTCTCTGTAAATGGTGAGCCACTAAAAGACTTGAGCATTACTACTGTTCTGAGATAGAAGGATCTGGATATTCAGCAGTAAAAGGAGCAGCAGCAGCAACAGCGGTAGTAAAGACAGAGCAGGTTCCACAGTTAGCATATTTCACAGTATGAGTCAGTGTGTACACAGCTTCCCAGATAGCTGCCTGCAGGAGGGAACCAAAACTGTATATTGAAAAATATTCAGGTTTCATGATTATGATGCTAAATCATGTGATTTTTACTATACCTTAAGTTGCCAACTTAGCTTTACTCAAGAGAGGATCCTTTGCTGCAGTGTATTTAAAAAAAAAAAAAAAAAAAAGGGGAAAATTGTGCAATGTGTGTTTATGCCTACACCATGCAGAGGAGACCCTTACCAGTAAATAATCTGTGTATCCCTGAGGTAAGATATTGTTTCTGCTTTCCCTGCACAGTGCTGCTGCAGCACGGAGCTGATCCAAACATTCGAAACACTGATGGGAAATCAGCGCTGGACCTGGCAGATCCTTCGGCAAAAGCTGTACTCACAGGTAAGAGACATAAGTTTCTATTGAATTGTCTTCTATAGTTCATTGGGTATATAACACTTCAGCCTCTTAAACCCTGACTGCCTTTCATTTTTCTTTAGCATAAAAACAGCAAAAATGTGTGTGTCATTATCAGGTTCCTTATTGAGTTGATATAACTGCCATTAACTGCCATGCCTCCAGAGGTTTGAATTGCTTATTCCACTTATTTGAGAGAATTATGTAATTAGAATACATCATTCATTATTCACTGCATTTTTATCACTAGCCTTCATATGGGTTGAATTGCAGCCTCCATGCCCTGCAAAAAAAAAAAAAAAAAAAAAAGTCAATTACTCAACAGTGAAGGTCTTAAAACAATCAAGGACGTTTGTATTACTGTAATAGTAGCTGTGATCAGAAAGGTAACCTGCTACCTTATAGCTTAAATCAATATTTGCTATGGATTTGTGTGCTGCTGTTCCTCCTCATCATTAGCCATTTAGATATAAGTGATGGCTGACTCTGAATTCTGTGGGCTATTAACCTAACCATTAAAGAATACTTTGCACATTATTTTTACCAATGTAATGTTATTTTTATGTACCTGTATTTTTATATATAATACTTATTAATTACTTTAAAATATCAATGAACATGAAAAATTAGTATCCTATGGAAGCGTTATATGTCCAAAGTTCATATGCATTTTGTGCTGGTTTTGTTTTAAATTAGTTTTAGGAAATAGAGGTTAGAAGGAGATAAATGTGGCTATAAAAGCATAATTAGGCTGGGGATGAGATTCAGCAGTTGACCCTCATTGTCAATGACTAGCTATTTTTTCCCCTAGTGTTTTATTTGTCTTTGCCCTCTTCCCTACTCTTCTGTATTGACCAGTTAATTTATAGCTGATATGCTAATACAAAACCTGTCTCTCTCTCTGCATGCATATGTTTAGGAAGGGAGAATACAGCTCCCATCACATTTGGTCAGAAAACATTTTCCCCCTTTCTTTTTTTTCCCAATACACTGTTATGCATTATTATCTGAAGCTCTGAAGTGAACCGAGTGTGTTTGTGGAACAAAGGCTCTTTAAACACGTGATTTAGTTTAATTACTCTGCCTCAAATTTAAAGAAACTCCTGTACTGTTAACATTAATGTTAACTGTGCTAATCAGGTTAATCTGATTTTTGTCAATTAATAAAAACTAAGGTAGTACAGACACTGCATGCGGGTAGGATATATGTGGGAATCAAGGCAACTTTAAAATAAACAACCTAGGAAGGGATTAATGTGAATGGAAAATTTAATTACAAGCAACACTGAACATTTTCTGTTTTGGGGCCACTGACTAATGGCAGCTTTTCAGGCTCTCCCTAAGGCCAGCCTCAGGTGTCAGGTCACCTTTGCAAAAGCTCTTCCTAAATTTACTGCTAACTATGACATGCCCCATTATCCATTTTAAGTACGTGGGGATCTTTTCACAGATTTCAGTGGGCACTGGATCAGGCCCATGTGCCTTTGGAAAAAAAGAACAGTCTGTTGTAGCAAGTGTGTATGGGCTGGAAGTGGCCTTCTGGAAGGCTGTAGACTCTCCCTGGGTTAAGCATAGTTTGAAGTATGGAGCTTTCAATTGTTCTTCCTTATCTCCTAGCACAGGAGTGCCCAATTGTTGCAGTACTGAGGGATACCTTGACAAATTGATGGAAGCTAAAGGTCTGCACCGAAGCTGCATATAAATTTCAAATATAAATAGAACCAAATTTGCTTGTACTCTTCCTCTTTAGATTAATAAAATGAGTTTTTTGTTTACTCTCACTAGCAGTGAGAGCTTGCAGTTCCTCAGTTTTGTCCTGAAGGTGGCTCTTGGCTACATTTTGGCCCTTAGATTATACATTGTGTATCTGTGCCCTAGCTGTATACACTGGTAACGCATCACACCTTCAGCTGGCATACAACAGACTTAATAGGTTTAAAAATGTTGTAGCTGGAATCCACCTAAATCAGAACTTATTAGTGACTTTGTTTTGTGGAGACTATTCATCTGCATATCTTCTCTGTTAAGTGTCTGCTTTCCCATGTATTTCCAGTGTGCTACATCTTTAGGGGCTCTCCTCTGACTTAAAGGGATTTGACAGAAAATTTTGGTGGCTCGAGCTTCACGATAGCCTTTGGCAGTGGCATCCTTTCTGAGATCAGATATAACAGTATTTTAGAAGGTATTGTTTAGTGAGATGAGTACTAGATTATACTGCATTTACAGTATTTGTATGTTGCATGGTGATATTTTTGGAGGTTCTCAATGTTCGACTAACACTGCTCCTCTTAAAGACAATGATAAAACTCCTCCTGACTTTAATGGGAGCAGAGTTAGACTAATGCCAAGTGTATTTGAAAACTCAGCCAAGCCTTCATTATGCTTGTACCTTTAGAGAACTCACTTATTAAAGCAATGTTGATTTATTGCTGTTGTTCATGTAGGGTTTAAGTGTCCATGTGTGTAATATGGTCACTGCTGAGTTTGAGAGACTGAGATTCCTCTTACAAGCTCATTTATTTACCCAATGAGTTTTATGCATTGATACATGCTTTGGGAATAAACTTCTGTGGTGAACTTTTTGTGAACTACAAATTAAAGAGAAAAAGTGAATAGAGAAGTCATTAATACACTGGCTAAGTCATAAAAGAAATACTTCAGCCAGATTTATGAAAGAAGAAAAACCCTACATTTGCTCAATAATGGTAGTTTAGTACTTTCTTCCCATGTAGATTGCATTCCCAGCAATATTAAGCACAGTGGCGGCAATTGTCACATCCACAGTGATTCCATTTTCTTCATCTTCCAGACTAGGAAAATGTATTTACCACCCCGTCTCTCAGATGGGGGGAAGGGTATATAATGCAAGGCCTTCAGGGAAGACTTCCAGCTTCTCTTCTAATACATTTTCTTAAAATTGTTTTTGTACAAAGAAGACACAATGCAAATGAGGGACCAATTTTATGATGGAAATGGCATTCTAAAGTTTGCTCTAAAATTGAAACTGAGTCTATAACTGTTTAATTTCTCTAACATCAGTTAAGTAAACACCCAGTTTCGGCTCCTGAAAATAGTTGTATATTCATCTAGAGGGGGGCAATTGTGTTCTGATACCTACACTCAGAAACAAGCTTCCCTTCCTTCTGCAAGTAACCAAATCATCCCTTCAGCGACAAACATTTCATGCCAGTGGTTATCTCAAATTTTTTAAACTCTTATGCCTTTCTTAGCAAAGTACAGCCGTCTCTATCTGTTCCACCAGGTTGACTGAAGAAGGGTTTTTATCACTGTGACAGGGTGTACCTTGCACCAGTCCCGAAAAGGTTAATTTGGCTTTTCAGGCTGAGGAAGCCCCACCCCTCTGACTCTGCTGAGCATGCTCAGCCTGGAGGCAAAGTATAAAAGGAAGCAGCCCAACTCGGTCTGGGCAGGCTGCTGAAGGGGTAGGATGCAGACTGCAGGCTCTCTCCAGGGAGCTGCTACAGGCCCTGATCACAGAGCCACGGCACACAGAAGTCCAGGCGGACTCCAGGCTGCCTAATGAGCCCAGAGAAGGGACTGTGCCGGCAGGAGCTACGCCACTTGACGACCCCAGACACCCTGGGGAACAGTGGAGCATCGCTGAGGGAGAAAGGGTAGGAAGCAGCCCAGGGAACTTAGACTGTTCTCCAGTGAGTGAACTGGGGAGCCAGTTAGCGTGTTATGGGAGGATCCCTGCTGACTTGGTGGTGAGCACCCCCACCATCGCCAGGGCCCTTGGCTGGGACTCGGAGGAGCTGGGATGGCCCAAGTCCCCCTACCCTGGGCGCCACATACCCCTAAGTGGCGCCCCACTTCCCCAACGGGCCATGCAATCCCACAGAGGTGGGTTACTTTAATGACTCAGGCCATTAGGCCACGCTGCCCTGCTGGAAGGGCCGCTTATTGTCATCGGCCATTGGGCCACGCTGCCCTTAGCAGAAGGGCTGCTTTACTGACTCTGGCCATCATGCCACGCTGCCCTGAGTGGAAGGGCCGCTTTATTGACTCCAGCCACTAGGCTGCACTACCATGTTTTATAGTCAGGATCATGAACACAGGACGTAACTGGCTGCTGTGCAGATTTTTCCCCTTCTTCTCACCATATGTGACCCGGCACCTGGGATGGAGTGTACCTACCTTGCAACAAACACACCTTTCTTTTGGGGCTAAAATTTCTGTATTGTCTTTATACCAGTATTGCTATAAAAATTAAATACCCATGTCTAAACAACTGGTAAGGTTATACACATCCTGCAGCCTTTTAAAGAAGCTTTCTAGTTACCTCTTCCTTAAATTGCTAAACAGTTTTTAGATTATTAACTCTTTGGGACAGGGACTGACTCTTAATCAGTGTTTGTACAGTTGCTAGCACAATGGGCCCTAATAATGAATGCAACTTCTGGGAGATGTATTGCAATACAAGTCCAATAAGTAACAGCCTCTAATTATTGCATTGTTCTACCTATTTCCATTTTAAATGTTAATATGTTTTTATTTTTCTTGTATGATGTCATATAATTAAAATGAATAGTGAATTTTCTCAGTTAAAGTTGCTGGTGTTATGAGCTTCACTACTCCTACACCTACTCCTACTGCTTGCTATTCTGAGTTACTTCTTGCATATGAATTGCCCATCAGTGCATTTGTGCAACTTCCAAAGCTATTAATGGGAGTTAAATACGCAGGGAGTGGAAAGTATACACTTTGATAGGTGAGGGTTCCCCTAGAAATGAAAAGCCCAAACCTGAATGCCTTAGACCCTTTCCCCAGAAAAAAGGAATAATATTAGGGAAAACTAATTTCTTGTTCATGAACTGAATCAACTTTCCAAGTTAGAACAAAGACAGTACTTATTATGGAAATAAAAATACCCCACTTTTCTTTTTAAAAAAAAGTGTTGCTCAAATCATATATTCAGCTTTTCTCATCCTCAACTATTTTTTAAAAAGATGTTATGTTAGGGACACGTAGATTGGTAGTGGTGAAGCTGGGCTAACACTACAGAAAAGTGTTAATGAGCATTTATATGAATAAGCCTTTAGTTTATTTTGGCATTTGATCCCTTTTTGTTAGTTTTCTATGAACACTCACAGGAGTGATTTTTTTTGTTTAGTTTCAAAGAATGTACATAAATGTTCATATGAAGATTTGCACCAAGTGTTTGTGCAGCCATTCTGAAATCATCTTTGATTCTTTTATTTATAAATGTTTGTCAGTCACTCAGGGAGCAGAAACAATGACATGTGATGTGTTACCTTCTTAGTGTAAGCAAGTAGTTCACACACAACCTATAGGCTGAGATATGTTTACATAAAATGTACACATTTGTACAAAGAAATCCCATCAATGGATAATTTATTATTAGAAAAAAGAGCAAAATCTGCTGGATATTTTACTGCAAATAATTTACCAAGGTTTGGAGAGTTGGAGAAAGGACTTCGTGCACAACCTAACTGACTCTTTCATTTTAAGTAAGAAGCTTCAAAAGGAGGGGATAAATTTTCATTTCTTCTTCGAGTGCTTGCTTATGTCCATTCCATGTTAGGGGTGTGTGTGTGTGTGTGTGTGTGCGCGCCATTGCCGGAGATTTTCCCCTCAGTGGTATCCGTCAGGCTGGCTCTAGCACCCGTATGTTTATGCGCTGGTTTAAGGAGCCTGACTGGCCCTACATCCTCTCAATTCTTTCTTATCTCCCGTGAGAGTCGCTGGAACAACTTCTCTTGTTTCAGCAAGGCATTCAATCAGTGATTCTGTAGAGGATGCTTGCTGGAACCGAGAAAGGACAAGGAAAGGCAGTGCGTGGAGTGTGACCTGCATTGTGCCCCTCCTCTAGCCCCGCTCCATACGTGGCACTGTCGATTCTACCCTGCTTGTAGGTGCCATTGAGTCCAGTGCAGGACCATCCATTGACACTGCGGGGGGGGACGGGGACATTGTGGCACCACCGGGAGTGCGCCCTGACCTTCTACATTGAAAGAACCAAGCCATTCCATAAGTCCACACAGCATTTTGTATCAGTAGCAAACAGGATGAAAGGCCTACTGGTCTCGGCTCAGAGAATTTCTTCCTGGATCTCTTCCTGCATTCGTGCTATGAGCAGTCGGGTGCCCCACCACTTACCATCTTGCTAGCCCATTTGATGAGAGCTCAGGCTTAATCAGCAGTGTTTCTGGACCAGGTCCCGATTCGAGATATCTGCAGAGCAGTGACCTGGTCGTTGATACATACTCTCTCCTCCCACTATGCCATCACCTAGCAGGCTAGGGATGATGCCTAGTTTGGTAGCAATATTGCAATTCACATGTCCATGATCTCCGAGCCCATCTCATCAGGTACCACTTGGAGTCACCTAACGTGGAATGGACATGAGCAAGCACTCGAAGAAGAAAAAACAACTACTAACCTTTCTATAACTGTTGTTCTTTGAGATGTGTTGCTCATGTCCATTCCACGACCCACCCTCCTGTCCCTCTGTCAGAGTTAGCTGGTAAGAAGGAACTGAGAGGGTCTGGGGCTGGCTGGGCCCCTTATACTGGTGCATGAACACGCGGCAGAAGAGGGCGCGAGAGCCGGCCTGATGGATACCACTGAGGGAGAAATCTCCGGTGATGGTGCATGTATTATTTAGCATCTGTTTATAAGAATTAAAACTTTGCAAAAAGGTTGATCAGGTATTGTATGTTTTGTCAGTCCCATCTGGTGTGCATTATGAGTGTATGTTAGATTAGCAAATAGATTCTTTGGTATAATGGAGCCATGCAAAGCACAGCTTTTGATATAGTGAGTGTTGGTTCATATCCATGAGTTACAATAGCACCAGAGCGTTGCAAGATTCTTATTTTATATATACTTTAGTTTTACTTTGAATGCTAACACTTTATTTTTAAGCCTCCATGGTTCTTTTGTTGCTACCATACTTGAATAGAGAGGTACAGCAATTAACTTTTAATAATACACATACATTTTAACAGTCCAAACCATCTGTTCAAGAGTGCCTGCCTATTTTTGCTTGCTTTCTGGTTCCACCTTCATTTTTTCCACTGTATCTGTTACTCTTTGCGCTCCAAGGAGAGGAGAGGGACTTTCTTTTGGCATCAGTTAGGCTCTTAGCCCTGGTCTACACTACGAGTTTAGGTCGAATTTAGCAGCGTTACATTGATTTAACCCTGCACCCGTCCACACGACGAAGCCCTTTTTTTCGACTTAAAGGGCTCTTAAAATCTATTTCTGTACTCCTCCCCCGACGAGGGGATTAGCGGTGAAATCGACCTTGCTGGGTCGAATTTGGGGTAGTGTGGTCGCAATTCGACAGTATTGGCCTCCGGGAGCTATCCCAGAGTGCTCCATTGTGACTGCTCTGGCCAGCACTCTCAACTCCGATGCACTGGCCAGGTAGACAGGAAAAGGTCCGTGAACTTTTGAATCTCATTTCCTGTTTGGCCAGCGTGGCAATCTGCAGGTGAGTGCAGATCTCATCAGCAAAGGTGACCATGATGGAGTCCCAGAATCGCAAAAGAGCCCCAGCATGGACAAAACGGGAGGTACGGGATCTGATCGCTGTATGGGGAGAGGAATCTATGCTATCAGAACTCCGTTCCAAAAGACGAAATGCCCGAATATTTGAAAAAATCTCCAAGGACAGAGGCTATAACAGGGACCCGCAGCAGTGCCGCGTGAAACTTAAGGAGCTGAGGCAAGCCTACCAAAAAACCAGAGAGGCAAACGGCCGCTCCGGGTCAGAGCCCCAGACACGCCGCTTCTATGATGAGCTGCATGCCATTCTAGGAGGTGCCCCTACAACTACCCCACCCCTGTGCTTTGACTCCATCAATGGAGTAGCACGCAACAGGGATGCGGGTTTTGGGGACGAGGAAGATAGCTCACAGCAAGCAGGCGGAGAAACGGTTTTACCCGACAGCCAGGAGCGGTTTCTCACTCTGTACCTGGAGTCAGTACCCCCCAAACCCACCCAAGGCTGCCTCCCAGACCCACCAGGCAGAGAAGGGACCTCTGGTAAGTGTACCTTTGTAAATATTATACATGGTTTAAAAGCAAGTGTGTTTAATGATTAATTTGCCCTGGCATTCGCGGCCAGTCCAGCTACTGGAAAAGTCTGTTAACGTGTCGGGGATGGAGTGGAAATCCTCCAGGGACATCTCCATAAAGCTCTCCTGGATGTACTCCCAAAGCCTTTGCAAAAGGTTTCTGGGGAGGGCAGCCTTATTCCGTCCTCCATGGTAGGACACTTTACCACGCCAGGCCAGTAGCACGTAGTCTGGAATCATTGCATAACACAGCGTATGGTCCTGGTGTTTGCTGGCATTCAAACAACATCCGTTCTTTATCTCTCTGTGTTATCCTCAGGAGAGTGATATCATTCATGGTCACCTGGTTGAAATAGGGTGATTTTATTAAGGGGACATTCAGAGGTGCCCGTTCCTGCTCGGCTGTTTGCCTGTGGCTGCACAGAAATGTTCCCCGCTGTTAGGCATGCAGTGGGGGGAGGGGTGAAGCGATCATCCCAGAGAATTGGGGGGGTGTGTGTGTGGTGGTGGTGGTGGGGGGGTTAGTTGGGTTTGTGCTGCATGTTAACCCGAAAACCGCAGCCCCTCCTTTTAAATTGCCAATCTATTTTAAATAAAGAGTCTACCCATTGTTCTCTAAAATGTCTTTTTAACTACCACTCTCCCTTTTTTTCCCTCCACCAGCTGCAAATGTTTCAACGCTCAGACTATCTTCTCCTTCCCAGAGGCTAGCGAAGATTAGAAGGCGAAAAAAACGCACTTGCGATGAAATGTTCTTTGAGCTCATGCAGTCCTCCCACACTGAAAGAGCCCAGCAGAATGCGTGGAGGCAGACAATGTCAGAGTCCAGGAAAGCACAATATGAACGCAAGGACAGGTGGCGGGCTGAAGAAGATAGGTGGCGTCAGCTTGGCAAGAGGCAATGCTGAGGCTACTGGGGAACAAACTGATATGCTCCGGCATATGGTTGAAGTTTAGGAAAGGCAGCATGAGCACAGACCGCCGTTACAGCCCCTGTGTAACCAACTGCCCTCCTCCGCAAGTTCCATAGCCTCCTCACCCAAATGCCCAAGAACGTGGTAGGGGGGCCTCCGGGCACCCAAACATTCCACCCCAGAGGACTGCCCAAGCAACAGAAAGCTGGCATTCAATAAGTTTTAAAGTGCAGAGTGGCCTTGTCCTTCGCCCCCCCCCCCCCCCCCCCCAACCCGGTGCTTCCCTCCTCCCCCACCCCTCTGGGGCTACCTTGGCAGTTATCCCCCTATTTGTGTGATGAATTTATAAAGAATGCATGAATGTGAAGCAACAATGACTTTATTGCCTCTGCAAACGGTGATCGAAGGGGGGAGGGGAGGATGGTTAGCTTACAGGGAAGTAGAGTGAACAAAGGGGGGGGGAAGGGGTGTTTCATCAAGGAGAAACAAACAGAACTTTCACACCGTAGCCTGGCCAGTCATGAAACTGGTTTTCAAAGCTTCTCTGATGCGCACCGCACCCTCCTGTACTCTGCTAACCACCCTGGTGTCTGGCTGCGCGTAATCAGCGGCCAGGCGATTTGCCTCAACCTCTCAGCCCGCCATAAATGTCTCCCCCTTACTCTCTCACATATTGTGGAGCGCAAAGCAAGCAGTAATAACAATGGGAATATCAGAAATGGGAATATTGGTTTCGCTGAGGTCTATCCGAGTCAGTAAACTGCGCCAGCACGCTTTTAAACGTCCAAATGTGCATTCTACCACCATTCCGCACTTGCTCAGCCTATAGTAGAACAGCTCCTGACTACTGTCCAGGGTGCCTGTGTATGGCTTCATGAGCCATGGCATTAAGGGGTAGACTGGGTCCCCAAGGATAACTATAGGCATTTCAACATCCCCAATGGTTATTTTCTGGTCTGGGAAGAAAGTCCCTTCCTGCAGCTTTTGAAACAGACCAGAGTTTCTGAAGATGTGAGCGTCATGTACCTTTCCCGGGCATCCCACATTGATGTTGGTGAAACGTCCCTTGTGATCCACCAGTGCTTGCAGCAGCATTGAAAAGTACCCCTTTCGGTTTATGTACTCGCTGTCTTGGTGCTCTGGTGCCAAGATAGGGATATGGGTTCCATCTATCGCCCCACCACAGTTAGGGAATCCCATTGCAGCAAAGCCATCCACTATGACCTGCACATTTCCCAGAGTCACTACCCTTGATATCAGCAGCTCTTTGATTGCGTTGGCTACTTGGATCACAGCAGCCCCCACAGTAGATTTGCCCACTCCAAATTGATGCCCGACTGCGAGTAGCTGTCTGGCGTTGCAAGCTTCCACATGGCTATTGCCACTCGCTTGTGAACTGTGAGGGCTGCTCTCATCTTGGTATTCTTGCGCTTTAGGGCAGGGGAAAGCAAGTCCCAAAGTTCCATGAAAGTGCCCTTACGCATGCGAAAGTTTCGCACAGCATGAACCTGTCCCGTTAGCACCATGATGTGCACATTGCCGGGGCCCGTACTTTGAGAGAAGTCTGTGTCCATATCCTCTCACTCTCTACACCACGCTGCCGTCGCCTCCTCGCCTGGTTTTGCTTTTGCAGGTTCTGGTTCTGCATATACTATTTACAGTGCTCATAATTGCGGCGGTGATCTGAGCGGGCTCCATGCTTGCCGTGCTATGGCCTCTGTACTGAAAAAAGGTGCGAAATGATTGTCTGCCGTTGCTCTGACGGAGGGAGGGGCGACTTGGCTTACAGGGAATTAAAATCAACAAAGCGGGTGGGTTTGCATCAAGGAGAAACACACAGAATGGTCCCCTCAAGGATTGAACTCAAAACCCTGGGTTTAGAAGGCCAATGCTCAAACCACTGAGCTATTCCTCCCCCCCCCCCCATTCAGGGAGGGAGAGAGGGAGGTTGGGAGCAAATGAATACCAAACAAATCTGGTCTCTTTTTTGTTTTGATCCAATCCATCTCTCTTTTATACATTTTAGGCTGGCAGCAGACGGTGCAGTACAACTGCTAGCCATCGTCGTCTCCTGGCTGCTCGCCAGAAAATGGTGCAGTACAACTGCTAGCCATCGTCGTCTCCTGGCTGCTCGCCAGAAGACGGTGCAGTACGACTGCAGGCAGGACTGAATCTCCATGAGATGAAACTTAAAAAGAGAATGACCTGGAGTCACTCCCATTTATGTCTAGGCGCCCCTCACCGAGGTCGGCTAAAAGAGCACCCAGGAGATGACGACGATGGCAACCAGTCGTAATGCACCATCTGCTGCCAAAAGGCCATGAGCTGCTGCTGTGTAGCAATGCAGTGCCACGTCTCTCCAGCACCCAGGAGACGTACGGTGATGGTGAGCTGAGCGGGCTCCATGCTTGCCGTGGTATGGGGTCTGCACGAGTAACCCAGGAAATAAGTCTCGAAACGATTATCTGCCATTGCTTTCACGGGGTGGGGGTGGGGGGGCGGCTGACGACATGTACCCAGAACTACCCGCTACAATGTTTTTGACCCATCAGGCATTGGGAGCTCAACCCCAAATTCCAATGGGCGGCGGAGACTGCGGGAACTGTGGGATAGCTACCACAGTGCAACGCTCCGGAACTCGACGCTAGCCTCGGCACTGTGGACGCACTTCACCGAGTTAATGGTCTTGGAGTGGGGATATACACAATCGACTGTATAAAATCTATTTCTAAAAAATTGACTTCTATAAATTCAACCTAATTTCGTAGTGTAGACATACCCTTAGCTTCAGTTGCCTTTCTTGGTAATTTCACTCTCTGCTTGAAAATAGTTCTACTTCAGTGTGAACCAGCGACCTCTTGGTGCCAGCTGGCAGAGGGCACAGAGGGTTTGGTAAAGTGTGTCATGTAAGGTCTCTAATAAGAGCCTGTGTCAGATTTGTCCTCATAATCGCAATGAAATATATGTAGGGGTAACGGGTAAGGATTTGTGTGTATAAATACTGAAAATTATGTTCTTAATATCTGTGACTTGGGGCTGGTCACCAGAAAAGGTGAGAAACAGGTTTTTTTCAGGCAAGAGATATTTATCTATCTATCTACATGTACACTGAGTATAGTATAGTTCTCAATGGACACCCATTTACAGTCTGAACAAAATGCTAATCAGGTGATTGTAAAATCTCCATGGAAGACCCTAGAGAGGAAAGCGCAAAGCAATGGAGGTTATCCTGTTTATTAGGGCACACAATAGATTTTTAGGCTATAACTAGAGACAGACAGATTCTGGATCTTTCCACTGAGGAGGCAAGAGTGTGATGTGCTTGTTTCCTGAACAGAAGATCACAGCGAAGTCTGGCTGTAATATGTTGGAAGGATTTTGGGTGTGCTTTTGCTCTGATGACACGACAGGGGCTTATTGGTTAACTTTAGGTTCTTGTATGCTTGTTTTATTTTGTGCATGTCCCTTCTTTCCACTATTTCTACGTGCTATCATTTGAATCTCTGTTCTTTGGTAAATAAGCTTATACTTCTTTTCTCTATAAACATATGTAAGTACTGTGTGTTAAGCGGAGCTCTGTTCTACAGTATAACTGATAAACTGTGGTGTAGTGTTCCTTTGGGAGCAGAGGATCTGATAATTCTGTGAGAGTCTAGTGGATCAGGGGCTGGGCACTCCAGGGAGATGTTCAGAGGACTCAGGGATTGGAGTGCACCTGTTGTTAACCTGTAAAGAGACAGTGAGGCCTGTGGCAGCCTAGAAGGCAGCTCTAGTGTTGCCAGAGACTGGTGGTGGTGATGGGGAACTAACCAACAGCAGGCACAGATGAAGATTCCTCATGCTAAGAGCAGGTGGTTGTGAGGTGCCTCACAACCCTAATACCTCCGAAACATCACAGTCAGTTACCTTTTGCTCGTAATGTTCTGACTTTTAGATGGTCCTATATTTCTTGATTACCGTGTACTTCTCTGAATTTTATAATTCTCTTACAACGTAGAAGTTTTCAATTCTTCAGAGGTGTAAGTTGTAATAGAGTTCTCATTCTTAGGTTCTAGACCTATGCCGTTAGCTGTTGAAGCTGACTAGCAATCTTACTGAATTTAGGAGTGTCATTTTTGTTACACAGGTGGGCAGAGGGTCTAAATGGTGTTCCAGTACTTAAACTCTCACATTTCCATCTCTGGCACTTTGTCAGATCTTTTAAAAATATTTTTCTAGCATTTAGCCTCTTGTGGGTGAATAAAATATTTTTTTGCTATTCTGTTATGTTGTGGGGGAAGGGGAGAAATGGGAGGGTTGGTGGGTGGACAATATGAATTTTCTTCCCACAGCTCATTCTAATGATTTTCTTTAAAATCAAATATAAAAAGGGGAAATAATAGAATTGTCTAATGTACTTAATAAACTCTTTTAAATAATTCATTTGGTAGCACTTTAAATTCCAGTAATTACCAATAGGCCATTATTTTCTTTATCTCACAGTCCTTGGTTGGTCAGCATAGTATCTAAAGTGGGAGGAAGCATTCTTCCTTCAGATGTAGATAGTTTCCTCTTGTGTGACCAACGATAGGGCACAGTGCCTATATGGAAGCAGATGGCAAGAAGAAGCTTGAATGGAGACTTTTAGATGGCCTGAGAGTGGCCTTTGACTACAGTTGTTACTTTTGTATGGTATTAAATACAGTGTATGCTTCCCTAATAGCTTTCTGGCTTCATTCCTAGGCTAAGAATGCAGGTGATAGTATTACAGGTATGTCCTAACCACAGTTCTTGACCAAGGGGAAGTAGCTGTAGCTCTTTGATTTAGGAAGGTAAAGGGGCTGTGAACAGAATTTCCAGTCCATTTGCAATGGACAGTGAGGCCACCTCCTCTCTGGTAAATTCACATTCTACAAAAATAATGATGATCTCAGTGGCCACCCTCACATGCAGGGGCTCTTAATATGAACTATATATATATTTTTAAAAGTGCGTTGGTTGGCTTGTAAGGTCAAGCATTCAAAAATGAGCAAATGCCATATTAAGGTTTCCTGTGCAATTTTAACTCTTACCCCTTGTACCCATGCATTATGGTACATTCTGTGTTTACATGGTGATATACTGTTTCCTCAACAGAATCCTTGCCTCATATGGTGCATAGAATAGATGTTGCTCACTTAATAATCTAGTCAATATATTGTTCAGTGTATGGCCCCAGGTCTTATTTACTGCACACTACACACTATTCAAACCCTGTGTTGAATACCAAATTATTAATTTCCTCACTGGCTTTTCTAAGTTGCTTATCACTGTATTATCTGAGTTCTTCACAAACACTAATGAATTTATCTTTACAACACCCCTGTGAGGTAGTATTACTCCCATTTTATAGATGGAGGAACTGAGGCACAGAGAGATTAAGGTCAAAAGGATCAACTAACTGTGTGCCCAGTCTGAGACATCTAAAGTCTGATTTTGCAGATTTTGCGGTATTTTTTATAGCCTTTTCTGTTCAAAGTACAGCTCCCACTGACTTAACTTGCATTTCAGCACTTCTACAAATCAGGCCCATGTATGTCAAGTTTGGCACAGAGAAAATGAGGAATGCAATTCGTGGCCACCTGTGAAAAGCTTAGTTTTAAGTGACTTGCCAAGCATCAGAAATTCTGTGGTAGAGCCTGGGAAGGACTGGCGTTCTCCTGTGTGACAATGCGTTATCTTAACCACGACACCATTCTCTCTTCCTACAGTCCCTTTGAGCCTTCCAACTTCTGCAACAAATGTTAAGGGTCCAACTGACAACAGCCTCATTCACTACACAATCCAGATTGATTGCTTCAGCACTGTCCATTGCGTGCAGCGAATGAGGCAGATGTCCTATGGGGGAAAAATGTCATCAAAATTGTATCAGAGAGCATATGCACAAGATATTTGAGTTAAGGTTGCACAGACAACATATTCTAGGCTTTGAAGAGGAATGTACTCTAATAGCAACAGACTCTGTGCTTCTCTCTGTTAGCATGTCTCCATCCCCCTTTATTCCTGTCCATCTCCTCACTCAGCCTGTTCCCCAACCAGTAGAGCCCTGCACGGATACACAAATCTGTATCTGCAGCCGATCCACTATCCGCCAAATTATCTGCGGATATCCGTGGATTTTCAGGGCTCTACACTGGGGGCCGGGCTGAGGCTCCGAAGCATCCCCCGCTGGAGCCCGGTCGGGGAGAGCTGGGTGGAAAGCTGTGGGGAGCCCGCACGGAGTCACGGACCCTCCACTTGTCCTCAGCCGGGCGGGGAGCCTCGGGGGTGCGGACACTGCCGGGGGCTGCTCTCAGCCCCCCAATCCCCCTGCACCGCAGGCAGGTGGAGGGTCTGCCGTGGCTCCCCATCTGGGCTCAATGCTGGCCTGGAGAGGGGAGACCTGTGGAGCTGCCTGGGGGCTGCTTGGGCCCCACATAGGGCAAATGGAGGGTCCGCCGTGCCCACAGCTGCCTGTCCGGCTCTTACCATGGCTGGGCTGCAGCGCCAAGCCGTCCCCCTCCCCGGCCGGACCCAGGTCGAGGAGAGCCACATTGCCAGCTGTGGGGAGCCGTGACAGACCCTCCACCTGCCCTGGGCAGGGGGCCCGAGTAGCCCCCGGTCCCTGTCCCTTCCCCCCACCCAGGGCAGGTGGGAAGGACCCAGGTTCCCCACAGGTGCCAGCGTGGCTCTCCCCAACCTGGCTCCGGCCAGGGGAGCGGCTCAGAGCCACCAGGTGAGCAGCTGTGCGGAGTTGTGGCGAACCTTCCACCTGCCCTGGGAGGGTGGCCCGAGCAGCCCCCACCCAGTGGCCCTGCCCTCCAGGTCCCCCCCTACCCCCCCAAAAACCCCACTCTTTCCCTTTGTATGTTTGTATATTCTCTTTATATTTGGGATCTGCAGCATTCGGGTTTAAGTGCTTCCAGAATTTTTGATCTGGATACTTTGATTTATAAATCTTCAGTCAAAGGGTATACCCCATACAAGATTTGAAGTTGGCGCTCCAGGTAAAGAGTAATGCATTTCTGACATATGCTTTCTGATTCTGGAAGAAGTTGGGTTGACCTCTACTATACTGAAGGTGTGCCACATTTCTTAACATGGTCTTTAATACACAGTTAATCGAGGAGGAGGAGGAGATAATACTACTGATTTTTATGTTTGACTTAAAATACTACTACTCATGTATTTTAAAAGCCTGCTGTTGATTTCTACTAATGTGTGAAGAGGCTTCTTAATCGGATACCACTGATTGAATGGATTTTTTTAATAGCTGTGTCTGAACTGACTAGATTTTCTACTCAAGTGGATATTTCAGTAGTGACTATAATTATGCATATTAAAACACTGTAACAGGCACATTTTAAAAGTCAGATTTTAATGTAATTCACAATGAAAGCAGCATAATTACATTGTAATACAAAACCACCTGAAGACGCAAGTGGCCTGAGAGTGTTGTTGGCAATTTCCTGTAATAAGAACATAAGAAAGGCCGTACCGGGTCAGACCAAAGGTCCATCTAGCCCAGTATCCTGTCTACCGACAGTGGCCAATGCCAGGTGCCCCAGAGGGAGTGAACCTAACAGGCAATGATCAAGTGATCTCTCTCCTGCCATCCATCTCCACCCTCTGACAGACAGAGGCTAGGGACACCATTCCTTACCCATCCTGGCTAATAGCCATTAATGGACTTAACCACCATGAATTTATCCAGTTCTCTTTTAAACCCTGTTATAGTCCTAGCCTTCACAACCTCCTCAGGTAAGGAGTTCCACAAGTTGACTGTGCGCTGCGTGAAGAAGAACTTCCTTTTATTTGTTTTAAACCTGCTGCCTATTAATTTCATTTGATGACCCCTAGTTCTTGTATTATGGGAATAAGTAAATAACTTTTCCTTATCCACTTTCTCCACATCACTCACAATTTTATATACCTCTATCATATCCCCCCTTAGTCTCCTCTTTTCCAAGCTGAAGAGTCCTAGCCTCTTTAATCTCTCCTCATATGGGACCCGTTCCAAACCCTTAATCATTTTAGTTGCCCTTTTCTGAACCTTTTCTAGTGCCAGTATATCTTTTTTGAGATGAGGAGACCACATCTGTACGCAGTATTCGAGATGAGAGCGTACCATCGATTTATATAAGGGCAATAATATATTCTCAGTCTTGTTCTCTATCCCCTTTTTAATGATTCGTAACATCCTGTTTGCTTTTTTGACCGCCTCTGCACACTGTGTGGACATTTTCAGAGAACTATCCACGATGACTCCAAGATCTTTTTCCTGACTTCTTGTAGCTAAATTAGCCCCCATCATATTGTATGTATAGTTGGGGTTATTTTTTCCAATGTGCATTACTTTACATTTATCCACATTAAATTTCATTTGCCATTTTGTTGCCCAGTCACTTCGTTTTGTGAGATCTTTTTGAAGTTCTTCACAGTCTGCTTTGGACTTAACTATCTTTAGCAGTTTAGTATCATCTGCAAACTTTGCCACCCCACTGTTTACCCCTTTCTCCAGATCATTTATGAATAAGTTGAATAGGATCGGTCCGAGGACTGACCCTTGGGGAACACCACTAGTTACCCGTCTCCATTCTGAGAATTTACCATTAATTCCTACCCTTTGTTCCCTGTCTTTTAACCAGTTCTCAATCCATGAAAGGACCTTCCCTTTTATCCCATGGCAGCTTAATTTACATAAGAGCCTTTGGTGAGGGACCTTGTCAAAGGCTTTCTGGAAATCTAAGTACACTATGTCCACTGGATCCCCCTGGTCTACATGTTTGTTGACCCCTTCAAAGAATTCTAATAGATTAGTAAGACACGATTTCCCTTTACAGAAACCATGTTGACTATTGCTCAACAGTTTATGTTTTTCTATGTGTCAGACAATTTTATTCTTAACTATTGTTTCGACTAATTTGCCCGGTACAGACGTTAGACTTACCGGTCTGTAATTGCCGGGATCACCTCTAGAGCCCTTTTTAAATATTGGCGTTACATTAGCTATCTTCCAGTCATTGGGTACAGAAGCCGATTTAAAGGACAGGTTACAAACCTTAGTTAACTGTTCCGCAACTTCACATTTGAGTTCTTTCAGAACTCTTGGGTGAATGCCATCTGGTCCCGGTGACTTGTTAATGTTAAGTTTATCAATTAATTCCAAAACCTCCTCTCGTGACACTTCAATCCGTGACAGTTCCTCAGATTTGTCACCTACAAAAGCCAGCTCAGGTTTGGGAATCTCCCTAGCATCCTCAGCCGTGAAGACTGAAGCAAAGAATCCATTTAGTTTCTCCGCAATGACTTTATCGTCTTTAAGTGCTCCTTTTGTATCTTGATCATCAAGGGGCCCCACTGGTTGTTTAGCAGGCTTCCTGCTTCTGATGTACTTAAAAAACATTTTGTTATTACCTTTGGAGTTTTTGGCTAGCCGTTCTTCAAACTCCTCTTTGGCTTTTCTTATTACATTCTTGCACTTAATTTGGCAGCGTTTATGCTCCTTTCTATTTGCCTCACTAGGATTTGACTTCCACTTTTTAAAGGAAGTCTTTTTATCTCTCACTGCTTCTTTTACATGGTTGTTAAGCCACAGTGGCTCTTTTTTAGTTCTTTTACTGTGTTTCTTAATTTGGGGTATACATTGAAGTTGGGCCTCTATTATGGTGTCTTTAAAAAGCGCCCATGCAGCTTGCAGGGATTTCACTTTAGTCACTGTACCTTTTAACTTCTGTTTAACTAACCCCCTCATTTTTGCATAGTTCCCCCTTTTGAAATTAAATGCCACAGTGTTGGGCTGTTGAGATGTTCTTCCCACCACAGGGATGTTGAATGCTATTGTATTATGGTCACTATTTCCAAGCGGTCCTGCTATAGTTACCTCTTGGACCAGCTCCTGCGCTCCACTCAGGACTAAATCTAGAGTTGCCTCTCCCCTTGTGGGTTCCCGTACCAGCTGCTCCATGAAGCAGTCATTTAAAGTATCGAGAAATTTTATCTCTGCATTTCGTCCTGAAGTGAAATGTTCCCAGTCAATATGGGGATAATTGAAATCCCCCACTATTATTGAGTTCTTAATTTTGATAGCCTCTCTAATTTCCCTTTCATTTCATCATCACTATCACTGTCCTGGTCAGGTGGTCGATAATAGATCCCTAATGTTATATTCTTATTAGAGCATGAAATTTCTATCCATAGAGATTCTATGGAACATGCGGATTCGCTTAAGATTTTTACTTCATTTGATTGTACATTTTCTTTCACATATAGTGCCACTCCCCCCCCCTGCACGACCTGTTCTGTCCTTCCGATATATTTTGTAGCCCGGAATGATTGTGTCCCATCGATTGCTCTCAGTCCACCAGGTTTCTGTGATGCCTATTATATCAATATCCTCCTTTATCACGAGGCACTCTAGTTCACCCATCTTATTATTTAGACTTCTAGCATTTGTGTACAAGCACTTTAAAAACCTGTCACTGTTTATTTGTCTGCCCTTTTCTGATGTATCAGATTCTTTTTTATGTGAATGTTTATCATCTGATCTGGCCCCTACTTTATCCTCTTCCATTCTCTGCTCCTGACTATAACCTGGAGATTCTCTATCATTAGACTCTCCCCTAGGAGAAGTCTCTGTCCGATCCACATGCTCCTCTGCAGCAGTCAGCTTTCCCCCATCTCCTAGTTTAAAAACTGCTCTACAACCTTTTTAATGTTTAGTGCCAGCAGTCTGGTTCCACTTTGGTTTAGGTGGAGCCCATCCTTCCTGTATAGGTTCCCCCCATTCCAGAAGTTTCCCCAGTTCCTAATGAATGTAAACCTCTCCTCTCTACACCATCGTCTCATCTACGCATTGAGACTCTGAAGCTCTGCCTGCCTACCTGGCCCTGCGCATGGAACTGGGAGCATTTCTGAGAATGCCACCGTAGAGGTCCTGGATTTCAGTCTCTTCCCTAGCAGCCTAAATTTGGCCTCCAGGACATCTCTCCTACCCTTCCCTATGTCATTGGTACCTACATGTACCACGACCACCGGCTCCTCCCCAGCACTACACATAAGTCTGTCTAGATGCCTGTCGAGCTGTCTGGAATAGCTCACGAGTGTGAGTGCCAACCTCAGGGCAGACTGTCAAGAAGCAAGACAGTCTGTATTCAGTAAGTATTCAGGTTGCTCCCAGTCCCAAAGCACCAGGTCAATTGCACCTTAGATCTCACACCAAAGACAGTGCTTGTAGTCAGTCTTATTATAAACTAATTAAAGATTTATTTAACTAAGAAAAAGAAATATGAGAGATATCTACAAGGTTAAAGCAGGCAAACATAGCTACAAATGAGTTAGTCTTAGGTTCCAAAAACTAATAGAAGCTGCTGCGATATGCAAGCTTTCTGTGTACTTTAGTGCTAACCCAAGCCAAGTGGCTTGGGATTCCTTGCTTATGCTTAGAAGTATTGCCATCTCCAAATTCCAAGCAGCACAGTAATACAATTCCTTCTTGATTTTTTTCCTCCTTACCACCGAGTTCAGACTGGTGGGACAAGTGTTTGTGTCCATCTTCTTTTCATGGGTGGGGGGGGGGGGGGGAAAGAGGGCGCAAATCAATAAAGTCTTTGTCCTTTGATGTTTCACACTGGCTCATTTGGTTTCAGTGGACCTTCTTGTGGGCAGGACCAGCACTTTACATTAATTAATACTTTCCTGTTTGGGGAGTTACACAGAGAGGTTTTCAATGCAAACACTCAATATAACTTTATACCATGGGCTACAGATATTATATGCAGCATCCTACAAGCATTTCATCAAGTCTAAGCACTAAACACATTCTTACAAACTTAACGTCTGTTTTCACAATGCTAACACAAAGGAGGGCCAGACTGGTTTTCAGCTCTGCATTTGTCAGCGTTCAGTGAGGCCTAGGGGCCTTGTCATGAGCTAGCACCTGGTCTGCCAGCATCATAATGACATCACTGGCATGCTGGGGATGTCATGTTAGAGTAGTGTCTTGACATCACAGTGTCATGTGTGTGTGTTGGGGGTGTGTGTGTAATTGGGTAATTTTTACTTTGTTCTGAATATCCTCTTTATTCTAATTAGTGTGGGTATTCAGCATCTACTGCTAAATGTGAAATAATTTTGTTAATACTATTTTCAGCTCCTGCTCCTCAAAGCATTATAATTGAACAGAACTGAAATGTGGTGTTAGGTGGTCATATTTGATATAATACTATGGCTGTGTCTACACTACAGACCTTACAGTGGCACAGCTGTAGCACTACAGCTGCACTACTGCAAGGTCTCCTGTGTAACTGCTCTATGATGACGGGACAAAGCTCTCCCGTCGGCATAATTCAACCACCCCCAACAAGCAGTGGTAGTTATGTTGGCAGGAGAGCCTCTCCCACTGACATAGTGCTGTCCACACCGGCGCTTTTGTCAATGAAACGTATGTCGATCAGGGGTGTGGTTTTTTTTCACCCCCCGACTCACAAAAGTTTTGCCGACAAAAATGTGGACATAGCCTGAGTGTGTCTTGTATACTTTCTGTTATCTTGACAACAGAAAACACTGCCTCTAGTGGCAGATGTAGAGTTAAGTAATTGTTTACAAAATCAATCATCTTTGAGAAAATTGTACACTCCGCAACACTTCTAGGGTATGAAATCATAAGTCAAAAACTTAGGCAACTAAAGTCTGAAATATAGTTATCAAACATGTAGGACTTGGGGCTGCAGGTAGGGATGATTTAATAATGGATCAATAAAGCTAAAAGGTCAAGACTATAATTTATTTTCCTTGGTATTACCCAGTTACTCCAGTACATATATTATGATTATTTCAGCTAAAAATAAGTTTGTGCATGCAAACAGACAAAATATACAATAGAAAATGATGCTATTAATAGTAAACTACTGGGGACAAATGGTTGAAAACCTATAACTTTAGAGAATACAGAATTCTTCAAAGATGTTCATAATTATAACTGCCGTATATACTCGTTCATTAGCCCGTTCATTTATAAGCCAACCCGCCCAAGATGGATAGGTAAAAATAGCAAAAACTGTATGACCCTTTCATAAGCCGACCCTATATTTCAGGGCTTGGCAAACTTTGGCTCCTGGCCCGTTAGGGTAAGCTGCTAGTGGGCCTGGACATTTTGTGAATGGCAAACCACGGCTACTGGGAGCTGAGGGGCTCTGTGCCTGTGAACGCTCCAGGTAAACAAAACGTCCCAACCTGCCAGCAGCTTACCCTGATGGGCCGGGAGCCAAAGTTTTCTGACCCCTGCTATGTTTTAAAAGTTGGCTTCACAAGGAACCCTCAAAAGTTTTGCTAGAATTATTTTAATGTAATCGAACGAAAAACTTGCTATAATAATTGAACAAATATGTATTCACCTTTAAAATTACAGTCAATATTTAAAATCAGTAAATGGATATTTAAAACCAGTAACTTAGAACAATATGAGACTTTAAAAAGTCTTAAAATCCTTCAAAGTCTGAATCAGTCTCTGATTCACCAAACAGTTCATTAAACTCTGCTTCAGTCAGAGCTGCACCTGCATTGTCATCGTAGATGTTGGCAGTGTCGTCTTCAGACTCAAATTCCTTCTCATCATCAGCCTCTGTTGTGTTGTCATCAAATAGGGCATCATCTTCTGACCCATTGAGTGCATTGCTGATACAGCATTTCCAAAATGATTTTTCTATCATTTCCGAGGGAATGGACACCCGCGCGTCTTTGACCCACTGGACGACCAGATTGATTTTGGGCTTCATAAGATTCCCGCCTTTTTTGTTAGCTTTGCCATGCCTGAGCACATCCATTCAGACCACATTTTGCGTAGCCTATCTTTAAAGGGTTTGTTCAGGCAGACATCAAGTGGTTGTAGAACTGAAGTTAAGCCTCCAGGTATTACAGCCAAAGTAGTTTTCATATTTTTGGCCACATTTTTCACCTCATCAGTCTTGTGTGCCCTGAACATGTCTCAAACGAGCATAGCAGGTTTCTTGAAAAGTGTTCCTGGTCTCTTATTCCACACTTTTTCCAGCCATTCAATAGTCCCACTTTCCTCCATCCATCCATCCCTTTTTGTGTGCACGTACGATGACACCAGCAGGAAATATCATGTTTTTAGGCAAGGCTTCTCTTTTAAAAACAGGAGGGAGCTTTGATCCATTTGCCAAATGCGATAAAACCACTGTAAAATGGATTTTTTCAGGGTCAGTGGTTTTTTCACAAACACTGGTTACTGTTGCTCGGGAGATGGAATGTCATTGGTGTTTCGTCCATATTTCCTATTTGTGACAGTTTAAATGCATATTCCTTTCAATATTTTATAATAAACCTTTGGAAAGATTCGATTTTTTTCTTCCAGATCTCTCGGCAGCTTTTGCGCTATCTTTGTTCACTGACGAAGACAGAGAGCATGACGGTTCATGGAGCGAGTACATCAACTCGCTGATGCGACAAACATTGACAGCTTTACTGACTTGTATTTAGTATCAAAGGGGTAGCCGTGTTAGTCTGGATCTGTAAAAGCAGCAGAGAGTCCTGTGGCACTTTATAGACTAACAGACGTATAGAAGCATGAGCTTTCTCCCACGTCTGTTAGTCTATAAAGTACCACAGGACTCTTTGCTGACTTGTATTTGTCGTCTTTTGACATTTGCCGAGCACGCAGACGAATTCCAGTTCTAGTGACAATGTACCCATTTTGTCGACATTCAACAACCCAATTATTGAGATCTTTCTCCAGCTCAGGAAATGAAGCGCACCTCATTGGACATTTTTTCTTGCTTCTTGGCATATCTTTTAGTGTTTTTATTTTTTCGCCATTCTCTTGCTTGCTTCTCATTGATACAGAATTCACGAGCAGCAGCGCAATTATTGTTTGCTTCTGCATATTCAATAACTTTAAGTTTGAACGATGCATGATAAGCAGACCATTTTCTTTTGATTTCACCGTTCATGAAAATAGATGATTATTAATTATTATTATAGTTATAGATTTTGTAGGACTTTATATAGGAATGTCACCTGCTTTATCACTGTCAAATTATGATTGTTCTTTGTTTATTTCAAAGCAGCCCTGTAGATTGGCATGTCTGTGGGGATAACAGGCTATTTAAATTTTATTAGAGATTCCATCGATTCTGCACGTTATATTTTCATATTGGCTCGAGACTTATGAGGTCCATTGGTAGAAATGCATGAAGAGATCAAATTACACAGTAGCGGACTGATACCAGTGCTATAGTACTATCGTTCATTGTATTTTTCTGATTGGCTTGTAAGGTGTAACATTTTGTGAAATGCATGGGTCAAATGTCATGCAGATTTGCAGCACTGCTCTTTTAGTATTAATTTCAAGTCAATCTAGTCCACTAAACAAAGCCTTTGCAATTTTAAAAGTCTGCAGTATTGACATCAATAAATGGGTTGGCAAACTTTGGCTCCCGGCCCTTTAGGGTAAGCCGCTGGCGGGTCACGACGTTTTGTTTACCTGGAGTGTCCGCAGGCATGGAGCCCCTCAGCTCCTCCCTGTGGCCGCGGTTTGCCGTTCCCAGCCACAGCTCTCATTGGCCGGGAGCGGCGAACCGCGGCCACAGGGAGGAGCTGAGGGGCTTCGTGCCTCCGGACGCTCCAGGTAAACAAAACGAAACTTCCACTACATGCATCTGACGAAATTCACCCATGAAAGCTTATGCTCCAATACGTCTGTTAGTCTATAAGGTGCCACAGGACTCTTTGTCGCTTTTTACAGATCCAGACTAACACGGCTACCCCTCTGATACTTGACAATGTATTAGATAGTCAATCCACTGATTCCATAGAGTTTAAAATCATCAAATTTTGGTGTAGACCCATTTATAAGCCGACTTCCGTTCTTTGGTGCATCATTTTTTTACCAAAAATATTCAGCTTATGAACGAGTATATATGGTAATTATTTTTTTCAGAGGAGAAATGGGAAATTGTTTTCACTCTAGTTTTCAGACATTTACCCCAGATTTTCTTAGTATAGTTTTAATTTTCTAGAAGTACTTTGCTAATTTTCAGTTGTCAAATCCACAAACCTGATAATTGCTTCAAACCCAGTGGACTTGCCCAGTTTCTGAACAAAGATTTAACAGCATAGTGCTGTAGTGAGGTGCTAGATTGCTGAGACTTGATTACTGTTGTAAAATATCCTTCACTAAATTTAATATTCTTCATTGTGAAGAACTCTGAATAATCAAAACTAATCTGAACTTGTGCAAACTATAAAGTGAAGTATGCTTGGTATGTCTTCCTTGAATTTGTTCTTATTAACACACTAATTTCGGTATTGAAGTAAATCTTCGTCATTTGTGTACATTTCTAATTCACAATGCAATTTCTAGTGCAATGACTGTTGTTCTTGATGATTAATAACCAAGTGTTAAGATTACAAAGGATACAAAATCTGTAGAATCAAAATATAAAATATATTAATTAGGCTGTCAATTGCAGTTAACTCAAATGATTAATCAAAACAAATTAACTTGATTAAAAATTAATCATGATTAATCCCAGTTAAACAATAATAATGCCAATTTCAATTTATTATAAATATTTTTGGATGTTTTTCTACATTTTCAAATATATTGATTTTAGTTACAACACAGAATACAAAGTGTACAGTGCTCACTTTATATTATTTTTGAGTGCAAATATTTGCACTATAAAAAAGATAAAAGAAATAGTATTTTTCAATTCACTTCATACAAGTACTACGGTGCAATCACTTTAATCGTGAAAGTGCAACTTATAAATGGTTTTTTTTGTTGCATAACTGCTCTCAAAAACAAAAAAATGTAAAATTTTAAAGCCTACAAGTCCACTCAGTCCTACTTCTTGTTCAGCCAATCGCTAAGACAAACACGTTTGTTTACATTTACGGGAGATAATGCTGCCCATTTCTTATTTACAATGTCACCTGAAAATGAGAACAGGCATTCACGTGGCACTTTTGTAGCTTTCATTGCAAGGTATTTATATGCCAGATATGCTAAATATTTGTATGCCCTTTCATGCTTCAGCCACCCTTCCAGAGGACATGGTTCCAGGCTGATGACGCTCGTTAAAATGCATTAATTAAGTTTGTGACCGAACTCCTTGTGGGAGAATTGTCAGTCTCCTGCTCTGTGGTTTTACCCACATTCTGCTATATATTTCATGTTATGGCAGTCTCAGATGACGACCCAGCATATGTTCGATTTTTAAGAACACTTTCATTGCAGATTTGACATAACGCAAAGAAGGTACCAATATGAAATTTATAAAGATAGCTAGAGCACTCAACCCAAGGTTTAAGAATCTGAAGTGCCTTCCAAAATCTGAGAGGGACAAGGTGTAGAACATGCTGTCAGAAGTCTTAAAGGAGCAACATTCTGATTCAGAAACTACAGAGTTTGAACCACCTAAAAAGAAAATCAACTTTCTCTTGGTGACATCTGACTCAGATGATGGAAATGAATGTCCGTCAGGCCTCACTGTTTTTGATCGTTATCGAGCAGAACCCGTCATCAGCATGGAAGCTTGGTCCTCTGGAATGGTGATTGAAACATGAAGGTGCATACAACTGTTTAGTATATGTGGCACGTAAATACCTTGCTACACCGGCTACAACAGTGCCATGTGAACACTTATTCTCATTTTCAGGTTTCATTGTAAATAAGAAGGGCGCAGTATTATCTTGTGTAAATGTAAACAAACTTGTTTGTCTTGGCGATTGGCTGAACAAGAAGTAGGACTGAGTGGATGTGTAGGCTGTAAAGTTTTACACTGTTTTATTTTTGAGTGTAGTTATGCAAAAAGAATAATTCTACATTTGTAAATTGCACTTTCGCGATAAAGAGATTGCACTACAGTACTTGTGTGAAGTGAATTGAAAAATACTATTTGTTTATCATTTTTACAGTGCAAATATTTGTAATTAAAAATAATATAAAGAGCTCTTTGTATTCTGTTGTGATTGAAATCAATATATTTGAAAATGCAGAAATATCCAAAAATATCAAAAAATATTTAAATAAATGGTATTCTATTATTGTTTAACAGTGCAATTCAAATTTTGATTAATCGCTATTATTTTTTTAATCTCACGATTAATTTTTTTAAATAGTTTGACAGCCCTAATATTAATTAATATTAGGTTGAAAACTATTGGACCATGTAGGTAAATATGTATCTTAGGCAATAAAGTAATTTTTCATGATAACAGTGATTGTAAGTTTTGCGGAACATTCATTGTCATTTTACTTCATGTAGCCGGTGTATCAAGGTATTTACGTGCCACATATACTAAACAGTTGTATGCACCTTCATGTATCTATAACATAGTTGGACCCTAGACTCTGATTGGGGGCTCTAGACTGTCCTTGGTTAAAATATTACTTACTTATTTGTTGCTTTCAAAGTAATTTGTTTCCTTTCAGCAATACCTAATATGTCTATTGAATATATTTTTCCCTTTTCTTAACTCTAGTAATTAAAATTTTTATTTAAATCCTTTATTATACTAGAGTGAAGACAAACCTTTAATTATGTAGCTAAAGTAGTCTCACTGTGCCTTTCATTATAACTTAGATTTTTCCTGGCCACCTAAACTTAAACTAAACTAAACCCACCTGCCAGGGAACTATGACTTTTTTTAAAGACTGGATTGTAATCAGATACAGCAATAGTCTGAGAAGATTGTTAAACAGGTTTTCCTTTAGGAAAAGTTTCCTAATGCGTTTGTTACCTCATAACATGAAAACAGCTAGGTTGAAAAACTCCAAACTTTACTTACTGTGTTGTTATCAAGAGGAATTTTTAGTGGGTTTAGTAGAGGAAGTGTGCAGAATCATGGCTTGAATTTACGTAGGGTTTAATAACTCTTCAGAAATGGATGCACCCACTGAGTCAAGGTAATTTGCAGACTTTATTAATTCCATAGAACGAGAGAAAAACACTGGGAATGAGACTACAGTGATATGTGCGCTTCAAGAGAATGATTACAGTTGGTGTCTTCTCAAAAGTAGCCAATAATATCAGGCCACATATGTAGGTTCCCAATTATGGATTTCAGTTCCTATTTTGAAAATTTGGGCCCTTTTTCTTGTCGAAAATCTTTAGGCTCAACAGATACATTAGCTTCCTTTCAAGTTTTCCCACAGTGATTCATTATGATCATTAAATAATAATCAGGGCTATTTTTGTGTCAAGAGATCACTTGTTATACTTAATTTTTCACTCAGAAGAATAACTGTTAGCATTGAAATAGCTAGTTTCTGACTGCACATATCCTTAGGGCTCAGACCAGCCGGATGTTGAGCACTCTGCTTCAGATCCAGCAAAGCCCTTGAAGTCATTGTGTCTACTAACATGCTTAAATGCTGTGCTGGAGTGGAGCCAAGCGTGTTCATCACCTTGTAGTATCAAACGTTGGGATAATTCCCCTGGTGGTCTCTGTAGGTCCTGCCGTGATACAACTAATACCTACTGAAGCCAATGGGAATTACTCATATCTTGAGCAGAGAGAATAATGTCCCAGAGGTTTAAAAAAAAAAAAAGCAAAAGCCATAGCTGTTTGATTAATGTGCTTTGCTCTGCATACAATAGTTTTAAAATAATCATCCTGTACAGTATAATCTAATAAAACACCAGGATTGTCACTGTGTGTCTCTCTGAAGCCTAGAATGTGTGAGTCAGTGTGAAGTGATGGAAGTATCTACATTAGGGTTACCACACGTCCGTTTTTTCCCGGACATGTCCGGCTTTTTGGTAATCAAACCCCTCCCGGGCTCCAGCTGTGCTGGGGAAGTGCCGGCCAGGGGAGCAGGGTCTGGGGGCTGCCCGGCAAACCGTGAAGCCGGTAGCACTCGGGTAGCCCTTTTCGCGTGGCTGGGAGGGAGGAGGGGGAATGCGGGCGCTCGGGGAGGGGGCGGAGTTAGGGCGGGGACTTTGGGGAAGGGGCGGAGTTGGGGCGGGGAAGGGGTGGAGTTGGGGCGGGGCCAGGGGTGGGAAAGGGGCAGGGCCAGGGCCCCATGGAGTGTCCTCTTTTTTTATTTTTTAAATATGGTAACCCTAATCTACACATATGGTTAAGCACTCTTTTTGTTCAGATCAGGTTCAATCATCACCGTCTGTTACCATAAATTTTTAAGTTCTCAGCCATTTTGACTTTATAAATTACACCCATACAGTGTACAGACACAGTAAGGCATGTATCAATGCTGTGTCCAGAGTCCTAGACCATTGTGATATAAGAGGTAACTCATCCAATTACCATCCTTACTCTGCAGCTAATTTACATGCATCAATGTAATAGTTTGTAGGTGGGAGACTGTACATATGATGGATTGCTTGCCCCAACTGCCACATTCGTACGACAGTATGGGCTTTCAGCTACTAGATTAATCGCAGTTTTAAGCGCATTGTTAAACAATAGAATACCAATTGAAATGCATTCAATATTTTTGGATTTTTTTTCTACATTTTCAAATATATTGATTTCAATTACAACACAGAATACAAAGTGTACAGTGCTCACTTTATATTATTTTTTATTCCAAATATTTGCACTGTAAAAATAATAAAAGAAATAGTAATTTTCAGTTCACCTCAGACAAGTACTGTAGTGCAATCTCTAGCGTGAAAGTGCAATTTACAAATGTCGATCTTTTTTGTTACATAACTGCACTCAAAAACAAAACGTAAAACTTTACAGCCTACAAGTCCACTCAGTCCTACGTCTTGTTCAGCCAATCCCCAAGATAAACAAGTTTGATTACATTTACGGGAGATAGTGCTGCCCGCTTCTTACTTACAATGTCACCAGAAAGTGAGAACAGGCATTTGCATGGCACTTTTGTAGCTGGCATTGCAGGAGATAATTCTTGTTTACAATGTCACCTGAAAGTCAGAACAGGTGTTTGCGTGGCACTGTTATAGCCGTTGTCGCAAGATATTTACATGCCAGATGCGCTAAAGATTCATATGTCCCTTCATGCTTAACGACCACCATTCCAGAGGACATGCATCCATGCTGATGATCGCACTGATGGTAGATTCTGCTTGATAACAATCCAAAACAGTGCGGACAGATGCATGTTCATTTTCATTATCTGAGTCAAATGCCACCAGCAGAAGGTTGATTTTCGGTTTTGTAGTTTCCGCATCAGTGTGTTGCTCTTTTAAGACTTCTGAAAGCATGTGGCACACCTCATCGCTCTCAGATTTTGGAAGGCACTTCAAATTCTTAAAGCTTGGGTTGAGTGCTGTTGGTATCTCTAGACAGGGTCGGCTTTAGGCGATACTTTAAAAAAATTACTGTTACTCTTCCACGTAGAGGGAAAAAAAATAAATTCATGAACTTTAGCTAGCATATTTAATGTTTGAGGAAAACGGCGCACAGTGAGACTACGTATTGAAAATTTTATTTCCTCGTGCTCTTCCATTATTGCCCCCTCTACAGTGATTTTCAACAATTTCCAATGGTTTCAGAGGGGCTAATGCTTAGCAAATGATACTCAAATCCTTCAGCATCTCTAGCATCACAGCTAGAGCCAACCTTAGAATTGTGGGTTGGGCTTGTTAAATAATTTTTCTTGGGCTGCCTATGAAGCATACTGGGATCACTCCATTAGGCACAGTACTGGTCATAGGATTTTGGGAAGGCTTATTGAGATGGTTCTTTGAGGTCTCCATAGTGATTCTTTACATAAAAGAAGGCAGAGAGAGGGAGAAGCCATTGGCTTCTCTGCTGCAACGCTGGAACCTAGATGCTTGTGATGGGGGGACCATGTGTAATTTCCAGTATAACTTTATTTTTATTTTTTATTTTTTTATTTTAAAGAGTAGTTCTCCAAATAAGCAGGTGGGTTTTTTGGTCTTCAGGGTTTTTTGTGTATTCTGGTGAATGTGAGCTTGAGCATATATTTCAGAAGAACATCCAGTCTTTAAGGACTTCAAGTGATGGAGAATCCACCACATCTTTGGTAAATTATTCTAGTGATTAATTATCCTTACTGTTAAAAATGTGCACCTTGTTTATAGTTTGAATTTGTTTAGCTTGAATTTCCAGCTATTCGCTCTTGTTATGAGTTTGCTAGATTGAAGAATCCTCTTCCCATACAGGTACTTACAGAATGTGATCAAGTCACCTCTTACTCTCTTTTGATAAGATAACTAGATTGAGGTTGTTTCTCACTCTTAAGTCTTATTTCAGGTTTTCCAGACTTTGGATATTTTGTGTGGCCCTCTTCTGAACTCTCTTCAAATTTTCAACATCTGTTTTTAAAATGTAGACACCAGAACTGGACACAATATTTCAGTAGTGGGTTGAGCAATGTTGTATAAACAGATAATACCGTGTCCTGCTCGTAGTCCATTGTTTATACATCCAAGGATCACATTAACTCTATTAGAGTCTGCACCACAGTCGGTGTGATCACAGTTTGGGTAGGCATATCTGTGCTTTCTTTAGTCTATCCAGCACAGCTAAAAATAGCAGTAAAGATGCAGCAGCACTGGCTTTAGTGCAAGCTGTGCAAGCCTGCCCAAAACCCAGTATGTACTTGCCTTGCTAGCTCGGACTTAAGCCCATACCGCTGCATCTTCACCACTCTTTTTAGCTGTGCTAGCTAAATAGCAGTTCAAGTAAGGCATACCCATGCTAGCTTTAATTGTATCTCCAATTTTCAGTGTATACATAGCCTTTTTAGATACAGTAACTCCTCGCTTAACGTTGTGGTTATGTTCCTGAAAAATGTGACTTTAAGCGAAACGATGTTAAGCAAATCCAATTTCCCCATAAGAATTAATGTAAATGAGGGGGGGTTAGGTTCCAGGGAAATTGTTTTCACCAGACAAAAAACTATATATTATATAGATATACACACGATATACATTTTAAACAAACAATTTAATACTGTTCACAGCTATGATGATTGTGAAGCTTGGTTGAGGTGGTGAAGTTAGAGGGTGGAAGAGGGAGGGATATTTCCCAGAGAATGCCTTGCTGCTAAATGATGAACTAGCACTCGCTGAGCCCACATTGTTGTTAATGTAGCCTCTCACACAAGGCAGCACGAACACGAGGGAGGGGAGACAGCATAGCAGACAGAGATAGACACACACCAGAGACGTATACTACCCCTTTAAGTAGGCTGACCCACTCTTAAGTGCATTGTCTTTTTAAGTGGATCAGGAAGTTGACAGCAGCTGGTGCCCCACCTCTCTCTGTCTCTCTCCGTCAGTGTCCCCTCCCTGCTCTATATGGAGAAGGGGTAAGCGGGGTGCAGGAGCAGGGGGACACCATGACATTAGCCCCCACCCCTTCCTTCCCTGCACAGCAAGCAGGAGTCTCTGGGAGCAGCTCCAAGACAGAGGGCAGGAGCAGCACATGGCAGTGGGGGGGAGGGACAGCAGAACTGCCTTGATAGCCTGCTGGGCGGCTGCAGCACACGGAACTTCGGGGAGCGGGGAGCTGATAGGGGGGCTGCCAGTCCACCCTAGTTACAAGCCCCCACCAGCTAGCTGCAACGGGCTGCTCTTCCTGCAAGCAGTGGACAAAGCAGGCGGCTGCCAAACAACGTTAGAAGGGAGCATTGCACAACTTTAAACTAGCATGTTCCTTAATTGATCATCAACGTAACAATGAAATAACATTAACCGGGACGACTTTAAGTGAGGAGTTACTGTACAGCATTATATTGAGAGCTGTCCTTATTTGACGCGACTCTTAAGTCCTTTTCAATGTTCCTGAGTTTCCAGGATACAGTTCTCCATCCTGTAACAATAGCCAACATACTTTGTTCTTAGATGTATATCCTAACATTTGACTCTACCAAAAGTCTTACTCCTTACTCAAGAAACCTCAAGTGGAGATAGACTATGTGATGGCGGCTGAGGGCACCAAAGCCCTTATAAAGGGGGATACCACCTGTAAAAGTCTGACTTTCAAGTAATAAAACTCTCCTTTATTCCAAATACTCTGAAATAGCAGGGGTACTCCAGAATCATGTGCATTCTTCTACAGGAGACATAGCACTTTCACTTTGATACACAGGAGATGTGTTCACCCCTGGGCTGGAGCTCTTGTTTTTCTGCTTTAGTACCATATTGTCCTAATGTTACTTCTATATTTTACGGGTTTGTCACAACTCTTTACCTCACTGTCTCCCTACTCTGTTCAGACTTTTCCATACACTTTGGCAGTTAATCTGTGAATCTAAATACCTTCCAGATCCTCTGTAATAAGCAGAGCTGCCTGAGATCACTGAGGTGTGTGTTTGTAACAGTTTTTGCTCTCCTTTATGAATACAGACAAAATATATTTGAATACAAATTTCTCCAAGAAATGTTACAAGAGTGAAACATATAGATGTCAGTGTATTAAAATTTTTCTTTTACAATTGTTACACCCTCTATCTCAGAAAAAAATTACAAATAAATCATAATCATTGTATTAGAACAAGCTTTTAGGTTCCTTATCTTGCTACTTCCAAATTAAGTTGCGTGAAGAGTAAGGTATTTAGATTGGAGAATTTCTTAGTTGAATGACTTACATCAGTATAGTGACTGACTTAGCTGTATTTCTTGTGGGCTACACGATTTCTCTAGGTATGACTTCTTGGTCCTTCCTGGAAAGACCCTTTAAACCTGTCAAGAATCTGATTAAGGATTAAAGTAACTGAATAATTTAATTTTTTCTTGATTGTAACATTCAGGCATTCAGTAAAATATTGCCTTGAAAATATTCCTGGGTCAGATTTAAAATTCATTTTAGGTGTTGTACATTCACTAGCCATTAGATTGAAATTCATATTGACCCAATACACCTCTACCCCGATATAACGTGACCTGATATAACATGATTTCGGATATAATGCGGTAAAGCAGCGCTCCGGGGGGGCTGCACACTCCGGAGGATCAAAGCAAGTTCAATATAACACGGTTTCACCTATAACGCAGTAAGATTTTTTTGGCTCCCGAGGACAGCGTTAAATCGGGGTAGAGGTGTATATCCATTTCCTTTGATCTTTGAAAAGGTATTTTGTGCTGGTTGGTGTCTATGTTGGCGTCTGAGACAGGTGTTTTAGAAAAAAATCTAATTGTGTAGATTGTAAGCTTCTTTGTTAGGTAATTGGTTACACTCCACATACGAAATTGTCCCAAATATTTATATTTGAATGACCTGCTTCCCTGCTGTACTCAGAATATTTCTGAGCTGAGTAAACAGGGTGCAGTTTTCCTTTAAAAATGCTTTCTTTGCACATATTGTCTTCTCAGTACCCCTTCTGCATACATGAGACATCTGTATTTTATACATTGGATATTCGCACACTACAACTTTATTTTAAAGTATTCCAAAGCATTAGTTTGTCCAGTAACATTAGTGCAGGATAAATTTGTCACCTCCGTTTAGGTGATAGGTAGCTTAACCTTGCTGCGGTCAAAACAAACAAACAAATCAATTTTAATGCTTGCGGTAAGGCAATTGGAAGCTGTTTTTTAACCAAACTTAGTCCAACTGACACTTGCTCAAGGTGGTCCTTTTCAAACCTTCATTGGGCATATAAAGAGTGGTTTCAGAGTAGCAGCCGTGTTAGTCTGTATTCGCAAAAATAACAGGAGTACTTGTGGCACCTTAGAGACTAACAAATTTATTAGAGCATAAGCTTTCGTGGGCTACAACCCACTTCTTCGGATGCATATAGAGTGACATTTGTCACAAGGCCGCTAAGGAGTCTAGATTGAGATTCAAGTAGGCACACTGTGTAAATCTACAGAGACAATTTCTGAGAATGCTTTATCTCTATTTTGAGCCTCTCTCCTGTTGCCTTAATGTTCCCATTGCAAGTAATAGTGCTTCAGATTGTGTTTTGTGATTGTCAGCCCCCTAAATGCTTGTCCAAGTGATGAACATTAAGCTCAACAGATATGGTAGTTAAGAGCAAGGAAGTGTCATTGTGCAATGCTGTTTAAAACAGGGTTTCCTAATGAGCGTGTTCAGACTCACTTGTTTAAATACAAATACTAACAGCAGTTCACAGTCTCATTTCTTCCTTCCCAATCTTCACTTGCCCATGGACTCAGCAAACAAATTAAACAAGCTGAGAACCAGAATTGCCCTGTTTATGCTCTGAGATTCAGTTACTAACACTTTGTTTAAATGTACCATAAGACATCTCTACACATAAAGTTAGTGTATTTATTACAGTTTGCTGCTTTTCTCTTTGTATATTTATAAAACTGAAATTTGGCTTGGAGTTGTTCATTCAGAACCAAATTGTGCCTGGTTCTTGTGCGTGTTTCTGTGTGCTTATCCAACGAACTCACCCTGAACCAGGGACCAAGCACAATTGCCGTCTCTGCGTTCTGTGTATGCTAAGCATTCTAAAGGGGAAATGAAGGAGATAGGGCTATGGCCTCCATAAACACTCCACTGTCCAGCATCTGCCTAAGGGAGAGTGCATTGTGCACATTTGTGCTTAATGTCAGGATGCTTTCTGGAAGGCACAGCACTTCCTGGCACTCCCAGTGGGTGTTATGATGCTACACTCCTGCCAATGCAGGCGTGTGCCTTAAAGACACAATCTGTTCTTCAGTGTCTAAAAAATTTTACTTTTTGGTCAAGTGAAGTAAGGTCTTATGCTCAGCTTGATGGCATTTCTCGGTCATTGCACCTGACAGTTTGGGTTTTGGCTGATTGAGCACTGCTGACAGAGACTGCTTGGTACAGGTTTTAAACATTCTCATACAAAACAGGAAATCCTCCACCAGGAGGACTTATTGCTTGAAGTGGAAAAGATTCTGTATTTTTTGTACAGTTTGATCCAGTGGAGACCTTGATAGCATGCTATATCTGAATCAAGAGGGACTAGCATTTAGCTCTCACAAGGTCCAGCTGGCAGCAGTATCAATGTGTCACACTTTGGTACAGTCACTCTTATTTATTTATTTATTTATTTATTTTACATCCAAATGTATCAAGTTTAAGACCCCTCTGGTTAGTGTCTAGACTTCCTCATGGACCTCAGTGATGTCTCTCCATGCCCCATCTTACCATCAAGATGATCTTTCTGATGGCCATTCCCACAGCTCAGAGAGTCAGCCAGTTCCAAGCTCTCACGGCCAGACTGCTATACACATCCTTCCATGGGGGACAAGGTGGTGTTGAGACCATGCCCCAAGTTCATCCGTATGTGTCTTGGGTCTTCACTGGAACCAAATGATTACCTTGGCAGACTTCTTCCTGAAGCTGCACTCAGCATCATGAGAGAAGCTGCATACTCTGGATGTATGCAGAACTTTACTTTATTACCTTAATACGATCAAGTTGTTTCGACCATTTCCCTTCCTCTGTGTCCTTTCTGGTATGTCCAAAGGCCAAGCCATCTTGGCACAGATTATTTCCAAATAGATGACATAATGCATTTCCACCAGCTAGCACCTGGCTTGTGAGCCTTTCCATCTGAATATCAAGGCACACTCCACCAGAGCACAGGCTAAATCTGTTGCCTGCTTTAGAACCATTCCACTGTCTGAGATCTGTAAGGCTGCAACCTTGAGTAAATGACTGACTTTTGGGAAACATTATGCCCATGATGTAGCAGCCAGAGCAGATGCCAAGTCTGGGAGAGCAGTACTTCAACTGCTTGACTAATTCAGTTAATATGCCTCACTTCCACCCGCTTGCCAGTTACCTGTAGTGGAATGCACACTGACATACTCAAAGAAGAGAGAACTGTTACCCTATAGCAGGGGTAGGCAACCTATGGCACGCGTGCCGAAGGCGGCACGTGAGCTGATTTTCAGTGGCACTCACACTGCCCGGGTCCTGGCCACTGGTCTGGGGGGCTCTGCATTTTAATTTAATTTTAAATGAAGCTTCTTAAACATTTTAAAAACCTTATTTACTTTACATACAACAATAGTCTAGTTATATATTATAGTCTGATAGAAAGAGACCTTCTAAAAATGTTAACATGTATTACAGGCACGCGAAACCTTAAATTAGAGTGAATAAATGAAGACTTGGCACACCACTTCTGAAAGGTTGCCAATCCCTGCCCTATAGTAATTGTTCATGTGGCACTTGCGACCCACATGGGAGTTGGGAAGTTTTTCTCTAGCAATGTCCTCTAGGGGTAGCACATGCATCCCTCATGCTCTCCTGCTCCACCTCCTGAGAGCTTAAGGGTCAGGGCAACCCCAACCACCAGCCACTTCAACCTTTTGGTGTTCCTCCTTACTACTCATTCTTTGACTCCGTTAAGGAACTGGTGAGCAGGATCCCCTGGGAGGCTAATATGAAAGGTAAAGGAGTCCAGGAGAGCTGGCTGTATGTTAAAGAAGCCTTATTGAAAGTATAGCAAATATAGCAGGCAGCCAGCTTGGCTTAACAGAGAAATCTTCGGTGAGCTTAAACACAAAAAGGAAGCTTACGAGAAGCGGAAACTTGGACAGATGACTAGGGAGGAGTATAAAAACATTGCTCGAGCATGCAGGGGTGTAATCAGAGAGGCCAAAGCACAGTTGGAGTTGCAGCTAGCAAAGGATGTGAAGGGTAACAAGAAGAGTTTCTACAGGTATGTTAGCAATAAGAAGGTGGTCAGGGAAAGTGTGGGACCCTTACTGAATGGGGGAGGGAACCTAATGACAGATGATGAGGAAAAAGCTGAAGTACTCAATGCTTTTTTTGCCGCAGTCTTTACAGACAAGGTCAGTTCCCACACTGCTGTCCTGGGCAACACAGTATGGGGTGGAGGTGAGCAGCCCTCAGTGGTGAAAGAACAGGTTAAGGACTAATTAGAAAAGCTGGACATGCACAGTCCCTGGGTCTGGATGCACTGCATCTGAGGGTTCCGAGGGAGTTGGCTGATGCGATTACAGAGCCATTGGCCATTATTTTTGAAAATGTGTGGTGATCAGGGGAGGTCCCGGACGATTGGAAAAAGGCTAATGTAGTGCCCATTTTTAAAAAAGGGAAGAAGGAGAATCCAGGGAACTACAGAGTTGTCAGCCTCATCTCAGTCCCCGGAAAAATCATGGAGTAGGTCCTGAAGGAATCCATTTTGAAGCACTTGGAGGAGAGGAAGATGATCAGGAACAGTCAACATGGATTCACCAAGGGCAAATTGTTGGGCTGGTTTTCTGTCTAGAATCATAGAATATCAGGGTTGGAAGGGACCTCAGGAGGTCATCTAGTCCAACCCCCTGCTCAAAGCAGGACCAATTCCCAACTAAATCATCCCAGCCAGGGCTTTGTCAAGCCGGGCCTTAAAAACCTCCAAGGAAGGAGACTCCACCACCTCCCTAGGTAACGCATTCCAGTGCTTCACCACCCTCCTAGTGAAATAGTGTTTCCTAATATCCAACCTAGACCTCCCCCACTGCAACTTGAGACCATTGCTCCTTGTTCTGTCATCTGCCACCACTGAGAACAGCCGAGTTCCATCCTCTTTGGAACCCCCCTTCAGGTAGTTGAAGGCTGCTATCAAATCCCCCCTCATTCTTCTCTTCTGGAGACTAAACAATCCCAGTTCCCTCAGCCTCTCCTCGTAAGTCATGCGCTCCAGACCCCTAATTATTTTTGTTGCCCTCCGCTGGACTCTTTCCAAATTTTCCACATCCTTCTTGTAGTGTGGGGCCCAAAACTGGACACAGTACTCCAGATGAGGCCTCACCAATGTCGAATAAAGGGGAACGATCACGTCCCTCGATCTGCTGGCAATGCCCCTACTTATACAGCCCAAAATGCCGTTAGCCTTCTTGGCAACAAGAGCACACTGTTGACTCATATCCAGCTTCTCGTCCACTGTGACCCCTAGGTCCTTTTCTGCAGAACTGCTACCTAGCCATTCGGTCCCTAGTCTGTAGCTGTGCATGGGATTCTTCCGTCCTAGGTGCAGGACTCTGCACTTGTCCTTGTTGAACCTCATCAGGTTTCTTTTGGCCCAATCCTCTAATTTGTCTAGGTCCCTCTGTATCCGATCCCTATCCTCTAGTGTATCTACCACGCCTCCTAGTTTAGTGTCATCGGCAAACTTGCTGAGAGTGCAGTCCACTCCATCCTCCAGATCATTAATAAAGATATTAAACAAAACCGGCCCCAGGACCGACCCTTGGGGCACTCCGCTTGAAACTGGCTGCCAACTAGACATGGAGCCATTGATCACTACCCGTTGAGCCCGACGATCTAGCCAGTTTTCTATCCACCTTACAGTCCATTCATCCAGCCCATACTTCTTTAACTTGGCAGCAAGAATACTGTGGGAGACCGTATCAAAAGCTTTGCTAAACTCAAGGAATAACATATCCACTGCTTTCCCCTCATCCACAGAGCCAGTTATCTCCTCATAGAAGGCAATCAGGTTAGTCAGGCACGACTTCCCCTTGGTGAATCCATGCTGACTGTTCCTGATCACTTTTCTCTCCTCTAAGTGTTTCATAATTGATTCCTTGAGGACCTGCTCCATGATTTTTCCAGGGACTGAGGTGAGGCTGACTGGCCTGTAGTTCCCTGGATCCTCCTTCCCTTTTTTAAAGATGGGCACTACATTAGCCTTTTTCCAGTCATCCGGGACCTCCCCCGATCGCCATGAGTTTTCAAAAATAATGGCTAATGGCTCTGCAATCTCATCCGCCAACTCCTTTAGCACCCTCGGATGCAGCGCATCCGGCCCCATGGACTTGTGCACGTCCAGTTTTTCTAAATAGTCCCAAACCACTTCTTTCTCCACAGAGGGCTGGTCACCTTCTCCCCATATTGTGCTGCCCAGTGCAGCGGTCTGGGAGCTGACCTTGTTTGTGAAGACAGAGGCAAAAAAATCATTGAGTACGTTAGCTTTTTCCACATCCTCAGTCACTAGGTTGCCTCCCTCATTCAGTAAGGGGCCCACACTTTCCTTGACTTTCTTCTTGTTGCTAACATACTTGAAGAAACCCTTCTTGTTACTCTTAACATCTCTTGCTAGCTGCAACTCCAAGTGTGATTTGGCCTTCCTGATTTCACTCCTGCATGCCTGAGCAAAATTTTTATACTCCTCCCTGGTCATTTGTCCAATCCTCCACTTCTTGTAAGCTTCTTTTTTGCGTTTAAGATCAGCAAGGATTTCACTGTTTAGCCAAGCTGGTCGCCTGCCATATTTACTATTCTTTCTACACATCGGGATGGTTTGTTCCTGCAACCGCAATAAGGATTCTTTAAAATACAGCGAGCTCTCCTGGACCCCTTTGCCCTTCATGTTATTCTCCCAGGGGATCCTGCCCATCGGTTCCCTGAGGGAGTCAGTCCGCTTTTCTGAAGTCCAGGGTCCGTATTCTGCCGCTCTCCTTTCTTCCTTGTGTCAGGATCCTGAACTCGACCATCTCATGGTCACTGCCTCCCAGGTTCCCATCCACTTTTGCTTCCCCTACTAATTCTTCGCAGTTTGTGAGCAGCAGGTCAAGAAGAGCTCTGCCCCCAGTTGGTTTCTAGAGCACTTGCACCAGGAAATTGTCCCCTACACTTTCCAAAAACTTCCTGGATTGTCTGTGCACCGCCGTAGTGCTCTCCCAGCAAATATCAGGGTGATTGAAGTCTCCCATGAGAACCAGGGCCTGTGATCTAGTAACTTCTGTTAGTTGCCTGAAGAAAGCCTCGTCCACCTCATCCCCCTGGTCTGGTGGTCTATAGCAGACTCCCACCATGACATCAACCTGTTGCTCATACTTCTAAACTTAATCCAGGAGACTCTCAGATTTTTCTGAAGTTTCATACCGGAACTCTGAGCAGTCATACTGCTCTCTTACATACAGTGCAACTCCCCCACCTTTTCTGCCCTGCCTGTCCTTCCTGAACAGTTTATATTCATCCATGACAGTACTCCAGTCATGTGAGTTATCCCACCAAGTCTCTGTTATTCCAATCACATCATAGTTCCTTGACTGTGCCAGGACTTCCAGTTCTCCCTGCTTGTTTCCCATGCTTCTAGCATTTGTGTATAGGCACTTAAGATAACTTGCTGATAGTCCTGCTTTCTCAGTATGAAGCAGGAGTCGTCCCCTCTTGTGCTCTTCTGCTCGTGTTTCCTCCCGGTATCCCATTTCCCCACTTACCTCAGGGCTTTGGTCTCCTTCCCCTGGTGAACCTAGTTTAAAGCCCTCCTCACTAGATTAGCCAGTCTGCTTGCAAAGATGCTCTTTCCTCTCTTCGTTAGGTGGAGCCCGTCTCTTGGAACACCATTCCATGGTCAAAGAATCCAAAGCCTTCTCTCTGACACCACCTGCGTAGCCATACGTTGACTTCCACGATTCGATGATCTCTACCTGGGCCTTTTCCTTCCACAGAGAGGATGGATGAGAACACCACTTGCGCCTCAGACTTCTTTATCCTTCTTCCCAGAGCCACATAGTCTGCAGTGATCCACTCAAGGTCATTCTTGGCAGTATCATTGGTGCTCACATGGAGAAGCAGGAAGGGATAGCGATCTGAGGGCTTGATGAGTCTCGGCAGTCTCTCTGTCACATCGTGAATCCTAGCTCCTGGCAAGCAGCACACTTCTCGGTTTTCCCGGTCGGGACAGCAGATAGATGACTCAGTCCCCCTTAAGAGGGAGTCCTCGACCACCACCACCCTCCTCCTTCTCTTGGGAGTGGTGGTCGTGTAACCCCCATCCCCAGGACAGTGCATCTCATGCCTTCCAATCAGTGGAGTCTCCTTCTGTTCCCTTCCCTCACATGTATCATCTAGTCCACTCTCCGCATTAGTACCTGTGGAGAGAACATGAAAATGATTGCTCACCTGTATCTCCATTGCTGGTACATGGACGCTCCTCTTTCTTCTTTTGGAGGTCACATGCTGCCACATTTCTTCACCGCCCTTCTGTCCCTGCTGCACAACCTGCTCTGATTCTTCAGAGTGTTGTGCCCGTAGAAGCATATCCTGATGTCTGTCCAGGAAATCTTCATTTTCTCTTATGGAACGCAGGGTTGATACTTGTTTCTCCAGATGTTGAATCGTCTCTTCCAATATGGAGACCAGCTTGCACTTTGTACAGACAAAGTCGCTTCTGTCCTGTGGAAGAAAGACAAACATGGCACATCCTGTGCAGATCATAGCAACTGATCGCTCACCATCCATATTACCTTCCTTCTAAGAGCTTCCTTAGATGTTGCAGTAACTACTCAGAGAAGCCTGCAAGATGAAAGCCTCAGTGGGCTCTCCCCAGGCGAACTCCCAGTCAAACTCCCTCTGTTAGGCTCTCTGCTGTTCGCCGCTCAGCTGATTCGCAACTGGCTGCCTTTTTATAACAATCAGGGCCACCAATACAGCCCCCCAATGCAGCACTTAACGTACCTCCTCTCAGACAGATCCCAGTCAAACTTCCTCTGTTAGCCTCTCCACTGTTTGCCACCACGAAGATTAGAATTTAGGATAGAAGAATCCCATGCACTGCTACAGGCCTCCTTGCTTGGAGTGTTCCCCTGTCTTCTCCCTTCTGGTCCCAGCCAGCAACTGATCTGCTCAGGCCCTGCAGCTCCTTTTATCTGGGCTTGCTGCGCTCTGATGGCTGCTTCCTTGCTTCTGGGGTGGGTCTGGCAGGACTGCAAGATCTCCAGGAGGGGGTCTTAAAGCCTGGTACACCCCATCACAGTTCCTCAGAGCTTTGATGAGAGTTTCAGCAAAGGTGCCATTGTAGACAGCTATCCACTAGGAACTGGACTGAATTACTAATGAATGCATTCCAAACAGGCCAGCCTCCGGAATTCACCAATGAAGCACCTCTTCCAGGAAAACACTCTCCTTACTCTCCTGAAGTTGAATCTCTTCTATGGCCCCTACTTTGTGGATTCAGGGAATCCAAATCTGTATCCCCACTGTGTGACTGCAGAGTGAATCTGCCCTATTATTGATCGACTTTTCTGGGGTGAAGTTGAACCAGTGATCTGGAGGTGAAAGATCCTGTATCTCATTATTGTTTCCCTCAGTCATCCAGTCTACTGGAAGTCTAGTTTAATGGGAAAGAAACTCTCTCTCTTCTTGCTTTAAGTTATTAGCCCAAAAGTCGCCCTGGATAAGTGAAGAGAGATGACTTTCTCAGCGATATACTTACCATTTCACGTGTGGTTTTGTTACTAATTTGTTATCCTCTGCTGCACTGGAAATGAAAGGTATATTGTCTATGACAGGACACAGACAGGAGTCGTGTTTTAAAAAGTTATTGGAGTGCCAATGACAGTGACTGAACACAGAAGCAATCTTTTCTCTGAAAGCAAAACTGCAAATGCTACTTAAATTCCTACAAACATAACAAAAAGTCTTTTATCAATAGCATTTCCAGTCTATAGCAGATAAAGGGAGATGGTATTTTTCCACAACTAAAAAAACAAAAGGACGAAAATAAATGTTCAATAATAAACTTTATCACTCAAATGTTATTATGTATGAAAGAACAGAGTGAAACATATTGTGGAATAATCTACAGTAATTTATACATTAAATTTGATACTCATATCAGAATGTAATGTAATAACCTTTCTCTGTTAATGTTCTTATTCATTTAGCTCACTCACACAAATTTAAAATACAGAATATAATGGAGATTCCTTTTCATTTGCCATAATATCCTTATGGAATGTGGTGGAAGCTCTCTACAGGGTTCCAGAAATGTATTCCAAAGCTGTTGGTCTAGTTATTGTCCAGTAAACTCCACCTCCCCACCCTTCCCTGAATCACTTTACTTTTGACTGAAACTGGCCATACAAAAAAGTGCTATCCAAAGCATGAAATAACCAGCCAAAGTTTTCTCTAAACTCTTTCAGTGATGATAATCTCATATTATAGGGCCTTGTGAGAGAGTGTGGAAGGAGGACTCCCCCTCCCCCATAGCAACCTCAGCATCATTGCCTATGATCCTCTCCTTTCCTCTTCATTCCCTTGGTGTGTTAATGCACCCAGCTAGTCACGCAAACTCACATTCCTGCTTAGTTGCCAGTGAGCCAGTGTGGGTTTAGAGCCCTGAAAAGGAACTGTTGCCTCTGCTTAACAGAAGAGGAGGCCAGGAAATGTCCTGATGAGCAACCACTGCTAGCCAAACAAGGAGCAGATCAGGTGCTGCACAGCAGCAATGAAGCAGATTCTGATCTTGCCGGCGGATGGGAGATGCTTCCCAGAGGCATGGGAACCACCCAGCAGGAATGCACCGCAAACCTAATTGGGTCATAGCCAGACTCAGCTCCTCTCCTTCCACATCCCTTGAACACAGCACTGCTCAAGGTTCCAGGGTTTAAACTTTCCCTGGATTAAATGGGAAGTTTGCTTGGTAAAGGGTGCTAATATAAAATTAAAAATAAATTTTTAAAAAGGTGTTTTTCAACTTCTAGTTTTTAGTTGTTTGAAATCACCAAAATTCAGGTTAAAAAACCTAACAAACCTGCTTTTTTCCCTTTTCTATTCCCCAGCCAGAGTTCTCCTTTCCTGGGCAAGAAGTCTAGGTGTAAAGGTATTTATGAGGCTTCACCTCTTCAGGGGAGTCTACCGAGGCCCATCAGTGAACTCTTCCTTTGCACCCCAAGAGGAGAAAAGGGCACAGCAAGTGCTCTGCCAACTCCTAGTCTCCACAGTAAGAAATTTAAACCTTTGCCAAGCTCCTCTCCCTCCTCCTTTTCATTGCCATCAAAAGGGGGCAGGAAAAAGAGCAGCACACAGGAAAAAGACCCCCTGTTGCCAAGAAAAAAACATCCCAGGGTCAGCAGAAGGGATCTGCTTCTCCTGTAAGGAGTCTGGCTCAAGGGATCATGTTACAGAGCACCTTGAGAAATGCAGGACAACATCTGTTTCTTGTAAGCAGGATGAGTCTCACTCCACTTGTTAGGAAGATGGCTAGCTGTCAGACTGTTGCAGTGCCCAAGGAGAAGGCTCAAGACAAGCTTTTTCAAATTGAATACTGAAGGCCATACTCAGAAAGTACAGCCTCAGTACTTGACTAGGCTCTGCAGGACGACCCCACGGGTCACAAGGAGTTAAAACAAGCTAGTAAATAAAACAACACCACAAAGAAGTACTATCCATTTGGTTCCAAACTTGAACCATGTGTCATGTACCTTTTAAAGACAATTATCACAGAGGACTGGGATTTCCTGACACATCAAAAAGGCTAAATAAAGTGCCCAAGCAGTGTTACAGTGTGTACCAATGTAAATCAACTCTTGTCTCCCTTCTTAAGGTTGTTGCAGCCTTGTCATCTCTCATAAAGGACACTGCCATTCCCACAGATGGAGTCTTATCACTTAAAACTCCACAGTTAAGAGTGAGACAGCCCTGAAAAATGTTGTTTCCATCAGGTCTACTTAGGGCTCTATGTACTTTCCAAGGCAGCATCAGCCTGGGCTGCCAGTATGTCTGACTCAGTGTTCCTGACATCTGGAAAGCCATCCTTTCTGTGTCTGGGTGCATTGTTAAAGAAGATTTCTCTACCTGCGACCTCAGGCTATGGCTACACTAAGGGTATGTCTACACTACGGGATTAATCCGAATTTACAGAATTCTATTTTTGGCAACAGATTGTATAAAGTCGAATGTATGCGGCCACACTAAGCACATTAATTCGGCGGTGTGCGTCCATGTACCGGGGCTAGTGTCGATTTCCGGAGCGTTGCACTGTGGGTAGCTATCCCCTAGTTCCCGCAGTCTCCTTTGCCCATTGGAATTCTGGGTTGAGATCTCAATGCCTGATGGGGCCAAAAACATTGTCGCGGGTGGTTCTGGGTACATCCTCTACCTCCCTCCGGGGAAGCAATGGCAGACAACCGTTTCACGCCTTTTTCCTGGGTGAACAGTGCAGACGCCATACCGCGGCAAGCATGGAGCCCGCTCAGTTCAAGACAGCAGTCATGAACATTGTAAACACCTCGCGCGTTATCGTGCAGTTTATGCTGAACCATAACCTGCAAAACCAGGCGACGAGGAGTAGGCTACGGCAGCGCTTCGACGAGAGTGATATGGACATGGAATTCTATCAAACCGCAGGCCCCAGTGCTTTGGAGATCATGCTGTTAATGGGGCAGGTTCATGCCGTGGAACGCCGATTCTGGGCCCGGGAAACACGCACAGACTGGTGGGACCGCATAGTGTTGCAGGTGTGGGACAATTCCCAGTGGCTGCAAAACTTTCGCATGCGTAATGGCACTTTCATGGAACTTTGTGACTTGCTTTCCCCTGCCCTGAAACGCTAGAATACCAAGATGAGAGCAGCCCTCACAGTTGAGAAGTGAGTGGCGATAGCCCCGTGGAAGCTTGCAACGCCAGACAGCTACTGGTCAGTCGGGAATCAATTTGGAGTGGGCAAATCTACTGTGGGGGCTGCTGTGATGCAAGTAGCCAAAGCAATCACTGAGCTGCTGCTACCAAAGGTAATGGCTCTGGGAAATGTGCAGTTCATAGTGGATGGCTTTGCTGCAATGGGATTCCCTAACTGTGGTGGGGCGATAGATGGAACCCATATCCCTATCTTGGCACCGGAGCACCAGGGCAGCCAGTACGTAAACTGCAAGGGGTACTTTTCAATGGTGCTGCAAGTACTGGTGGATCACAAGGGACGTTTCACCAACATCAACGTGGGATGGCCGGGAACGGTTCATGACGCTCGCGTCTTCAGGAACACTACTCTGTTTAAATGGCTGCAGCAAGGAACTTACTTCCCAGACCAGAAAATAACAGTTGGGGATGTTGAAATTCCTATACTTATCCTTGGGGACCCAGCCTACCCCTTAATGCCATGGTTCATGAAGCCATACACAGGCAGCCTGGACAGTAGTCAGGACCTGTTCAACTACAGGCTGAGCAAGTGCAGAATGGTGGTAGAATGTGCATTTGGACGTTTAAAAGGTTGCTGGCGCACTTTACTGACTCGCTCAGACCTCAGCCAAACCAATATTCCCATTGTTATTGCTGCTTGCTGTGTGTTCCACAATCTCTGTGAGAGTAAAGGGGAGACCTTTATGGCGGGGTGGGAGGCTGAGGCAAATCGCCTGGCCGCTGATTACACGCAGCCAGACACCAGGGCGATTAGAAGAGCACACCAGGAAGCACTGCGCATCAGAGAAGCTTTGAAAACCAGTTTCATGACTGGCCAGGCTACCATGTGAAAGTTCTGTTTGTTTCTCCTTGATGAAAATCCACCCCCTTGATTGACTCGTTCTCTGTAAGCAACCCACCCTCCCCCTTCGATCCCAGCTTGCTTTCAAAGGAAGTAAAGTCACTATTGTTTAAAAAGCATGCATTCTTTATTAATTGATTATAAAAAGAGGGAGAGAACTGACAAGGTAGCCCGGGTGGGGTTTGGGAGGAAGATAGGAGGGAAGGAAAAGGCCACTAAAAAAGTTCAATATAATGACAGCCTTTTGGTTGGGCTGTCCACTGGGATGGAGTGGGGGGGTGCACAGAGCCCTCCCCCCCCGCGTTCTTACACGTCTGGGTGTGGAGGCTATGGAACATGGTGAGGGGGGGGAGGGAGGTCATACAGCGGCTGCAGCGGCACTCTGTCCTCCTGCTGCCGTTCCTGAAGCTCCACCAGACGCCGGAGCAGCCTGCCACCTCTCATCTCGAGCGTCCCTCATGGCCTCACGTTCACTGGCATCTTTCCTGTACTTTGAGACTGTGTCCTTCCACTCATTCAAATGAGCTCTTTCATTGCGGGTGGATTCCATGATTTCCAAGAACTTTTCGTGTCGCGTCCTTTTTTTTCGACGCCATATCTGAGATAGCCTTCGGGACGGAGGTGGGAGGCTTGAAAAATTTTCAGCTGCGGGAGGGAGGGAAAAAAGAGAGAGAAGTATTTAAAAAGATACCATTTACAGAACAATGTTTATACTCTTTCACGGTGAACAACACTATTCACATTACATAGCACATGTGATTTCGGTACAAGGTCGCATTTTGCATCTTAATATTGAGTGCCTGCGACTTTGGTGTTAGAGAGCACAGACGCAGATCCGGGCAACAGAATTCAGCTTGCATGTGGCCATGGTAAGCCATTGTCTTTCGGCTTCTGCAGCTTTCCTACAAGCAGCGCCCTCCTTTCTCACATACCAAGCAAAGCCTGTTGAGTGCTGCGGTTTTCCTGTTAACGTGCAGCAGCAGAAACCAAACTAACCCCCCCGCCCCATTCAATTCTCTGGGATGATCGCTTTATCCCTCCCCCCACTGCGTGGCTGGTATCAAGGAAGATCCCTGCAGAAACCAAACTAACCCCCCCACCCCCATTCCCTGGGATGAGGACGGTATTCTTTTCAGCCACAGGCAAAGAGCCCAGTAGGAACGGCCACCTCTGTCCCCTTAATTAAATTCCCGTATTTCAACCAGGTTACCATGAACGATAACACTCTCCTGAGGATAACACAGCGAGATAAAGAACGGATGTTGTTTGAATGCCAGCAAACACCGGGACCATACGCTGCCAAGCTTTGTCATGCAATGATACCAGATTACTTGCTACTAGCATGGCGTGGTCAAGTGTCCTACCATGGAGGACGGAATAAGGCTGCACTGCCAAGAAACATTGTGGAAAGGCTTTTGGAGTACCTCCAGGAGAGCTTCATGGAGATGTTCCTGGAGGATTTCTGCTCCATCCCCAGACGCGTTAACAGACTTTTCCAGTAGCTGCATTGGCCGTGAATGCATCCCAAGTCCTCAGGGCAAATTAATCATTAAAAAACCCTTGCTTTTAAACCATGTTTTATATTTACAAAGGTACACTCACCGGAGGTCCCTTCCATGGCCTCATTGTCTGGGGGTTGGGAGGGTGCTTCAGTCAGGCTGAGAAAAAGATCCTGGCTGTTGGGGAGAACGGAGTGCTGTGTGCTGTCTGGAAGCTCGTCGTCCTCCTCCTCCTCATCTTCCCCGTCCGCAGAATCCTCAGGGATGGCTGAGATTACCCCCGCCTCGGAATCCACGGTCAGAGGTGGGGTAGTGGCGGCAGCCCCCCCTAGAATTGCATGCAGCTCAGCGTAGAAGCGGCATGTCTGCGGCTCTGACCCAGAGTGACCGTTTGCCTCCTTTATTTTTTGATAGGCTTGTCTGAGCTCCTTAACTTTCATGCGGCACTGTAGTGAGTCCCTATTGTGGCCTCTCTCCATCATGCCCTTGGAGATCTTTTCAAATGTTTTGGCATTTCGTCTTTTGGAACGTAGTTCTGCTAGCACGTAATCCTCTCCCCATATAGCAATCAGATCCAGTACCTCCCGTACGGTCCATGCTGGTTCTCTTTTTCGATTCTTGGACTGCATGGTTACCTGTGCTGATGAGCTCTGCATGGTCACCTGTGCTCTGCACGCTGGGCAAACAGGAAATGTAATTCAAAAGTTTGTGGGGCTTTTCCTGTCTACCTGGCCAGTGCATCCGAGCTCAGATTGCTGTCCAGAGAGGTCACAATGGTGCACTGTGGGATAGCTCCCGGAGGCCAATACCGTCGAATTGCGGCCACACTAACCCTAATTCGAAATGGCAATACCGATTTCAGCGCTACTCCCCTCATCAGGGAGGAGTACAGATATCGATATTAAGAGCCCTTTATATCGAAGTAAAGGGCTTTGTTGTGTGGACGGGTGCAGGGTTAATTCGGTTTAACGCTGCTAAATTCAAGATAAACGCCCAGTGTAGACCAGGCCTAAGAGCTAGGGGTGTAATTCCTCTGGTAGTTACATATACTCAGCTAGCTCTCACTGAGCTAGCACCAGTATTGCAGTGTTGCCATGGTAGAAAGGACAGCAGTTGTGGTGGCATGGTTTACCTGTGCCAAGTACATACCCACTGCATGTACATCCTGCTAACCTCCCCTCCCCAGCTGCTGGGAAAAGGGAGGATCTTGCTTGAGGGACTCAGTCTTTCGTATCTGCTTCTGGCTTGTAGGTGTCTGATGAATCTGAAGCTTGTCACCCCAACCCAATTTGGCTGCATGAAGCATCCTTTCTTTCTATTCCTCCCACCTTGGAGACTCTTGTTTTCAGTAAGGGTAGTGAGCTTCCACTACTTCAGCCCTCTCCCAACTTTGAGTCCTTTCTAGCGAATAGCTTCAGTACTGGTCATGACTTTCCCAAGCAGCAGAAGAGTAAAATTGATCAGAAGAGCAGCAGGGAAAACTAATGGGATTTCTTATAAGTTTTTACTCTGCAGCTGTTGGAGAAGCTCTGGGCTGCGTGAGAGGCAAGGGAGCTGACTACACATTGCACTGCATCACTACACTTGGTTCATGTTTGGAAGTTTATCTTCACAACCATAAGGGATAGAAATGATTCTGCAGACGCTGATGTCACTCTTTTGGGAAAGCTTCCTACTCACTGGTGTGAATGGCCTTTTCAAGTCCTTGTTTGGAGTCAGTTTGAACCTGAAGTTTGCAAGGATCTAAGTCCCTTTCCAACATTAATCTTCCTTCTGCATATTATACACAGAAAGCAGTTTTGGGTGAGTGGTCATGTAGAAATAATTAAGGTTCATTGTATTTTAACAGGGTTATGTCAGCATAATAAAAAGACTTTGATACGACTTACATTATAGGCATATGCTCAGCTAAGCAGAAGGAAGTTCATTTGCTTGGAGAACAACATAAATGTGACTTTATTCAAATTTTATTTTTTACAGTAGTAAGATGGAATCATAAATATGTTTTGATAAACTCAGATATTAAGTGACATATTAATTGAAACCTAATTTTGTTTTGAAACTTGGAATTTTACTGCTAGAACAAGTGGCTATTTCTGCATCTTTTTCTTTGCAAATGAGAGATTTCATGTTCATTTTTATACATTTACACTAAAATCAAATTATGGATTAGTGCTTACCTATGTTTAGTTGGCATAAAGGCTGAAACTGTGTGACTTTTGGAGCCCCACATGAAAGCTCCTTATTGTTTGTTTTTGTTTGTTAGTTTAAAGTTTTCATAGTTACGGGGCTGGTTACAACCCTGTCCTGTTTCTGGTCTCTGAGTGCACACCCTCCGGTATCAGGCCTCAAGCCTTTGCCTCTCCTGTGGTGGAACTCAGCAATTCACCCATTGTTAGACTGAGCCCTGGGCTACAGTACCCTGTCCTTAACCAGCAGGTCCAACTGGATTCAACACCCATGCTTCATTCTTTCAGGAGTCTGACTGGTGTTATCTAGTGACAAAACAATCTTTTAAAAACAAAAATATTGTTTGTTTTAACTGTAGAAATAGCATGTAGAGAAAAAGGATTTTAAAACAGTCTACATGTATGCTCATCTTATCTAAAGGTTTTCCATCGCCGGGTGCTTATGTAGGCAGGCCTATCTTCTTCAGACATCTCAGTGAGTGCCTGTGTCTTAGGGTACGTCTACACTACGAAATTAGGTCGAATTTATAGAAGCTGGTTTTATAGAAATCGGTTTTATACAGTCGATTGTGTGTGTCCCCACATAAAATGCTCTAAGTGCATTAAGTCGGCGGACCGCGTCAAGAGTACCGGGGCTAGCGTCGACTTCCAGAGTGTTGCACTGTGGGTAGCTATCCCACAGTTCCCGCAGTCTCCGCCGCCCATTGGAATTCTGGGTTGAGATCCCAATGCCTGATGATGCAAAACAGTGTTGCGGGGGATTCTGGGTACATGTTGTCAGGCCCCTCCCTCTCAGTCAGAGCAACGGCAGACAATCGATTTGCGCCTTTTTACCTGGGTTACCTGTGCAGACGACACCACGGCAAGCATGGAGCCTGCTCAGCTCAGCTCACCGTCACCATATGTCATCTGGGTGCCGGCAGATGTGGTTCTGCATTGCTACACAGCAGCAGTTAATTGCCTTTTGGCAGTAGACTGTGCAGTATGACCGGTAGCTGTCATCGGCTATCTGGGTGCTGGCAGACGTGGGGCTGCATTGCTACACAGCAGCAGCTCCTTGCGTTTTGGCAGTGGATGGTGTATTACGATTGTTATCCGTCGTCGTCGTACTCCTCAGTGAGTTCAATCAGAGGCACCCGGGAAAGTTCTTCAGAAGATTCCTCTAAGGAATACTGCACCAAACTTTCCACTCTGGGCATCTGATTCTTGACGATGATGGCTATCAATCGTAGTACATCATTTTCTGCCAAGCACCCAGAAGATGCCGATGGCTATCAGTCATGCTGCACCGTCTGCTGCCAGCTTAAGATGTAAAAAATAGATGGACCAGATTTGTTCTGTATTCATTTGCTCCCCCCTCCCTCCGTGAAATCAATGGCCTGCTAAACCCAGGGTTTTGAGTTCAATCTTTGGGGGGGCCATTCTGTGTGACAGTTGTTTGTTTCTCTCCCTGATGCATAGCCACCTTTGTTGATTTTAATTGCCTGTACCTGTACGCCATGTCGTAAGTCGCCCTTCCCTCCCTCCGTCAGTTTCGCGCCTTTTTTCAGACCAGACGCCATAGCACTGGGATCATGGAGCCCGCTCAGATCACCGCGGCAATTATGAGCACTATGAACACCACGCGCATTGTCCTGGAGTATATGCAGAGCCAGGACATGCCAAAGCAAAACCAGGACCAGCCGAGGAGGCGATTGCAGCGCGGCGACGAGAGTGATGAGGAAATTGACATGGACATAGACCTCTCACAAAGTACGGGTCCCAGCAATGTGCAAATCATGGTGTTACTGGGGCAGGTTCATGCCGTGGAACGCCGATTCTGGGCCCGGGAAACAAGCACAGACTGGTGGGACCGCATTGTGTTGCAGGTGTGGGACGATTCCCAGTGGCTGCGAAACTTTCGGCATGCGTAAGGGCACTTTCATGGAACTTTGTGACTTGCTTTCCCCTGCCCTGAAGTGCCAGAATACCAGGATGAGAGCAGCCCTCACAGTTGAGAAGCAAGTGGCGACAGCCCTGTGGAAGCTTGCTACGCCAGACAACTGGTCAGTCGGGAATCAATTTGGAGTGGACAAATCTACTGTGGGGGCTGCTGTGATCCAAGTTGCCAGGGCAATCAAAGACCTGGTGATATCAAGGGTAGTGACTCTGGGAAACGTGCAGGTCATAGTGGATGGCTTTGCTGCAATGGGATTCCCAAACTGTGGTGGGGCGATAGACGGAACCCATATCCCTATCTTGGCACCGGAGCACCAAGCCACCGAGTACATAAACCGCAAGGGGTATTTTTCAATGCTGCTGCAAGCCCTGTTGGATCACAAGGGACGTTTCACCAACATCAATGTGGGATGGCCAGGAAAGGTACATGATGCTCGTGTCTTCAGGCACTCTGGTCTGTTTCGAAAGCTGGAGGAAGGGACTTTCTTCCCAGACCAGAAAATAACCGTTGGGGATGTTGAAATGCCTATCGTTATCCTTGGGGACCCAGCCTACCCCTTAATGCCATGGCTCATGAAGCCGTACACAGGCAGCCTGGACAGTAGTCAGGACCTGTTCAATTATAGGCTGAGCAAGTGCCGAATGGTGGTGGAATGTGCATTTGGACGTTTAAAAGCGCGCTGGCGCAGCTTACTGACTCGGACAGACCTCAGGGAAACCAATATCCCCATTGTTATTGCTGCTTGCTGTGCACTCCACAGTATCTGTGAGAGTAAGGGGGAGACATTTATGGCGGGGTGGGAGGTTGAGGCAAATCGCCTGGCCACTGATTACGCGCAGCCAGACACCAGGGCGGTTAGAAGAGTACAGCAGGGCGCGGTGCGCATCAGAGAAGCTTTGAAAACCAGTTTTGTGACTGGCTAGGCTACGGTGTGAAACTTCTGTTTGTTTCTCCTTGATGAACCCTCCGCGCCCCCCCCCACGTCCCCCCGGTTCACTCTTCTTCCCTGTAAACTAACCACCCTCCCCTCCCCCTTCGAGCACCGCTTGCAGAGGCAATAAAGTCATTGTTACTTCTCATTCATGCATTCTTTATTAATTCATCACACAACTAGGGGGATAATTGCCAAGGTAGCCCGGGATGGGTGGGGGAGGAGGGAGGGAAAAGGACACACTGCAGTTTAAAACTTTAACACATATTGAAGGCCAGCCTTCCGATGCTCGGGCAATCATCTGGGGTGGAGTGACTGGGTGGCCGGAGGCCCCCCCACCGTATTCTTGGGCGTCTGGGTAAGGAGGCAACGGGACTTGGGGACAGCAGCCGGAGCATCGACCCTTGCCTTCTGTCTGCAAGCTGACGCCACCTATCATCTTCAGCCCGCCACTTGCTCTGTTCAGCCCGCAATTCATCCCGCCACCTCTCCTCTCATTCATATTGTGCTTTTTTGCACTCTGACATTGACTGCCTCCACGCATTGTGCTGTGCTCTTTCAGCGTGGGAGGACATCTGGAGCTCCGTGAACATATCATCCCGAGTCCGCCGTTTTCTCCTTCTAATCTTCGCTAGCCTCTGCGAAGGAGAAACATTTGCAGCTGGTAGAGGACAAGGGAGAGGTGGTTAAAAAAGACACATTTTAGAGAACAATGGGTACACTCTTTCACGTTAAATTTTGCTGTTCACATTACACAGCACATGTGCTTTTGTTACAAGGTCGCATTTTTCCTCTTATATTGAGGGCCTGCCGGTTTGGTGTGAGAGATCACTCACGCAGTGCCAGGCAACAGAATTCGGCTTGCAGGCAGCCATGGTAAGCCACAGTCTTTTGGCTTTTTTAACCTTCATAACATGTGGGAATGGTTTCAAACAGCAGCGCCCTCATTTCCCATACCAAGGACCCATTGAGTTGGCCATTTAAAATGGGTTTGCAATATAAAAGGAGGGGCTGGGGTTTCCGGGTTAACGTGCAGCACAAACCCAACTACCCCCCCC
>NW_020664609.1:834750-846835 GCF_002925995.2 Terrapene triunguis | reverse complement strand
CCCCCCCCCCCCACCGCGTGGCTAACAGCCGGGAACATTTCTGTTCAACCGAGCAGGAACGGGCACCTCTGAATGTCCCCTTAATAAAATCACCCCATTTCAACCAGGTGACCGTGAATGATATCACTCTCCTGAGGATAACAAAGAGAGATAAGGAATGGATGTTGTCGGCATGCCAGCAAACACCGGGACCATACGCTGCCATGCTTTGTTATGCAATGATTCCAGACTACGTGCTACTGGCCTGGCGTGGTAAAGTGTCCTACCATGGCGGACGGGATAAGGCAGCCCTCCCCAGAAACCTTTTGCAAAGGCTTTGGGAGTACATGAAGGAGAGCTTTCTGGAGATGTCCCTGGAGAATTTCCGCTCCATCCCCATACACGTTAACAGACTTTTCCAGTAGCTGTACTGGCCGCGATTGCCAGGGCAAATTAATCATTAATCATTAAACACGCTTGCTTTTAAACCATGTGTAATATTTACAAAGGTACACTCACCAGAGGTCCCTTGTGTGCCCTCAGGGTCTGGGAGCATGCCTTGGGTGAGTTCGGGGGTTACTGGTTCCAGGTCCAGGGTGATAAACATATCCTGGCTGTTGGGGGAAGCCAGTTTCTCCGCTTCCTTGCTGTGAGCTGTCTTCATTGTCTTCATCATCATCATCATCTTCCGTGTACCCCGAACCCGCTTCCCTGTTGTGTGTTTCTCCATTGACGGAGTCAGAGCACATGGTTGAGGTAGTGGTGGCTGCACCCCCTAGCATGGCATGCATCTCCGCGTAGAAGTGGCATGTTTGCGGCTCTGCCCCAGACCTTCTGTTTGCCTCTCTGGCTTTGTGGTAGGCTTGCCTTAGCTCCTTAATTTTCACGCGGCACTGCTGTGCGTCCCTGTTATGGCCTCTGTCCTTCATGGCCTTTGAGACTTTTTCTAATATTTTGCCATTTCGTTTACTGCTACGGAGTTCAGCTAGCACTGATTCGTCTCCCCATATGGCGAGCAGATCCCGTACCTCCCATTCGGTCCATGCTGGAGCTCTTTTGCGATCCTGGGACTCCATCATGGTTACCTGTGGTGATGAGCTCTCCGTGATCACCTGTGCTCTCCACGCTGGGCAAACAGGAAATGAAATTCAAAAGTTCACGAGGCTTTTCCTGTCTACCTGGTCAGTGCATCTGAGTTGAGAGTGCTGTCCAGAGCGGTCACAATGAAGCACTGTGGGATAGCTCCCGGAGGCCAATAACGTCGAATTCCGTCCACACTACCCCAAATCTGACCCGCAAAGGCTGATTTTAGCGCTAATCCCCTTGTCGGAGGTGGAGTAAAGAAACTGGTTTAAAGGGCCCTTTAAGTCGAAAGAAAGGGCTTCGTCGTGTGGATGTGTCCAGGCTTAATTCGATTTAAGCTGCTAAAGGCGACCTAAACTCGTAGTGTAGACCAGGCCTCAGTCTGGTTCCCCGCAACAACTCTCCTCTCTCTTGAAAGAGAAGGAGAGTTCCTTTTAAAACTGCTGTAGTTTTCTTGATCTTTTATTTCCTGTTCGTTTCCTGTCTTGGCACTGTCTTTTAACCCTCAAGTGGTTGCAGAGAAGTGGCTTTATCTTGTCATTCTCTTCGTGCTTGTTTGTCTTTTGCAGCCTGTATTAAACTAACCCAATATAGTCATACAGTAAACATCCCAGTAACCAGGTCTACAGTAGTCATACATTATTACAGGTTAGCTCCACTTTTGTTGCAAAAGTTATCCTCTGAAATTGCTGGATCTCTGCAGTTCACTTCAGGGACTCCATATGGTTCTGTGCAGAGTTCCTGTATAACTACATAGTTGCCTTCCTGGACTTATTTCAGGGCCCATGATTGCTGCTATTTGGACACCTTCAAAATAACCCATTTATGGACTGGAAGAATCTTCTAGTCCAAGTTTTAGCATTTGAAAAGACGATTAATCAATTAATGCATATATAATAAATATGATGATATCACTATAGAAATACCTAAAAGACAAAGGAGGTTGAAATGGTAGCTGGCAATAGATTTTCATTGTTTTGAGATGGGGAAATACTACAACACTTGGGCTTTTAATATGAGTATTATAGATTATATAATAAAAATGTATTGTCAGATCCACATACTTGGAAGTGTGAAACCCATGGTGCATCAAGGAGGACTAGGAGGGAAAGTCTGGAAGAGAGCTCTCTATCTCTCATTCACCATGTGACCTCACAGTAGTCAATGAGAGTTGGCATGTGAACAGTTTAATTTCATTAGTCTTTCAGATAATTCAGACTTGCCATTGCCTTCACTCTAAAGCTCTTTAAAATTGGGGCATTACAACATTTTAAGGGTAGGTTTTATATGATTACTCTGGGCTATAAATTCAGTTCACCACCACTATTCATTAGAGTGATACCCAGAAATAGCTCAGAAGAAGCTACTTTCTAAAACTAAACAATTTTCTTTACTCTCTTCTCCGGATTTTGCTGGCACTTCTCATCCCTGTCCCTTTTGTGTGTTTCAGGGGCTTTTTGTCCTTTGAAGGCACATCTATCTGTCCTTACTATTGGCTTGTATTCTGCCAGGCCAGTAATCACAGAGACTATAACTGAAAGCTGTTACTTGCAAGTGGGCTCCCATGGCCCCATCCCTCTGCATTCCTCCTCAGTGGGGGCTGTTTGTTTGTATTGCAGTTGTGCCTAGGGGTACAAATCAAGGTCCATTGTTCAGGCACAGTACAAGCACATAGTGTTTCCCTTGAGTCCCTGCACTGAAGAGTTCACAATCTAAGGATGGGATTTTCCTAATGGGTTTAGGAGCAAATTAAAAATCTCATTAGCTGTTGCTATTAGTCATTCAGAACTTCAACACAATTCTTTGTTCAGTGGCTTTGGTCTCCAGAGCCTCCCAGCCTATAGCATGTCTGATCTTCAGAAAGGAAATCTCCTTTCGCTTCTCCCCTCAGGGCTTGGCTTGCCACTGTAGGGTTCACTGAACTAGAATGCCTGACCCAAGTATTTGGGAGCAGAGACCATCAAAGACGATTTCAACAGAAGAGGAAGTTCAAATGCAAGAGTGAATTTTTTCCCCATGTCTTCCAAGGAAACAGTTCCCCCTGTAGTGGAGGAGTTACAAGTTATCAGCATAGATAAATCAGACAACCCAAATGAGGGGCACTACCTAAATGGGCAATGTTTTACAAAATACACGGAATAAATACTAGCAGATCTTGTGGGTAGATTATTTATTATATTCTGTGCAAGTGCACAAGGCTCTTTATAGGATATGTGAATGGTCCTATTCTAAGTTATGCAAACATTCTGTGAGTTTTTTTTCCTCTCTCTCTCACATGCACGCGCACACACACATTCTAACATGTATACTAGATTAAATTGTTTGCTTGCAGGTAAAGGAGCCATTCAATTCTCTAAGGGTGACTTCTTTCTAAAAAAAACTTCATGGATAGAAAAATAGAAGCATCTCTGAGAAGGCACTCTGAAGCAGCTACCATACAAACCTTCCCCAAACTGGTTGGATGGTATAATGAGATGTCAACCACAGAAGATGAATTAAAATCCAAGAACTGCAAGACTTCTCCAGCTGCTGCTTTGTCCCATATGCTTCCGTGGACATTGGAGTTTCCTACAAAATGGTTTCCAGGATATAACTATAACCCTTGGAAGTGAACAGAACTTAGCAGCTTCAAATTTCTGTAATAGAGAAGAGGCCTTTAGAAAAAAGATGGCTGAATTTGTCTGTAAGGCTAAGCACATCTTGTCTCCTACAAGTGGAATAGCACATAGTGGGAGGAGACTGGAACTTTCACCAGGAAAAAAAAATCCTTTTGTTCTTATAACCAAAATGTCTTGAAAAATTGTGTGGCCACTCCGCTACCCCAACTTGTTCTTCAGGATTGCTGCTGCTGCTTTGGCTTACAGCTCAGAGGTGTCAGCTGATTAAATATCAGGGTGGCCACTTGAGCTTAAGACATACTTTTACCAGACACAATACCATCTTGTCCTCTGATGCTGAGGATGGCAGAGTGGTCCTATTGTGCTAGAGATGTTTTTGAAAGAGATGGGGTTCTTCTATTGTATATTTCCTCTAAGTTACTTCTCTTCCTGGGACTTCACTACTGCTCACTTCTCAATGGGAAGGCTTGCCAGAGATGCTTTATAAAGAAAGAAGACATTCTAAGTTAAACAAGTAACTTCCTTTGCTCAAGAATTCATGCCTGACAGCCCATCCCTTTTTAGTCTTCAAGCTAGCACTTCAGCTGGAACTGTTTTTTCATACAAGGTTTGCATGGTTGCTGTCGTTTTTCTATATTTTACAGCTTCAGATGAATTCTTCTGAGGAGGAAATAGAAGAGAGCAGAGGGCCTATCCCTGCTTGACAACTCGAGCTGAACACAATCAAGGGTGAAGATTGCTTGATATGCCTCTTGAAGAAAGTACAATGAAAAATAAGATTTTCTTTTCTCCCTCTTTCCCTGGCTTATCTTGCTTCAGACTTTTTGTTGTTTTTGTTTGAGACCCCTTCCTTCCTTTTTGAAGTGGGGAGGGAGGGAGGGAATATTTCTTTTGGGATTTCTCATCTCTTTTCCTCTTTCAAGCATCTTCTGTTTTGCACTTTGGCATATTGTTTCCCTCTGCCAAATTTAGACACCTTTCAAGAATAGTGAACCATGTAAATTATATTATACTGAAGGATTGCTTTAATGGTAAAAAGGCTACCATAAATAAAGTATGTTTTGTATATAGACAGTGGCAGCACGGTGGAAATAATCTGAGACTGATTCCAATGGATTGATCTGCATGTAACATATGCTGGGAATGGGCAGCTGTAACATGTCAGATAAATCTTTTCATGCATAAACGGAATGTTTAATAATGCAGTTCTTTGGAATCAAAACTAAATCACAGCAGCTTAGTAAATTAAAGGATTTTGTCTTTAATTTATTAGCTTGTTTTTCTTTCCTCCTGCCAGTTTGTTTTCTGAGGAGCTAAGCTTTTATTTATACTAATATTTTCAGTGAAATACATTGTCATACAGGATAAAGTTTAAAAAAAAAAAAGATTGGTTGCCTTATCCTGATATATATCTAGCCTGTAAACCATTGTGCATTTAACAAACACAAAACAACATTTATATTAATAAGTAACTGTGGTGCGTACTGGCACGCGGGCCTGAAGATGTTTAGGCAAGTTCAGTTGTAGACACGAGAAAAGTCCTTCATTCTCTCTCCAGTGAAGGATGAATAACATAATCCTTTACAGCTAGATCTTAAGCACACTTTTATCCCATATTACTGTAATATTAGCCACCATTTGCTGTATTTCTGCAGCAGCATCAAATGATACCAGTATTTAAATATCAGGCAAATTTTATCATTTTCTGAGCTGCCACTTGAATAGAATACTTTTTTTTTTTAAAAGTGAGAATCAATAGGTTGTAAAGAATCTAAACTTGTGAACAAAATTCTCGAAGTCTTCCCTACAGAGCTCGCACAAGCATATCTAGTACATATTACTTTATGTTCTTTTTTTAACTATGATGTAACTTATTTAAGATATGAAGAGGGATCTTGGGTCCAGGTAATATGCAGTGGTAATTGAATATTAGAAAATAGTCACTCAGTGTTATACCACCTAATCTATTGCCTGTTTTCAAAAAATATTTTGTTCCCAATTCTTTTCCTATTTGTTAATGGCATGCTTTTTGGCTTGTAACTGACAAATATCCTAGTTAGCCAGAGGGAAGAAAGGTTTAATGAATCATAGCTGCAGCTAGGAGGTAAAATTACTTTTGAGTTTTGTGACTTTTAAAATAAATGTGGAAAAGCTGTTTTGTTTTTTTCTTTTGTTTTTTACTGTGGGAAGCATAATATTTTTCTAAATACTTTAGAGAACTGATTTATCAACAGTTCAGTTTTTCTACACAGGATAGTCAGTTATTCATTATAGCAAAAACTATTACCTTTGTTCTGACATTCTTTTCATGATAAATTGCTTGCCGTAGTTTGCTGTAAATGTTACATAAAAATATGAAGTTGTCTTTTTTTCTTAACAATTCCAGCAACTTGGTAATGAGGACATGATGCAGTCTATTTTGTTTCTGATTTTCTTCAGCTTCCAAAATACCCTGTTAAGAAGTTTCATTGTGACGTGCATCCTAAGTTAGAGAGATCTCCCTTGTATATTTCTCCTCTGGCAAAACAGAGGAAGATCTCTTTTTGACCAAGGTGTTTCTTAACCTTTTCTGTCACTGTATTAAAGAAAGACACATAACTGTATTTCACTGATAATTGGAAGTATCTGGAAGACTCTCTGACAAGAAGGTTCTTGAACTATTGCAACAGCAAAGTGGAACTGATTTGATTCTGGCCAATTTTACGATGTAGATTTTGGTGAATCACTCTGCTGCTGATGTTTGGATGACATTCTTGGCAGAAGTGGGAGTAGAGACTAACATTTGTCTTCCCTCTCACTTTTAATAGGAGTAGATTTTTCAGGTGCTAAATTCTTATTGGCTTCTTACTATTTTTGCTGGGTTATGTGTTAAGGGCAGCTGTGGCCACACAGGTGCAGTTCTGGGGAGGCCACTTAGTTCTCCCAAGCTATAAGTATGTGTTCAAATACTAGAGATGTCTCCAGATATACAGGAAAAAAATTACTCTTCACTAATAGACTTTTAAGATTAGAAAAAGGCAAGCATGTACAGTACTTGTCCCAGTTGTATATATTCCCCAGTAAAGATTACCTTTTACCTTTCAATCCTTCAATTTGTATAAATTACTAGTTCCAAGTCCCCCAAATTCACCACATACCGCTATGTTTTTATATTTTAATTTAATTTAATATATGTAGCTTTTTATGTAAAAAACAGCAATTTTGAAGCAAGCTGCATGCTTAAAGCAAAGACCCTGTAACCAGATAGCTAACACGTTTTTTAACACAACTCATTTTTCCAGTGTAGATAAAGCCTATTTCATCAGTGTACAATCTGTTCCCATTTAGAAGATTATTGTAACCAAAAGTAGAGCCACAGTTTTTTAAATGAAAGATTAGATGCTGGAGCACAATTCCTTGGCAAGGGATGGGTTCTTCTGCAAATTCTGTGGTCACAGAATCAGAGTATGCAGGAGTCCTGGTTTAAAGTAATAAAATATATTTTAACGTCAGTATTAAAAATTCCTCATACAATAAGTACAAACTCCCCTTTTTGTATGTGACAGCCCTCCTAACAGTGTATAATCCATTGAAATAGTCTTCTTTCTCTCCCTAAAAGTCTGTAACACAAGAACACCAGATATGCTTTTGGAGCAAGGAAGGGTGAGGGGCAGAGTGGGGAATAAGAGATCTGCTTATTCTCCCTCCCACCCACCACCCACCCACCGTCTTCCCACTGCTTGCTGCAGGTGTCAGTTAAGAGTGTTGTGTCACTGGCATGCTGTACACTGGATTGTTTGTGCTGAAAGTTCACAGCCCCTGTGTGAATGACTGTGATTAGTGTTTTCAGGAGGGATGAGGGTTATTTCTCTCCTCCACTCTCTCCTTAAAATCTGGTGGAAATACTGGATCAAATTGGCAAAACAGCTCTCATCGGCCTTTCTGGCTTTCAACAGGGCAGTGGTCACAATTTCTCTGCCTACTGACTGACCTCTGTATGGTCAACCTTCATATAGTTTTTTCTGTTCCATCTGCCAGAGAGGAACATCTTGTCACTTTCAGAAGTCTAGGGTGCATATTATTGAACGTGGCCAGAAGCTTGTTTTTGTTGGTCATTTTTGAGTCTTTTAATGTCCTCTTCATCCATTTATTCCCCCACCTTTGAACAGCCAAGTGGGAACAGAATAAGGTAAGCAAGTTCACAGCGAGTCCCCTGGAGTAGATGGAATAAAACAGAGAAGTAATTTCTATTTCTAATTTCAAAGGTTGGTTCTCATTCTGAGGAGATATGCAGATCATCCATGCATTCTACTTACTGGCAGCCCTACATATTGGTGCACTCACATTGCTGTCAACTGACTGTCACTACTGTAGCATGGTTTCACAATAATTCCAGGACATTATATATGTGTGTTTGTCAAATGCCAGTAACTCCTGTTTGATAGTACACCTTAGAGCAGAAGAGTGCATTCATCAATTAAATTGATCCAGGTCTCTCTCCAAAACTCGCAAACCTTCTCATGGCTATACTTGTCTATCCCTCTGCTCCCAAAATTGCATTCAAAGTGAAAAGCCATGAATGAGAAGTTTACCTTGAGGTTACTTCACTACCTGTCTGATCCACCAGGGTTATTTGGGCATTGATCAAGAATATGCATGTGGTCATAGCTGCCATTATCAAGCAAATTTTCCCAGGGAGATGCCAAGGTCTGAGTAGTTCGTGAGAGTTCACAAAAGACCTCAGTTAAATGTGGCGGTTGGGGCAGGAATGATGATGTTTCTGGTTATCTGCACAGTGTGTTCTTGTTTAACCAAAACATGATTGGGGTGCATAAGAATTGCCAGACTGGAAGAGACCCAAGGTCCGTGAAGTCCAGTATCTAGCTTCTGACAGGACTAGCACCAGATGCTTTAGAGTCAGGTGCAAGAACCATGCAGTAGGCGGATGTAGGTTAATAACAGCCAACCCCTCTCTCTCCCCCCTCCCCCCATTTAGGTCTCAAGCCAAATCCTGATCTCTCATAGATGGACTAAGTCCTGAAGCACATGGTTTAATATCTTTTCCAACTTTTGGTTCATTGGGATGACTCTGGAACAGAAACTATAACATTCCAGTTGCATTCTTCACTTTCATGACGTGACTTTCCCAAGGGCTATATATTTTGCTTACTGTTTTGCTTCCAAATCTCATGCCTGTGGTTTAACCCTAAAAGTGTTCACTTCCTTTTTTAGAGAACCTGACCTTACTGTGTGAGAACAGCTGATTGTGCCACTTGAGAGGCCTGCTCAGGAATGGGCTGTTCAAGAGGACATGCTAACATGAGTACTGTTTATTGCTTAGTTCCTCAGGAGCTATTCCAGCCAGCTGAGGTTGAGAATCAAGTGCTTGCAAGCTGATGCATTGATGGACGTGTAACAGGAGAAATACTTACATAACTCAGGGTGTGTCTACACTGCAAACAGGTGTGATTGCAGAACATGTAGCCATACCTGAGCTAGCTTTGATCTAGCCAGCTCGAGTTAACAGTAGCAGTGAAGCTGCAGCAGTACAGACTTCAGTATGGGTGAGCTGCTTAAGAATGTAGCCAGGGTCTTGGATGGGCTTGTTTTATAGCTCATGTTGAAATCTGTGCTTTCAGGACATCATTGCTATTGTTACTCAAGCTAGCTAGATCAACGCTAGCTCAGGGTTGTCTACACATGCTGCAGTTGCACCTCTTGATATCTTCTCAGGAGGAATTCTGACTCAGTTTAGAGCAGTACAACATGAGTGTCTTGCTTTGTATGCGGGCGTGTGTGTATCAGCCATAAGCCAGCACCAAGGCTGCAGAAAAACTAAATAGGAATATTTGTTTGCTTCGTCCTGTGTGTCTTTATAGAAGGACATACCAGATGGGCTACTTTTAAAACATGCGTGGAAAGAACATTTGTGTGTTCATGGTGGGATGGGAGGGTGGAGAAAAGATAAACAGGAAGAAAATGGGAATGAGAGAAGGAATGGACAAAGAAAAATCTAGAAATTAGACACCTTGTTAGTCAACAATATGCAACAGTGAAGTAGTGGCAAGAGCCGTAGTGAAGGCTCATGTTACCTGGCTACCAGTATTAAAACTGGGAATTGAAATGGAAAAAAGGGGAAGTGAGTGAAAGCGGTCATTGCGTTAAGCATTCTCCTGGGGGAATTTTGCATCACTGCATGTGCACAGAATTCATGGCCCCCACAGATTTCTTTGCTTCCCTGAAGAAAAATGACTTCTGATGGGGAAGCAAAGGGAAGCTGCAAGACTGGTCATGCACCCCTCCCTGGCAATGCAGGCAGGTTGGTTTGGGCGCCTGGAGCAGCTGGTAGAGACACAAATCACTGCCGGGGAGGATGGGGCGGCGCTGGGCAATAGTGCATGTGAGAGAGGCAGACACTCTGTCCCTCTTGCTCACTATTGCGGCACGCTCGGCGTGGAGAGTCAGGGCTTTGGGATGTTTCTGAGGAGGTAGGCGTGGGGCAGGCTCTGTCCCCTCAGGCAGAGCAGAATGTAGCAGCCTGCCTGCTTAGTGAATTGTTCCCATTGTTCTTAGTGAATTCCCCCAGGAGTATAAAACAGGTGTAAAAAGTTGAAGGCTCCTTTACATTGCCAAAGTGGTGTAAAGGAACCTTACTGTAAAGGACAGTGTGTCCTTATAAATGCTTATGGTGTTTTAGTAATTAGAACTGGTCTAAATTTTTGGACTGAAAAAATTTCCTATCAAAATGTGCTCCATGAATTAAAAATTCAGCACCAAAAAATTAAATATTCTGCACACAATATTTTAAAATTCTGCAAAATTCTACATACCTTATTTGTTAAAATAATGCAATATAATCATGCTGGTTTCAATTATTTTGGTAATTTATTTAAACTACAATACAATGGATGGAGAATGGGAGGGAGGAGCGTTGGAGGAAATCCCCAAACCCCCTCTATCTAATAGTAATGTAGCTAGTATTGACCCTTTACTTCTAGTTATTAGTCAACAAATATATGCAGCCATATGCTGTGTTACATCATAGGCAACTGAAGAGCAAGCAAGGGCTGGGGACTCAAACTCACAATTTATACTGGCTACTGATCATCTCCAGAAAGGTCAGTAACAAACAGTTTTTTGGTGCAGAATTCCCTCAGGAGTAATTAATGGCCAGACTTTGAAAAGTGTTGAGCATCCAACAGCTTCTATTGAGAACAATGGAGATCTATCCCACTGCCCGCAAGAAACACACACCTCTTTGACAGCTGCGTGCTGAGCTCTCAAAAATTTGGCCCTAAAACTCTTCAGGTTGCAGATACTTTTCAAAAAGATTCTACATGTCTCCACCTCCTACTTACTGTACATTTTGAGTTGCAAACATCTATCAATGTGTTCTTATTCTCTTGGCATTCCATCTGTCTTTCTTGTCCTCCAATCTCAGTTTGAATGAGTGACTGAATAAAATGAAAATACGTCTTTAGCAAAAGCTTGATGTGTAGAATAGGGTACGATAGATTGGAAAGTGTATTTATTTCTCCCACTCAAGGTATTTAAAAAAAAAAAGAGTGGGGTGGGATATGTGCTTGATCTGTTGCAGCACAGTGTTACTGTGAGTGGCATAAACTACTCGGAGAAGAAATAGAAACTACTAGTAAAGAGGCAAAAAAGAAAAAAAAATCTGAAAAATCGTAAGAGAAACAATATTTTGGGGCAGGGTAGCATTGTTGAAGACAGTGAAGATTAAATAGGTTACCCAACCTGTTATCAGTTGTTATGATTCTGTAGTTTGATTTGATTCTGTTATTTCCTTGTAATGTGCAGGAAGATCCCCCGCTAAGGCCTGGTCTACACTGTGGGGGGGAAGGAGAGGGGGTCGATCTAAGTTACGCAACTTCAGCTACGTGAATAACATAGCTGAAGTCGACATACTTAGATCTACTTACCGTGGTGTCTTCACTGCTCTCCCATCGACTCTGCCTGCGCCTCTCGCCCTGGTGGAGTACCGGAGTTGACGGGAGAGCACTCGGTGGTCGATTTAGACGTGATAAATCGACCCCCGCTGGATCAATCGCTGCCCGTCAGTCCAGCAGGTAATGTAGACGAGCCCTAACAGTCTGTTGATGGGCTTCCCTTTGCCTCACAGGTTCCCCTTTGTTGATTTTTAGTTTGCAGACCCTTGAAGACAAAGTTTCTGGCTCCTTTCCTCTCTGGATAGCATTATTAGAAATTTACAAAGAAATAATAAATTGCTTCTGAAAATCATCCATCAGAAATGGAAATCTGCTGTACATTGAAAATATAAATATGCTACACTATACCTTTAGACACAGACTGTTCAAAGACCTATTCTGATGCGCAGGTTGGGTAGGGTTACCATCCGTCCGGGTTTCCCCGGACATGTCCGGCTTTTTCAGCTTTAAATGGCC
>NW_020664609.1:807348-829750 GCF_002925995.2 Terrapene triunguis | reverse complement strand
AGCGGTTGGGGCAGTCGGGACAGGGAGCAGGGAGACTTAGATAGGGGTTGGGGTCCTGGGGGCAGTTAGAGTGGGGGGGTCTCAGGAGAGGGCAGTCAGGGGACAGGTAGGGGGTAGGGGGATTCTGAGGGGGGCGGGAAGTGGGAGGAGGCGGGGCTAGGGCGGCACCCTGTGTCCTCTTTTTTGATTGTTGAAATATGGTAACCCTAAGGTTGGGCCTTTTGGTGATTCCCATATCCATGTTAAATGGGGGACTTAAACTGCATCTGAGTATTAATAGTAATAATATTGCCACATCTCTTATACATAGTAGATGACATATGTGCATTATGTAACTGATTGGTAGAACACGATTACAGAAATCTCTTCTTGGCAGTGTGTGCAGAAGAGGCCTCTAGCATTGCTTCCTGTCAGGCCTTAGGTGACTTCTGACTTTCAATTTCTTTAAAGCTAAATCAGGAGCATTGAACTGCACTTGAATTCAGGTTCTGTATAAGAAACTAAAGGTTATTAAAAGTACCTGTGCTACCAACAAAGTGGCTTGGCAGAGCTGTGGAGTAAAACCAGGCCATGACTTTTCCTTTTGAAGTCTGTTCTCAACAGCACTTCACTGTTAATTGAGCCATATTTTATATCAAGTTTCAAAACGCTTAATTAAGAAGCCTTTTAAATTACTCCCTAGTCAGCTTTGTCAGAAGAGACTAAAAGTTGAAATACTATGCAAGTGTTGTTGCAGGCAGGGGAAACGTTTCGAACTTGCTCTTCCAAATGCTATCTGCATTTTTCTGCAATTCTTAAAACAAGGTTAGTCTTGGCTATTTTTTGGTTACAAAAGCTTAAAATGGGGTGCTCACTGTACTCCTGATCTAGCCAATTAAATAAACAGTTTATAGTAGCAGCCCAATTGCCTGTGAGAAGCAGAGGGGGCAAGAGATATGATGGAATCTAGGAACCCAAATCTACATGGGGAGGAAGAATTGAGGTAATTTCTATACTATATATGTCTTCCTCTACTGCTTCCTTCACCTCACTTGTTTCTTGCATTCTTTCACTGAGAACTCTTTTTCACACAGAGAGAGGATATTATCATAACACACTTTTGACAAGCTGTTATATTTTGAAAGTTTTCACTAGGGCTCTAAGGTGATTAAAAAAATTAATCGCACTGTTAATAATAGAATAACATTTATTTAGATAGTTTTGGATATTTTCTACATTTTCAGATATATTGATTTCAATTACAACACAATACAAAGTATACAGTGCTCACTTTATATTTATTTTTGATTACAAATATTTGCACTGTAAAAATGATAAAAGAAATAGTATTTTTCAGTTCACCTCATCTATATACTGTAGTGCAATCTCTTTATCATGAAAGTTGAACTGACAAATGGAGAATTATGTACAAAAAAAGACTGCATTCAAAAATAAAACAATGTAAAACTTTAGAGCCTACAAGTCTACTCAGTCCTACTTCTTGTTCAGCCAATCGCTCAGACAATCAAGTTTGTTTACATTTGCAAGAGGTAATGCTGCCCGCTTCTTGTTTACAATATCACCTGAAAGGGAGAACAGGTGTTTGCATGTCACTTTTGTAGCCAGCGTCACAAAATATTTATTTGCCAGATGCACTAAAGATTCATATGTCCCTTCATGCTTCAACCAGCATTCCAAGGGCCATGCGCCCATGTTGATAACGGGCTGTGCTCGATAACCATCCAAAGCAGTGCAGACCGATGCATGTTCATTTTCATCATCTGAGTCAGATGCCACCAGCAGAAGGTTGAATTTCTTTTTTGGTGGTTTGGGTTCTGTAGTTTCGGCATCGGAGTGTTGCTCCTTTAAGACTTCTGAATGCATGCTCCACATCTCATCCCTCTCAGATTTTGGAAGGCACTTCAGATTCTTAAAGCTTGCGTCGAGTGATCTAGCTATATTTAGAAATCTCACATTGGTATCTCCTTTGTGTTTTGTCAAATCTGCAGTGAAAATGTTCTTAAAATGCACAACATATGCTGGGTCGGTATCTGAGGCTGCTATAACATGAAACATATGGCAGAATGCAGGTAAAACAGAGTAGGAGACATACAGTTCTCCCCCAAGGAGTTCAGCCACAAATTTAATTAATGCATTTTTTTTAACGAGCATCATCAGCATGGAAGCACGTCCTCTGGAATGGTGGTCGAAGCATGTAGAGGCATATGACTGTTTAGCATATCTGGCAGGTAAATACCTTGCAATGCCGGCTACAAAAGTGCCATGCGAACGCCTGTTCTCACTTTCAGGTGACATTGTAAATAAGAAGCGGACAGCTTTATCTCGTGTAAATGTAAACAAACTTGTTTGTCTTGGGGATTGGTTGAACAAGAAGTAGGACTGAGTGGACTTGTAGGCTGTAATGTTTTACATTTTGTTTTGTTTTTGAGTGCAGTTATGTAACAAAAAAGTCTACATTTGTAAGTTGCACTTTCCCCATAAAGAGATTGCACTACAGTACTTGTATAAGAAAAATACTATTTTTTTTGTTTGCCATTTTTACAGTCCAAATATTTGTAATCAAAAATAAATATAAAGTGAGCACTGTATACTTTGTGTACTTTGTTGTAATTGAAATCAATATATTTGAAAATGTAGAAAAATATCCAAAAATATTTAATAAATTTCATTTGGTATTCTATTATTTAACAGTGATTAAATTATGATTAATTTCTTTGAGTTAATTGTGTGAGTTAACTGCGATTAATCAACAGCCCTAGTTTTCAGCCATGTAGTATTGGAACACTACCACAGCCTCATGCTTCCTGGACTATTAAAACACCTTGTCATGATTTAATGCAGTATTTTACTTTCTTTGCTTGCTTTAGAGCAGGGATAATCATATGGGGAAATGGAAATATTTTAGTGGACTCGTTTCCATCTCTCCCTGAAAGACGTTACAGAGAGAATAAACTTTGAGGTTTTGTGGGGAAAAAATAGATTTTTTTTTTTTTAAAATGCCAGCTTGTAGTCTGTGTCAGGGCAGTAATTGCTCCCAGTTTTAAGAAACTAACATTCATTAAAAGAATGTTGCATGTATATTTGCCCATTACTTGCATCTAGGTCTGCAAGATCCTGAGATAACAGACTCTAAAGTTTATTGCCTTTTCTGGTTTTTTTGTACGTATTGTTATGTCTTCTCTAAGCTCTGTGTTCTTGGACTCATGGTAACTAAGACTAATTTACGGGTAGAGAGATACAAATAATAGTCCCAATAAATCTTTTTAAAACTTTATGAAAAATTCCTAGAATACTTTGTCACATATGATATACCGAATACATGAGTTGTGTAAAAGTTTTATCATCACTCATTTAGGAATGATATGCATAACTCCTTTGTAGCTTCAGCACTTTTGAATGGTGTCCATGCCAAACTCTGACTGATAAATACCGCTTAGACCAAGATTTTCCAAAATAGGAGCCTAAAGTGAGACTCCTTATTCAGTGTTTAGACTCCTAAATAAGTGACCCGGGGTGAAATCCTGGCCTCTTGAAGTCAAAAGTAAAACTCCCTTTGATTTCAGTGGGGCCAGGATTTTCACCCCCTAATTTTCAAAAGTGGCTTATCATGCAATAGCTCCCATTGATACATGTAAACACTCTTGGGTGCTCATCCGCTCTTTAAATCAGGCTCAGGAAATTATTCCTGTTTGGGGCAGTCAATGGGACTTTATGCACTTATTTAATTTGTGTGTGCGCTTAAGCTTGTAAATAAAGCCCTTAATTCAGGAAAGCACTTAACTGTGAAGTGAGGAGTCCGGTGTTAGGCATCTAAGTTTGAAAAATCTTATCCTTTTATAACACCAACACATCCTATATTCTCAGTAGATAATATGCATGTCTGTAACAAACGACACAGAAGTGATCAAATCCATGCTGCTAAAAGACAAAACAAAGTCATCTTTATTGCAACATTACAAAATCAAGAATTCAGATTTGGGAAATAAGGAAGGTCCTGAATCTACAAGAGCAACTGATTTCCCTGGGGCTATATGTGCATGGATTTCATTCCAGGATTGGGGCTACGTCTGCATGCTTAACTCTGAATCTTTGTTTGAATGTCTCAAAAATGCACTCTCATTAAAATATGTACAATAATACAGAAATTTTGATTATTTGGAATTTCAGTCTTTGATTTAGTTTAAAGAAAACTATTCAAATTTAAAATCAACATAAAGGAAAAAAGATATTGGATTTTTATTTTGGTTTTGAATATTTGAAGGAATTTTCTTTCCTCATCCTTGTTCTCAGATATTAGTGAGCTGGCGTCTTACATTGTATTCATCTTTATGTTTATAAAATTAAAATAGGGATTTATACATGGGGCTAGATCTGACCAGAAAAAGCGGCCTAAGCTTTCAGTAATATGTATGGCATGGTTGTGGTATATAGTTGCAATAACATATTCTACATATTTAATGTTATTTTAATCCCACCTAATTTTTCAATTCCTAGAAAAACATTTTAATCCATGTATTTTCTCCATCATTCATTGCTGATTTTTTTTGACTGTCTGTAACTGCCTGGTTTCATCCATAACTGATCTGTCGCTAGTCTTTATCTGGATGTTTTTACAAAATCTAGGTGGTTTTCTTCAGTAGGAAAAGCTAACATGGTAACTAATTCATGGTATAATCCTAGTGTTGTCAAGGCATTTGTAGTTTTTAGCTAGTGTGACAAAGTTCCTCCTCTGTCTTGGTGGGTCCTGTGCTTATTGGCGGATTTTCTTGCCTCAGAGATTCACCATGTGGGTTGGGGAACAGCCCAGAGACCTTCCCTTCTGGAAGAACCCACAGTCCAGGTCAATTGGGAGGTTTGGGGGGAATCCGGGCCCAACCTCTACTCCGGGTTCCAGCCCAGGGCCCTGTGGACTGCAGCTGTCTATAGTGCCTCCTGTAACAGCTGCATGACAGCTACAACTCCCTGGGCTACTTCCCCATGGCCTCCTCCAAACACCTTCCTTATTCTCACCACAGGACCTTCCTCCTGGTGTCTGATAACGCTTGTGCTCCTCAGTCCTCCAGCAGCACACCCTCTCACTCTCAGCTCCTTGCGCCTCTTGCTCCCAGCTCCTCACACTCCCACCACAAACTGAAGTGAGCTCCTTTTAAAACCCAGGTGCCCTGATTAGCCTGTCTGCCTTAACTGGTTCTAGCAGGTTCCTGATTACTCTAGTGCAGCCCCTGCTCTGGTCACTCAGGGAACAGAAAACTACTCATCCAATGACCAGTATATTTGCCCTCTACCAGACTCCTGTACCCCACTGGTCTGGGTCTGTCATACTATGTTAGCAAGTAAATGTAAACACTAGTGCTAACATGTTAAAACTGCAACTGCCTTGTCCACACTAAGATGTTTACAGTCTGTTAGCAGCAGTAAAATACAAAACAAAACATTTTCCCCCTTAGTGTGGACATACCTTAAAAGGCACAAGAGAACACTGGTCTTATCCTATACATACAGACAGTTTTGCAGCTAGCAGCTGCAATTTTAATTGTTTGGCTCAAAAGTTTAAATTGTTTTGGCTATGAAATATTCTGGAAGACTGTTTGTTTCATTTTGTTGGTATTCTCTAGGATGTGGCATTTAAAAAGAAATGGTTTTAAGCTGCCACTAGATAGTGGTCTTGGGACACCAAGGTGTGGATACTAAATTGTATTCAGGAAGTTCTGGCTCATGTTTCTGCAGCACACTTGTGTTGAGTTCTGCTTTAATTATAAAATTCTGTGGATGCCTCAAGTAATTAAAAGCCTGAATTAAATATCAAAATAAAATAATATGATTGGATCATTATTCCTTGTATTTATTTTGAAATATAATTCAATTTTCTTTATGCTGCCTCCCAAAATTTCAATATGACTCAGATATTTGTATTGTAAGCCATAATTATGTAACAGAAGATGTCAGTGAAGAAAATGGAACTCGTGATAGCCTGGCAAAGACCTGGAGTTTTTGTCATCTGGAAACGCCTGGGAAACGATTTGGGGTTTTGGTACCTAGCAGGTGGTTCAGTGAGTTTAGCTATGAAAGCTTTGGGTTTTTGTGTTTTTTCTAATGATAATGAAAGGCTGAGTCCACTGGTATGGGTGGAAATGATGCAAGGATGACACCTATTGGAGATCAGCACTATAGTTGTCTAGCTATAGTTGTATTCCTGGCTTTACTATCAGAATCTAACCACCATAATACTCTCAACCTTGGTTCGTGCACTTCACTTCATCCAAAGCGTTGCTGTCAAAATCATCGGCACTGACACTGTGCCTGGAAGGACTTTTTCTTTCTTCCAAAGCTGACAATTACTAAGGAATTTGAGAGAGCAACTCATGGTACACTATCTCTAAACTGGGGGGGTCGATCTAAGTTACGCAACTTCAGCTACGTGAATAACGTAGCTGAAGTCGACGTACTTAGATCGACTCGAGGGTTGATTTATCGCGTCTAGTCTAGATGCGATAAATCGATCCCTACTGGATTGAGCATTACTCTGTTAAGCCATAAATCTCAACCTGCCCAAAGTTCATTTGTTAGTTTGGTCCAAGTCTGTCCATTTCTTACAATTTTTAAAAATCATTATGCAAGGTGGATGGTCTGAATTTTTGTATTTTAATTCCAAACTTTAATGTTTAATAACATGAGTATGTATATTCTAAAAATAATACTTTGCAAACACATTTATCATTATATACATGTGACCAAATCGTGCAGTCTGTGTCCAGGTTTTCTTATACAAATTGATGTAGCAAGTGCTTACATCTTTTTTGGATCATAGTTCATTGCAAAGCATACCATTCATAGTAGATAAGTTTCTTAGAACAATGAAGTTGCACTCATTTAAAGAGGATTTTTTTCCCTAATGCATATCATGTTGCAGGAAAACTGTGACAAATCTTAAGAATCCCTTGTCTTGGTTTTGATATCAAGACCTCTTATCTGTAAATATCTCTGCTTTTATTAAAAATAATTCATGTACTTAGTTAAGGTTAAAGCACCTTTTGTTTTTAAATCAAGCTATCTAATCCTTGATTTCTCCCTGTTAGAACTATTTCTTGGTATTCAAGCTCTTTGGGATAGAGATAGGGCTCATGTTTGAACAGCATCTAGCAAAATATTATTTAACTTTGGGGCCTTTGGATACTACTATAAATCCAATCAAGACTGGAGCTCCATTGTGCTAGGCACTGTACCAAAACTGATAAAGAGTACACAGTCTACAAGGTGGGCCCTCAATGTGATTAGGGCTGGTAAGTATCACTGATGTAAATGATATATAATAATAAACAACGTCAAGACATTTTTCTAGGGGCCAGAATTTTTTGTCATTATTGCTTTATTTGTGTAACAAAATGTAAATTATTTGATTCAGAAGTCAATCAGCGCTTTTGATTCTGCATTGATTAGAAGTACTGTAATTATGCCCAGTGTTTTGTTTACACTGTGCTAAGAATGAGGCATATGTTGTGTCCTGGCTTGAAAAAATCACGTCACCAGTGGTAACTAGGAAACTTCTCTGGGTGAATTTGGAGAGCAGCAGGGAGATTTAGCCATTGTTTTTTGCAGCATTCAAATCTTCATTACAAACATGTTTCTGTGAATGTTCCAAAAATGAATCTAATCTTGTTTTTCTAAGGCTAGGTCTACATTACAGCGGGGGGTCGACCTAAGATACGCAACTTCAGCTACGTGAATAGCGTAGCTAAAGTTGCGTATTTTAGGTCGACTTACCTGGCTGTGAGGACGGCGGCAAGTTGACCGCTGCCGCGCCGCCATCGACTCCGCTGCCGCCTCTTGCCGCGGTGGATTTCCGGAGTCGACGGCAGAGTGATCAGGGATCGATTTACGCGATAAGTCGATCCCCAATAGATCGATTGCTACCCACCGATCCAGCGGGTAGTGAAGATGTGCCCTAAGTCTGGCAGCCAGCTTTAGTGCCTCTGCTGGTGATTTTAATTTTGTAATTAACTAGACTTGGTCCATTACACTGCTGCTATTCAGAATCCTATAGGCAGCCATGAAACTGTAAAGAACTGTCAGTTTCACTCTGATGCTGGTTGGAAAAGCTAAAAGTGATGGCAGAAGTAGACACTAAGCTGTTCACAAGGGAAGATGACCCAAGCACCTCTCCTCCCAACAGTTAGGGTCTGGGTTGGGGAGGGAGAAAAATAACTCAACTCTTCTAGGGGACGTTGATTGGCATCTTCCTACTTATCAGCTGCTTAGGGTGGGATTTTCGCAAATGCTCAGTGTAGGTCTGACTGCCTGCATTGAAGTTAACAGGAGTTTCACCAGAGGCTGGTATAAATAAATGTGGGTAGTAGTAGGCTTTTTAGCAGGGCCTTGCCTTCATACCTCACTCATGCAGGAGAATGTGATATCCCATTTTTTCGTATCTGCCTTTGGGTGGTTGCTTTAATCTTCTGGCTACTAGGAGTCTAGGACATTTTCCAAACCCTGCATTAAGCATTCCTGGAATGTCCTACTTTCAGAGGGTTTGCTAAGGATGTTTAAAAGTGAATTTTCTAATTCTGAATATAACTTCACTTAGATTTAACAGCCTTTAACATGTATAGTTGTGATTCAGCTTCACTGAATGTCATCTCATTTGCAGTTAGGTGCCAGAACAGCTCATCTCCACCGTGTGCTCTTTTCACTTAAAATATTCAGGAGATTCAATTTTTGAAGTGTACCACAACCATTCATGGGATTTTTTTTATATATTTATGATTTAAGAACATGCTCACTGCAATTAAATGCAAGTTTGAAACTACAACTTTCAGAGGGCTTGTGCCCTTTTGGGTATATTTTATGATTTTAAAGTGAATGGTTTTCCTGAAGTCTAGAAAAGGTTTTAGAAGTTCTGATTTTTGTAATTTCCTAAGCCATTATGAGCCATTGCTGTTTGTAAGGACATTGAATAATAATACTGAACTTCAAAAATAAACTGCCTTTAAAAGGTACAAATTACCAGTTTCTAAGAGCCATAATGCCTTGCTTTTGTCTCAGAATGTATTATGCTTCAGAAGTATACTGTGTCATTCTGAATGGGAAAGTGGGGGAGGGGACATTGTCTTCAGCTGGCATGCTGTCATCAGAGGGAATGTGTTTCTGGACACAAGATTTAGCATTCATTGGTTGTCTGAAGAAAGCCATTTCATCTGAGGATTGGATAAGAAGCTATGTCAATTTGCTGCCCGTCTCCAAGGCACTGGTGATGCTGCCTTCTCAAGCTGGCTAACGTCACAGCTCCATCACCCAGCGGGGTGTGGGCTCTTTTTTTCTCCTCTTCTCTGTTTTAATTCTGTATTTGCTTCCTATTGCATTTCTTAATCTATCTTCTGCCAAATGCTAACAGCATGATATTTTGTAATCATTTAGGTGAATACAAGAAGGACGAACTCCTGGAAGCTGCTAGGTAAGTGCTGCTTAGAATACAAAGCATATTTTGGAGATGGGAAGAGATGAGGAAAAGGCGCTTTTATAAACTGTAATGTTTTGCATTGCCTTCTATGAAATGATGCAGATAAACCAGTTTATTAGAATAAATCTCTTTGGACTTTACAGTCTGTTATAAATAGAAAAGTCTATTTGTTTAATTGAAATCCCCCGACATGATGCTTATAAGGTTAATATTAATTGTGTTCTTGCCTTAAGCTGCTAGAAATCCTATTTACCATTTAGTGATTGTCCTTTTTAGGTGCAAATTACATATTTTTGGAGTATTTCCCTTTTTGTTTCACCACCTAAAAGCTTTATTTTCAAAATGTTTCCTACCAAAACACAGCCTAGAGAAGCAAGAGCGAAAGGTGTAAAGTTCAGTCCAATATTCTAGAAATGATTTTATCCTTCGTTGTCTGACAGCTTATAAAACAGTTATTCTTACACTGTATTTTCCCTTTCAGTAACATTTTAAAATGTTATTTTTAGCAATATATACTGGTATTTGGCATGTGATCTGAAGAATAAGTTAACTACTGATTCAGAAAATGGCTTTCAGCAGATCAGTAAAACGGGCTACAGGAAAGATCCTATTATAAGGCTGAAGAAAGAGATGTTAAGACATTTTTTTGCATGAACTACTGTGGATTTAATAGCAAATAAAAGAATATTCTGTATTTTATCAGCAGTTCTAAAACACTTGTGAAATATTTTGCAAATTGACATATTTTCCACTCTGCTTTGAAGAATAGCAATATATACTACATTAATATGAAACTTCTTATCAAATCTTTTACAAAGGGACATGTCTCTCCCCCCCCGCCCCCCCCGCCCTTGCAGGAGCGGTAATGAAGAAAAACTAATGGCTTTATTGACTCCTTTAAATGTGAACTGCCATGCAAGTGATGGGCGGAAAGTAAGTTAATTTCTATTTAATATTTTTACAGTTTTAGAGAGGTAAATGTGAACACTGAAATGCAGATATATAAACCAGGACAGAGTATATAGCTGAATTCTAAATGATGTGTTTTCATCATGAAATTAAATGCTGCCATACTTGATACTGGCAGTTGTGACAGGTGGACAGAGGCAGTGGACCATGGATTTCGATCATGCCTTTTCTTTTAAATGTCAGATATTGTGTTGTATAGAAAATGAGATGGCAGAATCTTCAATAATAAGAACAAAATGTACCATTTTAGACTGTTAATAAAATAGCTAAAGGAACAGAGGATCATTTACTATCTCTACACTAGACCAGGGGTTCTCAAACTGTGGGTCGTGAGGTTATTACGTGGGGGGTCACGAGCTGTCAGCCTCCACCCCCAAACTCCGCTTCGCCTCCAGCATTTATAATGGTGTTAAATATTAAAAAAAAGTGTTTTTAATTTATAAGGGGGAGTCGCACTCAGAGGCTTGCTGTGTGAAAGGGGTCATCGGTACAAAAGTTTGAGAGCTACTGCATTACATGTTGTGGCTATCCCATTTGGGGGAGAGGAGGGATTCTTCAGTAGAGGAAGTTGGCTCTCATAGGCCCTAATACCTTGCCAGTTAAAGCTGACAGCGTATTAATGAGATAAGGAAATTCAGTCAGTGCTAAACTTAGACATTGCATTGTTTGACTTGGCTGTTTCATTTATTAGGGATGCTGAATGAAAGAAAATAAGGATTATTTGGAATTAGGGGAAGGGAAGAGCATGTACAAAGAAGGCAGAATGCTGCCAAGACTTTTAGGATATGTTAATGTAAATTACATAATGTGCATCTGGCTACTTAATTTCTATGCTTAATGTCCTTAGGGTTTCATGATTTATGATGTTAGACATTCACATTAACAGACAGAGATTTGTCTAGCTTTCTAGGCTTACAAACTTTGGTGGCTATTTTTAAGTATGTGTTGGAATTTTCTTAATATATGTAGATTAGAAAATCTGTCACATGCGATTGTACATCACACTCTGAAGAGTTTGAGTTGATCCAGTAAATAGGTATTTCAGACTGAAAAGCATGTGTTTTAAATTCTTACTGTTCTTAAAAGTATTTTCAATGCAATGTCTTTTTTTTTTTTTTTTTTTTTTAAGTGTAATAAAACTGCTGACCCAGATCTGCAGCTGGGGTAAAATAGGCACAGCTCCATTGAAGCCAATGGAGTTATGCTGATTTACACTAGCCAAGAATCTGGCCCACTTTATTCATAGGGAAAATATCCCTTGCCTTACCATTGCAGAGTCCCTGGTGTTTGCTGTTAGAATGTTGCTTTGTTTGTTAAAATATGCTGACGGACCTTTACAGTCATCAATGTGATTAACATTTGCTTAAATGAAACAAGTAACTTTTTAACAGAAAAATTTTAAATATCTTTGAATTGCAATATCTAGAAATGTTAAAAAAATAGTGTTTTATTTCCACAATCCGTATTTTAAATGTTAAGGGTTGTTGTCATTAATTGAACCCTTCTGAATCTTGGTAGAACAAGCTATTTAAGCAATTAAGTTTAAGACCCATTAAAAAAGAGTATAAGCATCTAAGAATGGCCATACTGGGTCAGACCAAGGGTCCATCTAGCCCAGTATCCTGTCTTCCAACAGTGGCCAATGCCAGGTGCCTCACAGAGGGAATGAACAGAATAGGTAATTATCAAGTGATCCATCCCCTGTTGCCCATTCCCAGCTTCTGGCAAACAGAGGCTAGGGACACCATCCCTGCCCATCCTGGCTAATAACCATTGATGGACCTATCCTCCATGAACTGACATAGTTCTTTTTTGAACCCTGTTATAGTCTTGGCCTTCACAACATCCTGTGGCAAGGAGTTCCACATGTTAACGGTGCGTTGTGTGGAAAAAATGCTTCCCTTTGTTTGTTTTACACCTGCTGCCTGTTAATTTCATTTGGTGATCCCTAGTGTTATGAGAAGGAATAAATAACACTTCCTTATTTACTTTCTCCACACCATTCATGATTTTATAGACCTCAATTATATCCCCCCCCCCCAGTCGTCTCTTTTCCAAGCTGAAAAGTCTTAGTCTTATTAATCTCTCCTCATACGGAAGCCATTCCATATCCCTAATCATTTTTGTTGCCCTTTTCTGAACCTTTTCCAATTCCAATATATCTTTTTTGAGATGGGGCGACCACATCTGCACACAGTATTCAAGATGTTGGTGTACCATGGATTTATATAACGACAATATGATATTTTCTGTCTTATTATCTATCCCTTTCTTAATGATTCCCAACATTCTGTTCGCTTTTTTTGACTTCCGCTGCACATTGAATGGATGTTTTCAGAGAACTATCGACAATGACTCCCAAGATCTCTTTCTTGAGTGGTAACAGCTCATTTAGACCCCATCATTTTATATGTATAGTTGGGATTATGTTTTCCAATGTGCATTACTTTGCATTTATCAACATTAAATGTCATCTGCCATTTTGTTGCCCAGTCACCCAGTTTTGTGAGATCTCCTTTGTAGCTCTTCGCGTCTGCCTGGGATTTAACTATCTTGAGTAATTTTGTATCATCTCCAAATTTTGCCACCTCACTGTTTACCCCTTTTTTCAGATCATTTATGAATATGTTGACTAGGACTGATCCCAGTATAGAACCCTGGGGGACACCACTGTTTATCTCTCTCCAGTAATGCAGTATTTTGTCCTGATACATGGGGATCTATGATGTACTCTCTATGTGTTATAATAAAGATATAACTCACAGTTTGTGTTTTTAAAAAGATAAGACAGACCTTTTCAGATGAAATATTATTTAAATATTTATAAAATACTTTTTTGTCATAGTTAAGTACTAAGACACACAAATCAGCAACACATTTCTGGTTGAGCATTTGAGCCCCGTCACTATTGATATGAGGCTAAAGGTAGGATTGCTACTTTTGTCAACAAGACCAATGATCCCTCAGATATATACTGTCTAGAATTTGTGTTGCCATGAAATAAAAATTAGATGTAAGGAAAAAAAATTGGTTAGTAGGCATCATTGAATGGTATGACAGAATTTGAGTTAACACAAAAGCTTAATTTAAGTCCAAGGTTCAGAAAGCACATCAGAGTTAGAATTAAACAATGCTGACATTTAGAGAATACATTGGTTTGTGTGTTTGTCCAATTCTTGTCAGTAAAAGAACTAGTTGCTAAAAGCATTTTAAGCAGTCAGGTGGTTTACATCCAGGTAAGGATAAGATGGTTCTGTTAATCGTTAGGACTATGTCCTTTTTGTAATAGTAGTCAGTATCATAAAAATGTGTATCATCGAGTCTGTTTGCTAAATAAATTGAATCCTCTCACCCACAGACAAGGCTATTTTAAGACTTTTATATTTCTTTTTTTTTTTTTCAATATTAGTGTGCAGATTGGAAATTCAAGTAGAAGGCATTTTTTATAAGTACAGTGTTGTTCAATTGAAAGTATTGTATTTGTAGGGTGTGGTTTTTGGGCCCTTTAACAATGCAAGACTATTTTGTTGGACTTCTGAAGAAGTTTAGATGAGCTTGTTGTGCAAATACACCGCTACCTCGATATAACGCTACCGGATATAACACTAATTCAGATATAACGCAGTAAAGCAGTGCTCCGGGCGGGGGCGCGGGGCTGCGCACTCCAGTGGATCAAAGCAAGTTCAATATAACGTGGTTTCACCTATAACATGGTAAGATTTTTTTGGCTCCTGAGGACAGCGTTATATCAAGGTAGAGGTGTGATTACAACTGATAGCACATGGACTGTTGTGAGCTAGCGTCTCACCTGGTTTAAGTTGGAGTAGGTACATTGACTCCAATTGACCTACACCGATTTACACCAACTGAGGATCTAGCACATTGGTTTTTTAAATGTTTTACTGTATAGATAATAGACTGGTTTTTCATTCCTTAATGTTTAGTTTCAGAAAAAACTCTTGTGTATTTCTCTTATTTTAACATACCATCTCTGTACTAGCTAGGCACAAATTTAATTGTAGGTGAGCAAACTTACGCTAACCTCTGTACTTTTGTTTGTTTTATGTTACACAAAAATAAAAAGAGACATCAATAGGTTCCATACATTGTGCTCTTTACATTTTAGAATCTGCATACTAAGAGTTGTTGCATTAGAACTACTACCGGTACTTACATTTTCCCAAACATTTTTCCTGTAGCCATTATTGTCAGAATGTATATTAATGCTTGCTATAATTTTATAGTTTACCCATTTTTTGTCTGGATAATTTTTACACACCATAGACAAGATCCACTGTATGTGTGTGTGTAGGATACTACACAAGTAACTAAGCTGTGCAGTGCACATAGTAAGTTTCTTGACAAGACAACTGAAAGCATTATATAGTAGCAAGATTTCACAAGAAAACAAATAATATTAAAATATCCCCTGGTATGAATGCTTTTCAAAAATTCTGTTGGTTAGAGACACAAGTCAAGTAGGATCTGTTCTTCCACATCTGTGCCTTCCAGATGGCTGGATACCTCATATCTCTGTAACCCCTCTTCTAGAAATGGATGCAAGTATTCATCTACAGATAGCGCTATTTGAAGCAGCATCAAGGTCAGCGTGGATATTTGCTGCCTTTTGAGGGGGACTACCCCAAATAGAAGCTTTACCTTTTACCCACCACGGACTCAAGGAGCTAGTTCCTACAGATTGCATACAGCGAGGTTTCCACAGGGCAAGCAAAGAGGAGAAATGATTCTATGAAAGCAGCACTTTTGGCCTACCCTCACCTCAAGAACTGCCTAAGAAACAATGTCCACCCATGTCCCAGAGGTGGCCATATAACCTTTAAAATGTACTCCACCTGAAGCTGACTAAAACACTCTTTCTGAAAGAGAACCTGAGTACCCTGCTGAGGGGGAGACAGAGTGCATGCGCGCATGTGTGCGTATACACGTGCGCGCGCACACGCGCACACACACACACACACGCAGTTTCCCTTTCTTCTTGTCTTCTCGTTCTTGCTCCTTCCTTTCCCCATGGCTTGTTATCTTTTCTTACTATGATATCTGTCTAACTTAAATTTTTTTTTTTTTTTGGAGCAGGGAAGTAGTTGTCTAGTCTGTAAAATGCCATGTACACCTGTGGTTCTATATATAAATTACAAAAAATGTTACATTAAAAGAACACTGTTAAGGTTGCAAATCCAAGCACTCCAAAGTTAGGAAATGCCAGAGTTAAGATTACCTGATCACATGCTTTTTTCCCATAGAACCCTTGCCTTATTCAGTGTAAAGGATAGATAGTGCACACATAATGAGTAGCTACTCTGTATTTTGTTTTATCCATATAGGTCAGTGTGTGGCCCCATGCCTTATTTACTGCACACTATTCAAACCTTGCTCTGAAGACAGTATTATTAATTTTCTCAGGTGCTTTTCCATGGCGTTTATCATGGTACACCTCTACCCCGATATAACGCTGTCCTCGGGAGCCAAAAAATCTTAGTGTTATAGGTGAAACCACGTTACATTGAACTTGCTTTGATCCACCGGAGCGCGCAGCCCTGCCTCCCCGGAGCACTGCTGTACCGCGTTATATCCGAATTCATGTTATATCGGGTCGCGTTCTATCGGGGTAGAGGTGTAGTACCTGAATGTCCTTCACAAACATTGATTAATTTTCTCAACTCCCTGGGGGATGAGGGGTGACATTATACCCATTTTACAGAGGGAAACTTAAGCACAAACACATTAAGGTGAAAAAGTATCTGCTAATTTTGGGTGCCCAATTTGAGAGACTTTGGGCCTGATTTTTCAGAGTACTTAGCATTATAATCTTATTATGATATGCATCTAATTTAGCTGTTGTGCCCTCTGGAGCAGGGAAATCATCTGGTCTGTAAAATGCCATGCACACTTTATATATGCCAAGCACAGCTCCTATTGACTTCAGTTGCAGCTGTGCATGCTCAGCATTTCTGCAAATCAGACCCCTGGGTCTCAAGTCAGGCACCCAGAAAATGGGGAACACAATCAGGGACCCTGTGAAAAGCTTGGTTTCATGTATTTGCCCAGCATCACACACAAGAACTATGTGGCAGAGCAGGGATGTAACCCAGTTCCCTAGGGCAGCATTCAATAGCTTTAACCATGAGGCCATCCTTTCTTCTTCCCGCAACCCCCTGCCTCATTCACTACATACCTTTAAGCCTCTGCAACAAATGAGACCAGTCCCCTTCACTGCACAGCTTTGATTAGTTCTCAGAGCACGCCTACCATCTAGAAGAATTAGTATGTAAAGTGCACACACACACAGGCCCTCCTCGTCCAATTTCAGTCTAACCTACTCCTTTACTGCCAACCCTAATGTCTGCCTCCCAATACATCTGCCAGCTCCCAGTCCCAGTCTCCCCCCACCAGGCTCCTTGTCCTAATATACTCCGTCTGCCGCAGTGCCCCATCTCCTCAAATCCAGCACTTGTCCTCTCTGTATTTGAGTCAGGCTGCTTCTTCCTGACCCATACTTCCCTGTCATAGTGGCACAGGAATGCTTTGCCACACAGGGTGGAGCAGGATTTCTGGATTCTATATAGCAAATGCACAGTAAGAAGTCCAGCTCTCGGGAGGGTCCCATATATGCCACTGTGTAGCACCAATCTGTGTATGAGAACAAGCCACCCAGTATAGTGTGTGCTTGTACTGGGGGGCAATGGTGTGGAACCTACTCCCGTTCTGAAGCTCTAGCAACATCTACAGAGCAGCTGCAATGCTGTGGAGTGACCTTGTGGGGGATGGTGGAAGATTACATCTCCCATCCACTCCTCCGACCTTCACTGCCTGACTGCTCAGGCTGTAGTATGCACAGGAAGGTAAGCAGACAGTGAACTGTATAAAAAACAGATGAATTGTTCCCTAGCTCCCCAGGGAAAGCTTCCTAGTTGCTGTTGGTAAGTTGATTTGCCAACTCCTGACTTAGAATACTCGAGTGAGATTGACTTAAAATTTAGGAAATGTAAAAAAAAAAAAAATGTTGGGTTCTTCTTTGAGTAGTGTCCCTATGGGTGCTCCACATCAGGATGAGCATTCATCTGTGTATTCCTGATCAGAGATTTGTCAGCAGTGTCTGCACCTGTGTCCAAGACACCCCTGTGCTCTGGTATAGAGGGAGGAAGTGGACCACCTGCCATTCCAGTTGCTTCTCAGTTGCCTGCTGCTTGAGATGGAGTATCACAATGTCTGTTAGATAGCTATGCAGTTTACTACCCCTCTCGCTTAATTTTTTCTTTTTCTCAGTATTGTTTTTTTATTTTGTTAGCACAGATTGTGCTTTTTTAGGAGGAGGTTTCCCCTCCCCTCCTTTTGCACGGGGATTTGGGCCTTTGTTTTTCTTGGGCCTTGACCTGCGGCCTCGAGTAAGGGTTATGCCCGAGACCACACACTTCAAACCCTGCCAGACCTGCCACAGGTCTTTCCCTCACAGCAGCGGACATTCAGACTGCTTCTGCTGCCTGGGAGAGTCTCACATCTTCTTCATATGTAAGGTCTCCTCAGGTTTCAAAAGCAGATCTAAGAATTTTAGGGAGGACACACTAAAACTCTTGTTAGTGGAGCACTCACTGAGACTGATGGGATCTGAGTGATGACACCCTCTCATTCCCCCCGTACATTGGCCCTCCAGAAAGTCCTGGTGACCATCTCTACTGAGACAGTGAGCAAAGACCCTGGGTGCCCTTCAAAACCATCTAGACCAGTGGTTCTGAACCTGCGACTCGCAGGCCACTTGCAGCCTAATCATCACAAACCTGTGGCCCGTGTGACATCCTCAGGGCTGTACGGATAATATATATTGTGTGGATGCGGCCCACGTAACACACAGAGATCTTCATTTGTGGCCACAATGGTAAATAGGTTGAGAACCACTGATCTAGACCCTCAAAGAAGAAAGAAAGGGGAAGACATCCTCCCCCCTCCCCCAGTCTGACTCTCAGGAGACTCTCGCGTCTGTTACAAGTACTACTGAGGCTTCTATATCTTCCAGTATTGAGATCAAAGCACTGTTTAAGACCATGCTGCATGCTGAGAAGCCATCAGATAAACCACCTAGAGCGGCACTTACATGAGCACCAGATTTTGTGCCTCCGAAACTCAGGAACTCCAGGCCAAGTCAAAATCCTCATTGATATACCACTTTCAATAGCCAGACATGAAGGATGCACCAATCACACACTTGGGTACTATCTCCTGTACCAACTGACATACTGTCTCCTGAGGTTCCCTGTCTGGCGCCTTGGTACCGTTGAGTCTCCTATCCCATGAGGACCTGGAATCTTGGAAGAACATGAATCACCATTACTGAGGGATACCGAGAGACATTCCCCACTCCTACCATGTCACCTCCCAGAGCCTACTTACTGACACTGTCACAAACACCTCAAAAAGACTTTGTGGGTACAGAGAGACCTTTGTAGCTGGTACTGACTCAACATACTCCAGTGTCACCATGCCAACGATAACGTCTTCTGGTACCCATGCAATTACAGGGCTCTTTTCTGGTCCTAAGACTAACTCAACCACTGGTACCCAAAACCATTTCTGCCTCCAGTAGGCAGGGGAGATAACACCTCATCTGATTTTGAGGTGTTTATACAAGATTTCTTCACCTTTTAACCTCCCTCCCTTGAAGTATGCCATGAAGTGGAAACTCCCATCAGGAGATACAACCATGGGAGTCCTTCCGCCTTACCTTATGCCCCATCACAGTGGACTTATTGGAATCCGTGGACCCTTTATGGTGACCAGTTTTGCAAGGTCCTATGCTGTAAGGGGGCACATCAGGAGCAACAACCATCATCCTTCGGTCCTGCTATGCAGCAGAATCTTCTAAACAAGCCAGAATTACCTGAGGAGGAAGAAATATCACCCTCTGAGATCCTCCTTCTCACTAGATGAAGCGGTTAGGCTCTATCCCTCTCACCCCTATCCCCCGTCTTATGCTGACAATTTCAAGGCCTTATGAAATGTGTAGCAGAGACCCTGCATAGTCTGTTGCAGGAGATATAGGAACCCCAGGATTCTCTGTTGGACATCCTTCGTACATTCCCTCAGGACAAAATTGCTTTGCCCATCAACAATGCTCTGCGATTATGTTCCGTGTAACAAACTCCAGCCACTATACCACCTACGTGTAAATGGGCTGACAAAAACACTGCATCCCACCCAAAGGCTCAGGATATTTTTTTCTCACACAACTCCCTAGTTGTAGAGAGTTAACAAATGCAACAGACAAAATTGGATCCGTTTGATGCCAACCAATGAAGAGCTAAAAAGACTGGATCTTCTGGCATGCAAAAGCTACTCCTTGGCCTCGCTGCAGTTCAGGGTAGCCAATTACCAAGCTCTGATGGCAAAATATGATTATACAAACATTTCCAGGTTTTCATCTTTTATTGAACACCTGCCACAGGATCAGAGAGAATAGCAGGACAGACAATTGTCAAAGCATCTCCCCAAGGCTCGCTCAATGCTGCTGACGCAGTTGCATTTATCCTGGCTACAGCACTAGTCCTGCACCATCCATCTTGTCTGCAGTTGTTTGGTCTGCCCCAGGAGGTACAAAACACTGTTGGGACATTCTCTTTGAGGAACACAATTTTTTTAATGACACTCCAGATGAGTCCCTTCACTCTTTTAGAGACTCCTGGTTGACACTATGATTTCTGTTCATCTAAAGCCCTGGAGCAAAATAAAAAGGACAGTAGACCACAGACAGCTCAGTGATTCTTGCCCTGTCCACTACCAATCCATGAGAATAGCCACATCTCCCAAGAAGAAGCTCACGTTCACTAAGAAAGGACTGTCCTCTACAGCAACTGCCTAGTCAGCAACATTCTCAAAGTGACCATTTTGACCCTGTCAAGGGTCATGAACTTTCTCCTGCTCTGGATCTTATGCTGCACCTATTCCCCCTCATCCTTATGGGGATCATCTCCTATTTTCCACCTTCTTGAGAGCTCATCACCTTGACAGGTGGATACTGGAGGTGATTTCTATAGGTTACTGCATCCAGTTCAGCTCCTTTCTATCCCCTCCCCCCCGCCCCCCGCTCTCTCTTCAGGGACCCCTCTCATGCGAGTCTTGTGAGGCAGGAAGTATAATCCTTCCTAATACTAGGGGCGATTGAACCTGTTCCAGTGGTCTTTGTCGAATAAATATTCTAGTCCCAGTACTTCCTGGTTCAGAAGAAAAATGGAGGGGATGTAGAGACCAATTCTGGATCTCAGGACATTGAGCACTTTTGTTCACTCTCAGTGGTTCAGAATGGTAACCCTAACAGCCATAATTCCCTCTCTGGACCCAGGAGATTGGTTTGTCTCCCTCGACTTCCAGCGTGCTTCTTTTCAAATCGCCATGCATTGTTTGCACAGATGCTTCCTACGCTGTGTGTGGGCAGAGACCACTGCCAGTATCACACCCTGCCTTTTGGCCTCTTCATTGCCCCACGATTCTTTACAAAAGTCCCCTTAGCCGCCACAGCCCATCTTTGCCCGATGGGAATAATTGTTTTTCCTTACAATTGGCTCCCGAAAGGCCACTCATTTCTTGAGGTACAGACAGCAACCAGGATGCCCCATCTCTGTTCCACTCCTTGGGCCTCTGCCTCAATATGAAAAAGTTTACTCTCTCTCACCCAACAAATAGACTTCATTGCGGCCACTCTGTACTCCTCTTCTGCCAGAGCATACTTGCCCCAGGACAGATTTGCCACTAAATCCAGCCTCATCTCAACAATACAACAGCCGGCAAACCACAGCAAGGGCATGCCTGCAACTTCTGGGCCATGTAGCAACCTGCATGCTTGCGACACCCTTAGCAAGAATACCCTTTGTGTCTTCAGGCCTAGCTGGGAACAGTATACACCCCCAACAAACAGTCTGTCCAAGTGGGAATCGTACCTCAGAGAGTCCTTGGTTTTCTACATTGGTGGAAGGTGTGTATGGGAGTTCCATTCTTGCAGCCTCCTCCCACAAGGATTATCACTATAGACACCTCCCTAATTGGCTGGGGTGCACACTTCTAACATCTCATAGCTCCTCAGGAGGCAATCCTCTAATACATTGATATGGAGCTCAGAGCAGTTTGCTACACTTGCCAGCACTTCCTACCCCATATAAAGGGCCACTTGATCAGAATAATGGTAGACAACAGAGTAGCAATGTATTATGTCAGTCGTTGAGGACGAGGAATGTCCCAGTCCGTGTGCGCCAAATCCATAAAACTACGGAACTGGTGCATATTACACTGCATACAGATCTCAGTGGCTTATCTACCAGAACTACAGAGCAGTGTGGACTCCCTTAGTATGCATTTCAGCATCGACTATGAGTGGGCGCTGAGCAAGGTATCCCAAGATACCTCTTACCTGGGGTCTTGCACAGATAGAGCTCTTTGTGACACCATCCAATGCTAAGTGCAGATGATTCTGCTTGAGGAGAGGGGCACAGTCACAACTCGATGAGAGATGCCCATGTCATTCCTCGGCTTTGCGTATTGCTATATGCTTGTCCCCTGACTCCCTTACTGCTCAAGGTCTTGAACAAATGTAGGCAAGAAAAGTTAGAAGCCATCCTCATAGCACTGTCATGACACAGAGTTGGTCTTTGGGACCACTTCTTCCCCTGCCTCTGACAGAGAATCCCCTCATTCAGGAGTCGAGATCCATCACCCAACCAAACCTCTCGGTGCTTCACCTCAAGGCATGGCTACTAAATGACTTTCTGGGATAGGTCAAGACTGTTCCCCAGAAGTACAAACAGTATTGCTTCAGAGCAGAAAACCCACAATGAAAACTGACCTGCAGAAGTGGAAATGCTTCCAGACTTGGTACAGTCACTGATCTATACCTTCTTTCGAGTCTCGTCTTACACACACACACACACACACACACACACACACACACACACACACACACACACACACACACACACACAC
>NW_020664609.1:754016-807338 GCF_002925995.2 Terrapene triunguis | reverse complement strand
CACACACACACACACACACACACACACACACACACACACACACACACTTACTTGATTACCTGTAAAGTAAAAACTACAGGATTATTGCTGAATTCCATTAAAGTTCCCCTTGCTGCCCTCACAGCCTTTCACACCCCTACCGAGGGATTTTCAGTCTTCACCCACCCAACCACTGTGAGGTTTATCAAAGGCCTGTTCAACCTCTTTCCTCCTGTCAAGGAACCATCTCCTCCTGTGGGACCTCAACTTTATTCTCAGTGCACTCTGGAGAACCCAGTCTGAACCTGTTCTCTACTTCATCTGGCCCTTAAGACCTCTTTTCTTATAACCATCACTTTGGTCAGGAGGGTAGAGGAGCTTGTAACTTTGATGGCTGATCCATCATACACTGTGTTCTATCATGATAAGGTGACACTGTGTCCACCCCCTTGCTTCCTACATAAGGTTTCTTCAGAATTCCACATTAATCAGGAAATACATTTGTCGGTGTTTTTTCCCAAGCACCACTCTTTGAGAGAAGAAATGAGTCTCCATACACTGGATGTAAGATGAGCGCTCTCTTTTTATCTAGATAGGACTAAGCCCTTCAAAGGCTTCACCAAGGCTTTTCATCTTGATTGCAGATTGAATGAAAGGACATCCTTCTTCCACTGGGAGACTGTCCAAATGGGCTGCAGGATGGATCTATGAAGCCTCAGGGGTTTACCCTCCTCCAAAAATGATTGGGCCCTGGTGGAATTAACAATTTAGCTCTGTAGCCCTGCTGACATACATACCAATCTCAGACATGTGCAGGGCAGCCATCTGGTCTTCAGTGCGTATGTTTTTCTAGCACTACACTCTCGTACTTGCTTCCAGAGCTGACACTGCTTTCGGTGATACTGTTTTACAATCTGTACTGATTCTGGCTCCTCGGCACTCTCCTTCGTAAATGAGGTACTGCTCAGGAATCTCCTGACATGGAGCACTCCTTGAAGAAGCAGGAGAGGTTCTTGTGCAGTAACCGGAGTTCTTCCAGATGTGTGCCCTATGGTTGCTCTGCTTCCTGCCCTCCTTCCCCTCTGCCTCAGTCTTTTGCTTTTGTGACAGAGACGGAACTCAAGTGGTGGTGGGTCTACCCTGTCCCTATAAATACGTGTACTGGAGCACAAGAGTGTCTGGGGCACAGGTGCGGTCCTGCAGACATTGCTGACAAAATCTCTGATCAGGAGTGCACAGGCATGTGAGCATATTAGTGTGGAACACCTATAGAGATGCACATCTCAAAGAACTCCAGTTACTGTCCAAAGTAAAAAGCAACAAAGAGTCCTGTGGCACCTTATAGACTAACAGATGTATTGGAGCATAAGCTTTCGTGGGTGAATACCCACTTGGTCAGACGCATGACAGACGAAGGTCATGGGTATTCACCCACGAAAGCTTATGCTCCAATACATCTGTTAGTCTATAAGGTGCCACTGGACTCTTTGTTGCTTTTTACAGATCCAGACTAACACGGCTACCCCTCTGATACTTGTCCAAAGTAAATAACCTCCTCTTCTTTTTCTATTTGCCTTCTGGTTTCTGAGCCTTTAGGGAACTCTCAGTCCACATTTTCACGCTTTTTTCTGCAATTGTGAAGGCTAGAAGCTTTTTTTACATGAGAACTTCAGCCTTTATTTAAATCAGATGTTTAGGAGGTGGGGCTTCAAGAAAAAAAACCTCAAATATTGCAAGTTTTGTGACAAAATCACGAGAGGGGGAACACTGAACCTTTTAAATTTTGTGCATTTTTCCTTATGATTGTACAAATAAAAGTCAAACCTTTTAAATTAATACCACATAAATTATCTTTTAAAAAATTGCACATGTAGTGAAAGACTTGTGAACAAATACCTGATAAGTAGTATATTTTACTGTGCCCCCAGGGTATGTTTAAATATTTGGGTGTGTTGGGTATGTATGTGTATATTTAGATATTTGGCGTGCCCAATATATTTGCAATGTCACTTTCTAAATACAAGTCACATTATCTTTACTCTGCTTTGACTAGCTTTCTGGTGGTTAAATATTTCTTTGTTACTGTTTTTAGAGGTGCTAGGGCAGGGCCGGGCAAACCTTTTGGCCTAAGGGCCACATCGGATTTCGTAAATTGTATAGAGAGCCGGTTAGGGGAGGGGGTCATGGCCCGGCCCCCACCTCCTATCTGCCCTCTCCCCCGGGACTCCTGCCCCATCCAACCCCCTTGTTCCCTGACGGCCCCTCTGGGACCCCTGTCCCATACACACACACACCCGCTCCCTGTCCCCTGACCGCCCCTGGACCCCCGCCGCTCCATCCAACCCCTTCTCTCATTCCTGACTGCCCCCTCGGGACTCCTGTCCCATCCAACCACCCCTTATCCCTGTCCCCTGACTGCCCCCGGAACCCCTGCCCCTGACTGCCCCCTGCCGCCCCATTCAACCCTCCCTCCTTCCCCCCAGGACCCTGCCACCATTAACTCGCTGTTTCCCCCCGACCACCCCGACCCCTATCCACACCCCCGCCCCCTGATCACCACCCCAAACTCCCCTGCCCTCTATCCAACCTCACCCCCCGCTCCCTGCTCCCTTACCACGCTGCCTGGAGCACTGGTGGCCGGCGACGCTACAGACATGCCGCCCAGCTGGAGCCAGGCCACGCTACCGCCGCTGCGCAGCACAGAGCACCGGGAGCTCGTAGCCCTGCCGCCCAGAACGTTGTGCCGGCTGCGGAGTGAGCGAGCTGAGGCTGCGGGGCAGAGGGGACAGCAGGGCAGGGGCCAGGGGCTAGCCTCCTGGGCCAGGAGCTCGGGGGCTGGGCAGGACGGTCTCGTGGGCCAGATGTGGCCCTTGGGCCATAGTTTGCCCACCTCTGTGCTAGGGTTTCTCTTTTTCTTAACTCTGTGGGTCCTTTTTAGGACAGGAGGTGAAGTCTGTGTTCGACTAAAGTACTGAAAAAATACTACTTAGGGTTGGGATACGTGGGGATTTGTGGCCATATTTAGACTACAGAAAGGGGTCCTAGTCCATGGCTATGATTCCTCCGCTCTATGTTAATACAAATAGTAATAAAGAAATGTTCTGGGTTAGCTAGTACACTTGCTAAACTAAGGTTGACCATGACTTGCTCTCACAGTTGCATCCGAAGAAGTGGGCTGTAGCCCACGAAAGCTTATGCTAAATAAATTTGTTAGTCTCTAAGGTGCCACAAGTACTCCTGTTCTTTTTACAGTTTTTAAAAACAATTGTCTCTTTGTCTATGTTAGGTGCTAAGTGGTGTTTCAAACTTGTTAAACGCAGTTTATCTGACCCATTTGTTAAATGTGTCTCATTTTCCTAGGCTAGACTGGGCCTAAGAGGCTTCCTTAATCCCTATTGTGTCATATTTCCTCTCCCGCTTCGGAGTTAAACGATTTTTATAATAGGTTATTTTTACTGCTTAATATTTATACTTAAGGTAATGCCCGGAGAGCCCCATTAATAGCAGAGCCCTGTTGTGCAATGTACTGTGTACACACACAGGAAGACATGGTCCTGTATTCTTCTAATTTATTACAGTTCCTGTTTTTGGGAGGTGGGGGGACAGGAAAAGTTCTGTTCTCACCCTAGAGCCCAGAAAGAGATGCAGTGATGCTCTTTGTATGTTAGAAGGCCATGTCAAAGTTTATCTAGCCTTTTCTTTAGAGTTCAGGAAGTCTCGTTTCCTTTGTCTCATTTGAGAGTCCTTGAAAAGGGCGACAGATTTGTCAAGGACATGTTCCTTTAGCTGGTTTGTTTCCTCATGGTGATTGCCCTCACACAGTAAAACTCTGGCCCTACTTCTCTAGAGTAGTGCCCTTCTCTTGGCTGAGAGGAGAGAAGTTACAGCAGATGATTTGTGCGGAGCTGCCATTTAGTGCTCAGTATGTTAATCAAGCACTGCCATCTGGATTTGGCTGCATCAGAACATGTGTGGAGGATAGTTCTCCTGCCATGGACTTCAGGCTGCCTTTTAAGAAAGGTCAGTGATTATCACTGGGGCATACATTCTCCTCTCCTTGTGAGTACCTCCCTCCTATTATTCATTTCAGCCTAGTCCAATTAGCTGACCTGACACCCCCATGAGTCTGGGTAGTGCTAGTCAGACCCACCATCCACATTGATTTCAGCCAAGAGATGGAAGAAGCAATATTTCCGTGGCTTGGTAACACCAGTGTGGGCACACCTCCAGGAAGCCCATGTCAGATGATGGAACTGAGTCAAGGGAATATCATCAGAACCAGAGTGATTCAGGATAAAATGGGGCATGGAGATGTATATCCCAAGAAGAATCTTCTTTACCTGGGAAAAGAGAAGAGTAGAAGACTCAAAGTCCACTTGGGAGCTCATCTTGCAGACCTAATTTACATTCACTTGGATGTTATGATAGTGGGTGCTAGACAAAGTATGAAGATAAGCAGTGTGGAGTACAATAATGCCTGTGTGTCTCAGCCTTGGAAGTCTGCTGGAAGAATTTGGAAGGGAGAAGGAGTTGACCTAAAAATCTTCCATTCTGATTGGATGGCACTCTACCTGAATGTCAGATGATGGAGATCATGATCATTAGGGTTGTTGCCAGTCGTAGAAAATGATTAGCAGCTAAGAATAACTGGTTTTTTTGGGGGGGGGGTGTTGATGGTTGGTAGGAACCAGTTTAACCCTAAACAAAGAGAAACACAGAGATAATGCACAAAGAAACATATTCAGGCGTACAATGCAATGTACATATAAACCATTTCTAAAACTAAGTTATATTGTATTCTTTTGATGAGCAGTGAGATGAGAATGGGGATACCAAACAAAATGTCTAGCGCAGTGGTGCAAATTCAGATACTTCTTGTGGGGAGAGGCAAAATCCAATGTTGTCTGCTTCCTCTTCCCTGGGACCCCCTTGGTCTGGGAATCTCTGCTCTCTCTTACCCACATAGTGCAGGAGCCGGGGCCACCAGGAATTGAGGTGTTGGCAAACTCCCTTGTGCTACACCATGGAGGAACAAGTGTCAGAGGGGTAGCTGTGTTAGTCTGGATCTGTAAAAAGCGACAGAATCCTGTGGCACCTTACAGACTAACAGACGTATTGGAGCATAAGCTTTCATGGGTGAATACCCACTTCGTCAGACGCAACAGACTCTCCATGCACCAGGTCTCAACACCATTTTGCTGTACAGAAGGGAGACCGGGTCAGATTTCAGTGGCATTTTGACCTTGCAGCCTGAGTGATGCTCTGGATCACTGTGGTGGCAGCCATACTGATTTAGTACAGGACCCCAGTAGTTGGGCCATGGCCTTCCCTGGTTGCATAGCCTGTGGACCTTTGAGCAAGTGCAAAATGCTTGGGGTGGGGGGTATTTGCAGCCCCCTCCACCACTTGTTTGTGCCACTGGTCAAGAATCCTCATGGTATCATAACTCTTGAAAAAACAGAATGTCAGTGAATAACAAGAACATAGAAAAGACTGATCAGATAACCCCTAAGCATAGCATTAATTATAAAACTACATTAACACCTTGCAATAGAAACCTATTTCTTCTAGACAAAATTCACTACAATCTGCAAATTCTCAACAATGGTAACTGCTCAATTTTGAAGCACAATGAAGCTAACTATAAGAAGAATGATCTCTTCACTGCTTTTTTCCCTTTTGCATTAGTTCTGCAGTGGAATAATGTGATCTACTTCCCTGGATTATTAAGGAATTAAATTATACACCTCATAAATAACCATTTTTGGTTTGAAAAAGAGCATTTGGTAAAATATTTTTTAAAGTATCTTACATTCTTTAGATTAATTTGGTCCATATCAGGAACGAACTTGAAAATTTATCATCTTAAACTAGGCTGTTCAACACTAGTGCTTTAGGTGTCTAAATATTATATATGTGTTGTACTTGATACAGTTTACTTTGAGGCCTTACATAATGACACTTATTCTAAAATGAGTTAAGTGCAAGAGAACAATCCAATACTAGCAAAGGAATGGACAAAATGATCTAAAATTCTTTCCCATTTTTCCATTAATATGAAAATGCTCTGAATTGCAGGCTGAAATGTTTAAAATGGTGTGGGACAGGTAAAAGAAAAACCAATGTGCAAAGATGGTAGGGGATAGGTGGTAGAAAAACATTTAAAATGTATAAAGAAAGTGAAATGGGTCATATTGGGCTGCATTAGTAGGTGCATTGCCAGCAGATCAAGGGAAGTGATTATTCCCTCTCTATTCGGCACTGGAGTATTGCGTCTAGTTCCTTCCCCCCACCCCCCATCCCCCCTGCTACAGAGAGAATGTGGATAAATTGGAGAGAGTCCAGCGGACGGCAACGAAAATGATTAGGGGACTGGGGCATATGACTTATGAGGAGAAGCTGAGAGAACTGGGCTTATTTAGTCTGCAGAAGAGAAGAGTGAGGGGGGATTTGATAGCGGCCTTCAACTACCTGAAGGGGGGGTTCCAAAGAGGATGGAGCTAGGCTGTTCTCAGTAGTGGCAGATGACAGAACAAGGAGCAATGGTCTCAAGTTGCAGTGGGGGAGGTCTAGGTTGGATATTGGGGAAAAACTATTTCACTAGGAGGGTGGTGAAGCACCCTAGGGAGGTGGTGGAATCTCCATCCTTAGAGGTTTTTAAGGCCCAGCTTGACAAAGCTCTGGCTGGGATAATTTAGTTTAGTGTTGGTCCTGCTTTGAGCAAGGGGATGGACTAGATGACCTCCAGAGATCTCTTCCAACCCTAATCTTTTATGATTCTATGATTAGCCTGCTATGATAGAAAAAAAATCCTGATGACAACTAAAGGTTAAGAAAAGAAGACAGCACAGAATGATGGAGAGTTGGATTGATTCCTTGTTCCAGATGGCTTCTATTTCTAAATGTTTTAATATTGTACACAATCCTTTCTTGATCATTTGGTAAGGCAATGGGGGAGTAACCATGAGTTAATGTTTGTCATGCTACCACAGCAATCACTAAAGTACTCCATTAAAAAGAGGGGAAAGAAGTCTTGTGAAATATCTAATGATTGGGCTTTTATTGGGCTCCAGTGTCTACACTGGGGTTCTAGACCTGCCTAAAAGGACACAGATGAAAATGTGTATATTTGTGTTGGTGCAGAGAAGGTGATTTCATCCTAATCCCTTTATAGGAACTAAAAACCACTACACCACACTGTTCGAGAAGATTAACAGGAGGATGATTGAGGCTTACAGACCCTGTTGGTAGGACTGAGATGCACTGGAAAACTGTGGAGAAGCTTGCTACCTCAAACCAAATTAATTCATAAATTTAAATACAGATCTGATTGGACAAATAAAGCATCAGACTATTGAAATAAAAATCCTTAATATCTACATCTTCAGTCTACCAACCTAGACCAGCTTGCTGTCTCTGGTCAGAGAGGGTGCACCGCAGCTGGGAGTGAGCCTTCCAGCTCGGGTAGACACTTTCATTAGCTCAGCTCAAGTTAGCACACTAAATATAGCACTGTGGAGGTTGCAGCTGGGTCTCTCATACCCACCTGACCCCATTGGTCTGACGTCGGGTGGCTAGCCCACGTCTCCACTGGAGCCACAAGATCCACACTTTATTTTTAGTGTGCTAGCTCGTGCTGAGTCTGAGTTTGTCTATCTGGACTGAGAGGCTCACTCCCAGCCGCAGTGTAGACATACTTAGAGTGGCCAGCAGGCATCAGCAACCACTGTAAGAATGCTAGATGTTTGGATATCCTCTAGTGACTCCTGTTAATAACAATAACATTTCTTCTCTGTCTGTCTTCCACCTCAGCAAGAGTAGATTATGCTTCAATTTTAAAATGTTTCTGATGGCTCTTCTAGACAGCCAGAAATAAATAAATTAATATAATGGTTTCTTCCATCCTAGGAAATAGTACTGTAAGCTATTCCTGGTAGGATTCTGCCATAGTATCCAGCAGTATAAATCTCCATTCTGTATTGAAGGCAATGGCATGCCAAGATTCTGTTAGGAAAGGGAGAATTTGGCATGAGTTCTGCTTTGATGATTTTTTTTTCCCCCCAGCCCAGCAAGTCAGTAATAGAGTAGCTCAGCTGCCAGAATCTCATCCCAGAGGAGTGGAATCTGTTCATCTGTTTCAAATTCTGCTCCACTATGATATACTGGCTTCTCATGACCAGTTCTACCAGTTTCAGATTCTTCTTCTAGAACCCCAAGGTCAGGGCCCTGCACACAGATATCTTTGCCTGGAACTAGGGCAGGGAACTGGTATACTGTTTCTCTCCTATTCTTCTTCCAAAGATGCTTCCTAACTATTGGGCAGGATAAGGCTTTTGACAGTTTGCTGGCTCTTGGTGACCTCATCCTTTTTGGCTCTCAGACCTCCAGAACCTGGCAGTGACACAAGCATGGTGTTTCCCTGAGATTTCTGAATTTCTTTCTCAGACACTGATGTTCCACTCCTACCCCAACCCTTTCAAGCGAACAGCATGGAAACTGCATAGAGCCATTCCTTGTGTAACCGACACACCTCCTGGGTGTAGTGTTCTGTCCCGTTGCGGGGGTGAGAGAGAGAGATTTTTAAAATGTATTTGCTCTACAGCCTTAGCTACCAGCCAGTTGGCTTTTAGCTTATGCAGTAGAGGCTCATGCACTAAGCTCCAGAGGTCCCCGGTTCGATCCTGCCTGCTGATGAACAGAGTCTGTCAGCGTTACACTTGCAGAAAAGGTCTCAAAGGAAGTTGTAGATTGAATGGTTAGGAAATATTCCACTTCCTTGACATGCTGTTTTTCCTATACATGTGCCAAGAAGAACCCAAAACTCTTTGCATTTTTTGTTGTCCTGTTTTAAGAAAAGACTAAAGGTCAACACCATTTTCCAATCATAGGCACTTGCTGAAATCCTTGGACCCTTTGGAGGCTGGGACATTGGTTTCCATCCAGCTAGTAAATGTATTTTTTGTTGTTGTTCCTAGTCATTACAGAGACCCTTTAAGCAACTGGTTACTCGATAGGCCCTGTCCCATGTTCTTCCAATATGTATGGGATCACCCTTTGAACCAGTAGGCCTGGTCTCTGAATCTGCTTCCTCTGAAAGTGACACTACAACTGGAAGCAACGTAACCTTGGAAGATTCAGGAACTGTTATCCCTCTGCTGTATCTGCTGTTTTTTCTGGATCAGGTTGAACTATGCTTTTCTATGGAGTTTATTCGTAAAGTGAACACAGAGTTTCACCTCGACTAGTCTGTTGTTCTTCTGTCTTCTATCCTAGCTGTCACCCCTTTGGTAGGAGTTTTGAAGGTTGATTTATCTCAGAATGAGATGCTGAGAAAAGTGAGTTATTTCTGTTTTAATGGTCACAACAGGCAAAAACAGCTTCTAAGGCTGTTGTTGCTGGATAAAAGATTACATTTGTCTTTCCGGTGTTCAGGATTATCACCCTCTTCTTCTTAACGTCAAGAGTCCGTCTCAAGAGAAATCGCCACTTCTGGGCAGTGACTGCTGAGCTCTGTTATAGAACTGAGTAAGGCTTCCACATGGTCTTCACTACGCACCTTTCTTCTGTCTGCACTGGATGCCTCCTTTGACTGAATGGAGCTGCAGGTAGCATTACTTACCAGTAATTCTTATTGTCCTACTTTTCTTGTCTCCCAGCCTACTTCTTATCCTCCTCCCCTTTGAGGAAAGGTGCTGCGGTCTTGGCCCCTCCCTGCTTTCTGTACCTGTTTCTTGCTTTGCTTTGGAAGTATTTAACTAAAAGGTAGGGGGGTGACTTGGCCTTCTGTAGGAAGCTACATATACATGCACCCCTTTGCTTTCATGTAGGGAAAAATCAGTTATCCCTAATGACTTTCTATATGAGGGCAGACGAGGACTACAACAGAGTAATATCAGTAAGTAATGTTTCTTTGTGCCACACACATTCACAAAAATGACTAAATTCTTTCTATTTTCTGGATCCTGAGCTTGTCTGCCCACCACCTTGCCCTCTTTCTCTGTGGGTGTGTATAGTTTTTCTGTGTTTTGCCCCCAAGGAGGAGTTTAGTGGTTTTTCTATGGCCTGCTTCTGCGCTGTTAGCCTACTGCTCTTTTGTTTAATGGGTATGAGAACAGAAAGAGGTGAGAATGAGCTTCTCAGAGGGAGTTGCAGTAAAAGGTCAGTTGGGGAAAGAGGGTAGGGTTTCAGGAGGAGATGGTTGGCATTCAGGATATCCATGTAGAAGAGGTTCTCTGTTTCTGATGGTCATAAGACTCCTAGATACTGACCACATTGCCTTGTTGCACAGTTCCTGAATTTCACGGGAGCCTTGCCCAGCTTAGAAGGCATACCATAATGAAAAGGTTTGTCCATCTCTAACCCCAGGCCCCTTCCCTTGCCCTCCTTCATCCCTTTTTTCTCCACCTCTGATAGGCATAGATTCATATATGGAGATATACCTATCTCATAGAACTGGAAGGGACCCTGAAAGGTCGTTGAGTCCAGCCCCCTGCCTTCACTAGCAGGACCAAGTACTGATTTTTGCTCCAGATCCCTACATGGTCCCCTCAAGGATTGAACTCACAATCCTGGGTTTAGTAGGCCAATGCTCAAACCACTGAGCTATCCCCCCCCCGTAACGTTTCCTGAGAGTCTCCGCCAGTGACCCCAACATTATGTAAGATAGTGTTTTAGCCCTCTTTGTTCCCTTCTCCCCCACAGCTGGCCACATGGTCCGTATGGCTGTTTTTGTGTGGAGCTCCTGCTTCATGATAAGGTCCTTAGGCAATATTACTATTACTTCTGTTTGTCCAGCATGACATATAGTGAGTTCCCAACCCTGAGCTGTATAATATAGGCCTACTGTATTACATTGCCTTGAATAGTCATTGATAAGTTCAGAAACCAGTTGCATTGTTGTGCAAAGGTTAGACGTACTAGAATAAACTCTGTTGCTTATGAACACTGCTCTGGTAATGAACAGTGAATACTTTCATGGATATTAGAGGTGGAAGAATCCAGCTGTCTTATAGGCCATCACTGCAATTGTGGGATTATTCCACACAGTGAGTATTTTGTGCAGTCTAATTTTAAACATCAAAAGAGATGGGGCTACCATCTCTTTCCTTGGGGAAGCTATTCCATAGGCTGATAGCTCTCACTGTCAGGAAGAATTTACTAAAACTCAAATTTTCCCTTTTCTTAATTTTATCCCATTAGTCCTAGTTATACTTCCCTAAACCCTGGAGGCACTCCAGTGCTTCCTCTGCCTCCTTGGTGTTTACACCAGAAAGATATGTAGACTATAACCTGTAATGTACTCTTCACATAGCCAAGCTTGTAAGATTTTAAAATAAAAAATGTATAATCATTCCCAGCTCCTCTTCTAGATTTTCAGCATCTGTCTAGTATTGAGGCATCTAGCTCTAATATGAATGCAGTGTTCCAGGCATGATCTCATCAGAGTCCTGTACACAGGGATTTTTACTTCTGTGTTCCATGGTGTGATGCTTCAGCATCACAATTACTTACTGACATAGGGTATGTCTACACTACGGGATTAATCCGAATTTATATAATTCGAATTTTGGAAACAGATTGTATAAAGTCGAATGTATGCGGCCACACTAAGCACATTAATTCGGCGGTGTGCGTCCATGTACCGGGGCTAGCGTCGATTTCTGGAGAGTTGCACTGTGGGTAGCTATCCCATAGCTATCCCATAGTTCCCGCAGTCTCCCCCGCCCATTGAAATTCTGGGTTGAGATCCCAGTGCCTGATGGGGCAAAAAACATTGTCGCAGGTGGTTCTGGGTACAGCCTTACCCCTCCCTCCATGAAAGCAATGGCAGACAACCATTTCGCGCCTTTTTTCCTGGGTGAACACTGCAGACTCCATACCACGGCAAGCATGGAGCCCGCTCAGCTCAAGACAGCAGTCATGAACATTGTAAACACCTCGCGCGTTCTCGTGCAGTTTATGCTGAGCCAGGACCAGAAAAACGAGGCGAGCAGGAGGCGGCGATGGCAGCGCAGCGACAAGCGTGATGAGGACATGGACACAGAATTCTCTCAAACCGCGGGCCCCGGTGCTTTGGAGATCATGTTGTTAATGGGGCAGGTTCTATCCATGGAACGCCGATTCTGGGCCCGGGAAACAAGCACAGACTGGTGGGACCGCATAGTGTTGCAGGTGTGGGACGATTCCCAGTGGCTGCGAATCTTTCGCATGCATAAGGGCACTTTCATGGCACTTTGTGAGTTGCTTTCCCCTGCCCTGAAGCACCAGAATACCAAGATGAGAGCAGCCCTCACAGTTGAGAAGCGAGTGGCGATAGCCCTGTGGAAGCTTGCAACGCCAGACAGCTACCGGTCAGTCGGGAATCAATTTGGAGTGGGCAAATCTACTGTGGGTGCTGCTGTGATGCAAGTAGCCAAAGCAATCACTGAGGTGCTGCTACGAAAGGTAGTGACTCTGGGAAATGTGCAGGTCATAGTGGATGGCTTTTCTGCAATGTGATTCCCTAACTGTGGCGGGGCGATAGATGGAACCCATATCCCTATCTTGGCACCGGAGCACCAGGGTACCCAGTACATAAACCGCAAGGGGTACTTTTCAATGGTGCTGCAAGCACTTGTGGATCACAAGGGACGTTTCACCAACATCAACGTGGGATGGCCGGGAAGGGTTCATGACGCTCGCATCTTCAGGAACACTAATCTGTTTAAACGGCTGCAGCAAGGGGCTTACTTCCCGGACCAGAAAATAACCGTTGGGGATGTTGAAATGCCAATAGTTATTCTTGGGGACCCAGCCTACCCCTTAATCCCATGGCTCATGAAGCCATACACAGGCAGCCTGGACAGGAGTCAGGAGCTGTTCAACTACAGGCTGAGCAAGTGCAGAATGGTGGTAGAATGTGCATTTGGCCGTTTAAAAGGTCGCTGGCGATCGTTACTGACTCGCTCAGACCTCAGCCAAACCAATATCCCCATTGTTATTTCTGCTTGCTGTGTGCTCCACAATCTCTGTGAAAGTAAGGGGGAGACCTTTATGGCGGGGTGGGAGGCTGAGGCAAATTGCCTGGCTGCTGATTACGCGCAGCCAGACACCAGGGCGATTAGAAGAGCACACCAGGAAGCGCTGTGCATCAGAGAAGCTTTGAAAACCAGTTTCATGACTGGCCAGGCTACAGTGTGAAATTTCTGTTTTTCTCCTTCATGAAAACCCGCCCCGTTTATTGACTCATTCTCTGTAAGGAACCCACCCTCCCCCTTCCCCCAGCTTGCTTTCAAAGGAAATAAAGTCACTATCGTTTAAAAATCATTTATTCTTTATTAATTGATTATAAAAAGAGGGAGAGAACCCGGGTGGGGTTTGGGAGGAGGATCGGCGGGAAGGAAAAGGCCACTAAAAAAAGGTTTAAAAAAATGACAGCCTTTTGCTTGGGCTGTCCACTGGGGTGGAATGGGAGGGTGTACGGAGCCTCCTCCCCTGCGTTCTTACACGTCTGGGTGAGGAGGCTATGGAACATGGTGAGGGGGGAGGGGAGTTATACAGCGGCTGTAGCGGCACTCTGTTATCCTGCTGCCGTTCCTGAAGCTCCACCAGACGCCGGAGCATGTCTGTTTGCTCACGCAGCAGCCCCAGCGTTTCATCCTGCCTCCTCTGATCTTCCTGCCGCCACCTCTCATCTCGAGCGTCTCTCCTCTCCTCATGTTGGTCCCTCCTGTCCTCACGTTGGTCCCTCCTGTCCTCACGTTCACTGGCTTCTTTCCTATACTTTGAAACTGTGTCCTTCCACTCATTCAGATGAGCTCTTTTACTGCGGGTGGATTCCATGATTTCTGCGAACATCTCGTCTCGCGTCTTCTTTTTCCGATGCCTTATCTGAGATAGCCTTCGGGACGGAGGAGGGAGGCTTGAAAAATTTGCAGCTGCGGGAGGGAGGGAAAAAAGGAGAGAATTTTTTTAAAAGATACATTTTGCAGAACAATGCTTATACTCTTTCACGGTGACCAACACTATTCACATTACATAGCACATGTGATTTCTGTGCAAGGTCGCATTTTGCCTCTTAATATTGAGTGCCTGTGGCTTTGCTGCTAGAGATCACAGGCGCAGGTCCGGGCAACAGAATTCGGCTTGCACGCGGCCATGGTAAGCCATTGTCTTTCGGCTTCTGCGCCCTCCTTTCCCACATACCAAGCAAAGCCCGCTGAGTGCTGCGGTTTTCCTGTTAACCTTCAGCAGCAGAAAACAAACTAACCCCCCCCCCCCATCCAATTCTCTGGATGATCGCTTTATCCCTCCCCCCACCGCGTGGCTGGTATCAGGGAAGATCCCTGCTAGCCAAACACGAAAAGCTCTGGGCCAATTTCCCCCTCCCCACCCCACCCCCCCCGCGCGCTTGGCTAACTGCAGGGAAGGATTTCTTTTTAGCCACAGGCAAACAGCCCAGTAGGAACGGCCACCTCTGTCCCCTTAATTAAATTCCCGTATTTCAACCAGGTTACCATGAGCGATATCACTCTCCTGGGGATTACACAGCGAGATAAAGAATGGATGTTGCTTGAATGCCAGCAAACACCGGGACCATACACTGCCAGGCTTTGTCATGCAATGATACCAGATTACTTGCTGCAAGCATGGCATGGTCAAGTGTCCTACCATGGAGGACGGAATAAGGCTGCACTGCCCAGAAACCTTGTGGCAAGGCTTTTGGAGTACCTCCAGGAGAGCTTCATGGAGATGTCCCTGGAGGATTTCCGCTCCATCCCCAGACATGTTAACAGACATTTCCAGTAGCTGTACTGGCCGCGAATGCATCCCAAGTCCTCAGGGCAAAGTAATCATTAAAAAACGCTTGCTTTTAAACCATGTTTTATATTTTAAAAGGTAAACTCACCTGAGGTCCCTTCCATGGGGTCATGGTCTTGGATACTGGCTTGGGAGGGTTGGGAGAGTACTTTAGTCAGGCTGAGAAAAAGATCCTGGCTGTTGGGGAGAACGGAGTGCTGGGTGCTCTCCGCAAGCTCGTCGTCCTCCTCCTCCTCTTCCCCGTCCGCAGAATCCTCAGGTGTAGCTGATGAGATTATCCCCGCCTCGGAATCCACAGTCAGAGGTGGGGTAGTGGTGGCGGCCCCCCCTAGAACTGCATGCAGCTCGGCGTAGAAGCGGCATGTCCGCGGCTCTGACCCGGAGCGACCGTTTGCCTCCTTTGTTTTTTGATAGGCTTGTCTGAGCTCCTTGACTTTCACGCGACACTGATCTGAGTCCCTATTGTGGCCTCTCTCCATCATGCCCTTGGAGATTTTTTCAAAAGTTTTGGCATTTCGTCCTTTCGAACGAAGTTCTGCTAGCACTGAATCCTCTCCCCATATAGCGATCAGATCCAGTACCTTCCGTATGGTCCATGCTGGTGCTCTTTTTCAATTATCGGCCTGCATGGTTACCTGTGCTGATGAGCTCTCTGTGGTCACCTGTGCTCTCCACGCTGAGCAAACAGCAAATAAAATTCAAATGTTCGCGGGGCTTTTCCTGTCTACCTGGCCAGTGCATCCGAGTTCAGATTGCTGTCCAGTGCGGTCACAATGGTGCACTGTGGGATAGCTCCCGGAGGCCAATACCATCGAATTGCGGCCACACTAACCCTAATTCGAAATGACAATATCGATTTTGGCGCTACTCCGCTCATCGGGGTGGAGTACAGAAATTGATTTTAAGAGCCCTTTATTTCGAAATAAATGGCTTCGTTGTGTGGACGGGTGCAGGGTTAATTCGATTTAACGCTGCTAAATCCGAATTAAAGTCATAGTGTAGACCAGGCCATAGGGGAGCACTGTCATACACTAGTAGGAGATAAGCCCTTGGTGAAGCTGGGGATTTTCTGTGCTATGTATCTCAACCCTGGCTGTACTTTCTCCTGAAATTATTCAGCAGCAGAGAAGGTTTTGGTTGTTTGGGGTATTTTTTATATGTAAACTTTTCACTTTGTTCTTTGTACAGCAAATAAAGGAATGATGAAAAGTATTTCTTTCTTTACCTAGTCAGTTCCCATCTGACCCCAGTCTCTTTCTGCTCCTCAAAAGAGATCTCAATTTTAAAATTAAATCAGTATGTTTTTAAGATCTGGATGTTTTGGGGAGTATGTATTACTGGTTGCAAAGCACCATGGGAGGTTCTTTTAGTAGTAATTGTTATGAATTTTACCAGACTAAAATTATTCTGTTCAACAGCACAATTAAGTATTACTAGCTGTGTTCTGAAAATAATGTGATTTCAATTAAATTAAATTTAACTAAATTTAAATTACCACTGGTAAATGCAATCTATATGGTAAACCTGAAAACAGATTTACCAGTCAGAAAACAGTGTAATAGGGATTGTTTTAGTCCTATATTGTGCTATCTGGCTCAATGACCAAACGTTAATTTGTAGTTCTAATCTCAATATTAAGATTAAACATTCACAGTTGAGTGAGAAACGTGTACTTTGCTTAGTTTTAAAATCTTGTAATCATTAAGGGTTGCCTTTTCTATTCACACAATTTATAGAAATTAATTTATCTCAGTAGCTGGTGTGGTTATCATTTCAGAGTTTACACTTATTACTGTTAGTCCGTTTACATTCAGCAGCAAGACGTAACTGGCTTTCATGGAGCTACATTTAGAAATTTGTCCTTAAGGGATAATGGTCAACTGTGCAATTAGAGAGCACATGACTGCTATAAAATGATTGGGGGGAAATGTTGCAGTTTGAATAGTTGTGGATTCCAAGCCACGTGGCTGACTAACATGTCTGCATGAACTCTTGTCTAGTCACAGAGAATCTAATTCCATTACTTAGATTTTTTTTAAAAGAACAGGAGTACTTGTGGCACATTAGCGATTAGCAAATTTATTTAAGCATAAGCTTTCGTGGGCTAAAATCCACTTCATTGGATGCACGCAGTGGAAAATACATTAGGAAGATATATATATACACACACACACACACACAGAGAACATGAAAAAATGGGTGTTGCCATACCAACTCTAATGAGAATAATCAATTAAAGTGGGCTATTATCAGCAGGAGAAAAAAAACTTCTGTAGTGATAATCAGGATGGCCCATTTCCAACAGTTGATAAGAAGGTGTGAGTAACAGTAGGGGAAAAATTAGCATGGGGAAATAGTTTTTACTTTGTGTAATGACCCATCCATTCCCAGTCTTTATTCAAGCCTAATTTAATGGTGTCCAGTTTGCAAATTAATTCCAATTCTGCGGTTTCTCGTTGGAGTCTGTTTTGGGTTTTTTTGTTGGAGTATTGCGACTTTGAGGTCTGTAATTGAGTGACCAGGGAGGTTGAAGTGTTCTCTGTCTGGTTTTTGAATGTTATAATTCTTGACGTCTGATTTGTGTCCATTTATTCTTTTGCGTAGAGACGGTCCGGTTTGGCCAATGTACATGGCAGAGGGGCATTGCTGGCACATGATGGCATATATCACATTGGTAGATGTGCAGGTGAACAAGCCCCTGATAGTGTGGCTGATGTGATTAGGTCTTTGTGTCTTTATACAGCACTTAGCACAGTGGAGCCCTGATCCTGATTGGAGCCTCTGGGCACCACAGTATAAATATTAAGTAATTATACTCTATTTGATATCAGGAATTTAAATTTTTCAAAGTAGCACTCATTTCATTATTACTTTTATTGTGATAGTGTCTAGCGTTCCCAGCCCCATTGTGCTAGGCAGATACAAACACATTACAATAAGGTGCTCCCTGCCCTGGAGAGCTTACAATCTAACATAAGAACATAAAAACGGCCGTACTGGGTCAGACCAGAGGTCCCTCTAGCCCAGTATCCTGTCTACCGACAGTGGCCCAGAGGGAGTGAACCTAAGAGGTAATGATCAAGTGATCTCTCTCCTGCCATCCATCTCCACCCTCGGACAAACAGAATCTAGGGACACCATTCCTTACCCATCCTGGCTAATAGCCATTAATGGACTTAACCTCCATGAATTTATTCAGTTCTCTGTTATAGTCCTAGCCTTTGCCACCTCCTTAGGTAAGGAGTTCCACAAGTTAACTGTGCGCTGTGTGAAGAAGAACTTCCTTTTATTTGTTTTAAACCTGCTGCCTATTAATTTCATTTGGTGACCCCTAGTTCTTGTATTATGGGAATAAGTAAATAACTTTTCCTTATCTACTTTCTCCACATCACTCATGATTTTATATACCTTTATCATATCCCCCCTTAGTCTCCTCTTTTCCAAGTTGAAAAGTCCTAGCCTCTTTAATCTCTCCTCATATGGGACCCGTTCCAAATCCCTAATCATTTTAGTTGCCCTTCTCTGAACCTTTTCTAGTGCCAGTATATCTTTTTTGAGATGAGGAGACCACATCTGTATGCAGTATTCAAGATGTGGGCGTACCATGGATTTATATAAGGGCAATAATATATTCTCCTTCTTATTCTCTATTCCCTTTTTAATCATTCCTAACATCCTGTTTGCTTTTTTGACCGCCTCTGCACACTGCGTGGACGTCTTCAGAGAACTATCCACGATGACTCCAAGATTTTTTTCCTGATTCGTTGTAGCTAAATTAGCCCCCATCATATTGTATGTATAGTTGCGGTTATTTTTTCCAATGTGCATTACTTTACATTTATCCACATTAAATTTCATTTGCCATTTTGTTGCCCAATCACTTCGTTTTGCGAGATCTTTTTGAAGTTCTTCACAGTCTGCTTTGGTCTTAACTATCTTGAGCAGTTTAGTACCATCTGCAAACTTTGCCACCTCACTTTTTACCTCTTTCTCCAGATCATTTATGAGTAAGTTGAGTAGGATTGGTCCTAGGACTGACTCTTGAGGAACACCACTAGTTACCCCTCTCCATTCTGAGAATTTACCATGTATTCCTTCCCTTTGTTCCCTGTTTTTTAACCAGTTCTCAATCCATGAAAGGACCTTCCCTTTTATCCCATGACAACTTAATTTACTTAAGAGCCTTTGGTGAGGGACATTGCCAAAGACTTTCTGGAAATCTAAGTACACTATGTCCACTGGATCCCCCTTGTCCACATGTTTGTTGACCCCTTCAAAGAACTCTAATAGATTAGTAAGACACGATTTCCCTTTACAGAAACAATGTTGACTTTTGCCCAACAATTGATGTTTTATGTGTCTCACAATTTTATTCTTTACTGTTGTTTCGACTAATTTGCCCAGTACTGACGTTAGACTTACCGGTCTGTAATTGCCGGGATCACCTCTAGAGCCCTTTTAAAATATTGGCGTTATATTAGCTATCTTCCCGTCGTTGGGTACAGAAGCCAATTTAAAGGACAGGTTACAAACCATAGTTAATAGTTCCACAACTTCACATTTGAGTTCTTTCAGAACTCTTGGGTGAATGCCATCTGGTCCCACTGACATGTTAATGTTAAGTTTATCAATTAATTCCAAAACCTTCTCTAGTGACACTTCGATCTGTGACAGTCCTAAGTATAGGACAAGAGACAACCGCTGGATACATTATTGCAAAGTATTTCCTGTAGCCTCACTTTTCAAGCTGCTAGTTAAAAACAAACAAATACGTATAGTGTAAAAGTTTAGGAATGTCTGCTATAGATTTTAGCATGGTTCCAACTTGTTCTCTCATTCTTGTCAATCAGTATGATAAAGTGGCAGCAAGAGGTGCTTTGCCTGCATTTGGAACCTGTTCCTGATATACGTTCATGAGTGATGCAGTTAGTTTTAGAGAAGGCTGTAAGAGAACAGCATCAAATAGACCTAGGCTATTGGGATTGGAAAGAGGCTCTGCAGCATAAATTCTAACCCCCGGAGGAGAAGGTTTGTTGTCTGTTCAGAAGCTTTTGCTTAGTATACGAAATTCAAATAATCATCTTGTCAGGAATCAGGACATCTTTCAAAGTAGTCAGCTGTATGTAAACTATGAAACTGAGACCTTTTCTCTGATTAGAAACCCCACTGTGCATCCCATAATTCAAAGAAAGTAAAACATATACAATGCTTTGAGGGAGCTTCTAAGGGTATGTCTACACTACGAGAGTAGTTCGATTTTAGTTAAATCGAATATGTGCAATTGATATTAGAAAGTCGAACGTGTGTGTCTACACTAAGGACAGTAATTCGACTTTGTCAGTCCACACTACCAGGGAAAGCGTCGACATTGGAAGCAGTGCACTGTGGGCAGCTATCCCACAGTTCCCGCAGTCCCCGCTGCCCATTGGAATTCTGGGTCGAGCCCCCAATGCCTTCTGGGTAAAAAAATGTGGCGAGGGTGCTTTTGGGTAACTGTCGTCATCCGTCAGTCACTACCGCCCTCCCTCCCTCCCTGAAAGCGCCGGCGGGAAATCAGTTCGCGCACTTTTTGATCAGTGACAGCGCGGACGCCACAGCACTGCGATCATGAATCCCGCTGCGACCATCGCTGCAGTTGTGGCCGTTCTCAACGCCTCGCACCTTATCATACACCTTTCCCAGAGGCAGATGCAGAGAAATCAGGCGAGGAGGCTACGGCAGCGGAGTGAGGACCTGAACTCCGAGAGTAGCACACGCCTGTCAGAAACCACGACACCCAGCGCCGAGGACATCACGTTTGCAATGGGGCATGTGGATTTTGTTGAACGGCGATTCTGGGCCCGGGAAACAAGCACGGACTGGTGGGACCGCATAGTGCTTCAGGTCTGGGATGAATCCCAGTGGCTGCGAAACTTTCGCATGCGGAAGGGGACTTTCCTGGAACTTTGTGAGTTGCTGTCCCCTGCCCTGAAGCGCAAGGACACCCGGATGCGAGCAGCCCTGACTGTCCAGAAGCGAGTGGCCATAGCCCTCTGGAAGCTTGCAACGCCGGACAGCTACCGGTCAGTCGCGAACCACTTTGGCGTGGGCAAATCTACCGTGGGGGTTGTTGTCATGCAAGTAGCCAAGGCAATCGTCAAGGTACTGCTGTCAAAGGTAGTGACCCTGGGAAACGCGCAGGCCATCATAGATGGCTTCGCTGCGATGGGATTCCCAAACTGCGGTGGGGCTATAGATGGGACTCACATCCCTATCCTGGGACCGGGCCACCAGGCCAGCCAGTACATCAATAGAAAGGGCTACTTTTCAATGGTGCTGCAAGCACTGGTGGACCATCGGGGACGGTTTACAAACATCTACGTCGGATGGCCGGGCAAGGTTCATGACGCTCGCGTGTTCAGGAACTCTGGTCTGTTTAGACGGCTGCAGGAAGGTATTTACTTCGCGGACCACAAGATAACTGTTGGGGATGTGGAGATGCCTACAGTGATCCTCGGGGACCCAGCCTACCCGCTAATGCCCTGGCTCATGAAGCCCTATACTGGCGCCCTGGACAAGGAAAAAGAACTGTTCAACTACCGGCTGAGCAAGTGCAGAATGGTAGTGGAGTGTGCTTTTGGCCGTCTCAAGGGGAGATGGAGAAGCTTACTCACTCGCTGTGATCTCAGCGAAACCAATATCCCCATCGTTATTGCAGCTTGCTGTGTGCTCCACAATCTGTGTGAGAGCAAGGGGGAGACCTTTATGGCGGGGTGGGAGGTTGAGGCAAATAGCCTGGCTGCTGATTACGCCCAGCCAGACAGCCGGGCGATTAGAAGAGCCCAGCGGGACGCGCTGTGCATCCGGGAGGCTTTGAAAGCCAGTTTCAAGGCTGAGCAGGGTACCCAGTGACTTTTAAGTTTGTGGACACAGAAGCTGAACTTGCCCCCGTTTCTTTACCCAGTTGCCGTCGACTATCCTCTCCAATTACATACCCCCTTCACCCCCTTCCCAAAAAATAAAATCTGTTCTGTTTTGTTAATGGACACCGTTGTCTTTATTACTGTTTTCGCGGGAATGTTTTAAACCTGGGACGCAGACTGTGGCGGGGGGCGGGTTTAGGGTTGTGATGCAAATGATGCTTCTAAACTCCAGGAATGACAGGCTCCGCGGTGGTGGACTGGTTGTTTCAACGGAGCCTGCCAGCCCTCCTGGCCGGGACTGCGTGTATATGTCGGCTATGTGACTGTCTTGCAGGGGGAGGAGGGTTACAGATCCCCTGCTGCGCGGCTCTGTGATCCAGGGTAAGGACCGCTGCATAAGATCTGTAACTGCCCTCCCCCGCCACCAAGTCACAGAGCAACACCACCCCCCCCACCACACAGAACATGAAAACCACCTCCCAGACTGACCAGGATAACTAGTCACTGCACTGTATATGTGCCCTGCTGCTGCACCTGCCCCCTGCTAAAGGTGACTGTCCTGTCCAATTACCAAGCCCCTTCCCCCCCCTTCAGACAGACTCCCCTCCAAAAGAAGAGGATGGAAACAGAAATGAACAGAAACGTATTCTTTATTAACAACCGCACATGGAACGGGGGGGTGAAACTTGGACGGGGTCTTGTGTGAGGCGGGTAGGAAAGGACTTTTCAAATTTTGGGGAATGAGAGCCTTCTAGTGGTAGAGCAGTCCGCAGGGGTGGAGTGAAATTTTTCACGGCCCCTTCCACCCCTCCGTGTTTGGACTTTGGGTGAGGGGGGTATGGGACTTGGTGGCGGGGCAGGGCAGTTACAGAGAGACTGCAGCGGGGCTCTCTCCTCCTGCCTCCGGTCCTGCAGAACATCCACAAGGCGGCGGAGCGTGTCCGTTTGCTCCCTCATTAGTCCAAGCAGCGTTTGAGTAGCTTGCCTGTCCTCCTGTCGCCACCTCTCCTCCCGTTCCATGTTTGCCCGGTGCATTTGGGACAAGTTCTCCCTCCACTGTGTCTGCTGGGCTGCCTGTGCTCGGGAGCATCCCATTAGTTCAGCAAACATGTCTTCCCGTGTCCTCTTCTTCCTCCTCCTAATGTGCGCTAGCCTCTGGGCAGATGTGGCTGTGGGAATTGGAAAAAGGGAGTGAATTCCTGAGACAGATCAATGTATCTGTGAACAGAGAACATAGTCTTTCTCTGTGAACAAGACCATGCAGAGCACCTATCACACGCGCACTGAGGACAAGGTCGAATTTTCGGCCCTCGCCTACAGTGCCTGCGGTCTTGCTGTGGCGAGCTGAGGAGCAGGGCAGGACACCGGACTTTGTCTAGATGGCAAACATGGTAAGCCGTAGACTTGTGGCCGCTTAAAACTTTAAGAGTGGCACTGGCCTCCTTTCACATAGAAAGCAATGCGAGTCTCTGCTGGCAGCAATCCTGCAAGCATGAACTCTGGCCCTGTCCCACCCCCTCGCGGCTGTAAACCGCGTGGCTGTAAACCGGCGGTTGCAGTTCTGTAAAGGGACGGGCAAGCAGTCCCAATACTAACTTTCCCCTACCTAATTCACAGCAGGGAGTCATGCCAGACATCACCCTCCTGAAGGTCTCGGAGAGCCAGAAGGAGAAGATGCTCCGGGACAGCCTGCAGAAACCGGGGCCATTTGCTGCAATGCTCTGCAAGGCCATGATCCCCGAGTACCTGCTGGCGTTGTGGCAGGGAAACGTGTCCTACCACGGGGGGCCTAATAAGCTCTCCCTGCCCAGGAACCTGCTGCTGAGGCTGGAAAAACACCTGCAGGAGGCGTATGAGGAGTTCTCCCCGGAGGATGTCGCCTCTATCCCCGGTTACATTGACCAGTTTTTGGCTTAGGTGCCCTTGGAGGGACAAATGAGTGCAGCGTTTTGGGCACTATAATCATGAAGCGGACATTGTGAAATTTTTTGAAAATAGTTCGGACTATATATTGAAGCGCCCAAAGACAGACTAATCATGATACACTTTGCACAGATTCCCGTTTTGTTTGACTTTCCTGTTTACATGTTTTGAAGCACTTTACCCACTGTTAATATTTTAAATATGCCAGTTATGTTATAAATAAATGTTTAGATATTTAAAACACTTACTGCTTGATCCTTCCCTTGAATCTGTGTCTGGGATAACGGCTGGGGAGGGTTGGTAGGGGATCTCTGTCAGGGTGATGAAGAGCTCCTGGCTGTCGGGCAAATCAGCGTTGTAAGCGCTGTCTACTGCCTCGTCCTCCTCATCTCCTTCCTCCTCTTCCCCGTCCGCTGAGGAACCGGCCGCGGACAATATCCCATCCTCAGAGTCCACGGTCAGGGGTGGGGTAGTGGTGGCGGCCGCACCTAGGATGGAATGCAGTGCCTCGTAGAAACGGGATGTGTGGGGCTGGGATCCGGAGCGTCCGTTTGCCTCTTTGGTCTTCTGGTAGCCTTGTCTCAGCTCCTTGATTTTCACGCGGCACTGCGTTGCATCCCGGCTGTAGCCTCTCTCTGCCATGGCTTTAGAGATCTTCTCATAGGTCTTTGCATTCCGTCTTTTGGAGCGCAGCTCGGAAAGCACGGACTCATCTCCCCACACAGCGATGAGATCCAAGACTTCCCGATCCATCCATGCTGGGGCCCTCTTTCTATTAGATTGCACGGCCATCTCTGCTGGAGAGCTCTGCATCGTTGCCACTGCTGCTGAGCTCGCCACGGTGTCCAAACAGAAACTGCGCTTCAAACTGCCCAGACAGGAAAAGGAATTCAAATTTTCCCGGGGTGTGGCTGGTCAGAGCATCCGAGCTCGGACTGCTGTCCAGAGCGTCAACAGAGTGGTGCACTGTGGGATAGCTCCCGGAGCTATTAGCGTCGATTTCCATCCACACCTAGCCTAATTCGATATGGCCATTTCGAATTTAGCGCTACTCCTCTCGTTGGGGAGGATTACAGAAATCGATTTAAAGAGAGCTCTATGTCGAACTAAATGGCTTCCTGGTGTGGACGGGTGCAGGGTTAATTCGATATAACGGCGCTAAATTCGACATAAAAGCCTAGTGTAAACCAGGCCTAAGACACACGTTACAAGTGCAAAGTATTATCATTATTACTGCTGTTCTCTGCAGGCAGTACATTCTGATTTGAATAAAGGTAACTTGTAACATATGATAAAAAAATAAGTGAGAATTTTGCACTACTGCTTGCATTTTCTAAATCTGTTCAGACTCGCTGACTGTGGGGAAGGTGGGAAAGCTGCATGTATAAAATGTAGTATTTCCTCTTCTCCCTTCCTCAGAAAACAAAAACTTAAATGTATTTTTTTGTTTTTAATGTACACAATAAAATCCACAGGATTGCATTATAACAGAGCTAAAAATAACCAGCAAAGAAGAAAATTGGACATAGTCCCTTTTCTTTATGATTTATACAGAAGTCCTGAAAAGTGTGGGTTCTTCTTCGAGTGATTGCTCAGGTGTATTCCACAGTAGGTGTGCGTGCTCGCCATGTGCACCGGTGCCGGAAGTTTTTCCCTTAGCCGTACCCGTAGTGGGGGAGCCCTGCTGTGACCCCTGGAGTGGTGCCTGTATATTGCGCCATAAAGGGGGCTGCGTGCACCCCCCTCCCTCAGTTCCTTCTTGCCGCCAGTGAAGGTAGTTGGAACTTTGTGCTCCAGCCTTGGCTGCAGCGATTCTATCCTTAGTGGTACTTGTTCGTCAGTGGATAGTTTCTCTGGCTCGGGGCATGCCCCAGGCTTCAAGTCGTGCGACTCCTGTCGCAATTCCATGCCCAGAAGCGATCCACACTCCGAGTGTCTTCGCTGTCTGGGCAAGGCTCACATAAGTGAGCGGTGTAAAATTTGGAAATCGTTTAAGCCCCGGACTAAACGCAAACGCGAGATCCGACTCCGGGCCCTACTTATGGAATTGGCATTGGCCCTGGCACCGGCGCGCCGCACCGACCCGGCCCCGGGCACCGCGTCCTCGGTGCGGAGCGAAGCCCCATCCACCAATCGGCACCGCTCCCCGGCCAAGAAGCAGGGCAAGTCCCAGCGACGCCGTGAGAAGGACAGGGGTGAGGCCGGACCTGAGTTGGCCAGCCCACGATCCCCTGCGGGACCCAGACCTCCAACTCGTGCGGAGCGGAGTAGTCTGGCCCCGTCCGCGCGTGCCTCCCCGCCAATATGGGTTCCCTCCACGCCGGAGGCAGCCCAGGCGGCGCGCGACGTCCTCGTCATGCAGGTACCGAGCGGGCCGTCCGAGGTGAGGCCCCGGTCCCGAGGGAAGCCGCTGTTGGGCTCCCAGCCCTCACCGGCCACGTTGGTCGTGGAGACCTCCACTCGATCCGCCGGGCCCTCCCGTAGCCCCCGACAGACCTCCACTCCGTTGTCGGGGTCGCCTGGGAGCGAGTCGCCTGAGTCGTCCTCGACCCGAAGGGGCAGCAGGCGCTGGCACGGAAAGCGTCGACGCTCCGTGACGAGTGATAGCGGGTCTCGATGCCGACGGCACCGCCAGTCATATCGTGACGATCGCCATGTTCGGAGTGCATCCCGGCACTCACCGGCACTTTGGCGTCGCGCCCTGAGTCTCCGAAGGGACTCCAGGGATACTGCCTCCGACGTCTACTCTTACTCGTCGTCGAGGTCGAAATCCCGGGGCAGGACCCGACGTGGACAGCACCGGTCGAGCCGCTCCTATGGCACCGTGCGATCCTCGGTCACCTCTGCCTCGGCTCCCAGCCGCCCTTCCCCGGGCCGCACCGTTCCCCAGGAACAGATAACCCTGGTGGGATCCCAGACGGCGCAGTGGCAGGGGGCGCCCTAGCAAGGACATTGGTGCCAGTGGGCACTGTGGCCCCAGACGCCTGCACCGCAGAGGTCCTGCTCCGTGGCTGGGGCATCCCAAGCCCACTCTGCGTCCCCACCTTGGCACCGAGGTCAGTCCTCGGGTGCCGCACCACCGACACCGCACCCGGACCCTGACGAGGAGTGTGGCCTACCGGCACCGCCCGATGCACTGAGGACCGTCCCGGTCGCCCTGCCAGCACCGGATGAGTCCATAGCGGCACCGCTCCCTCCTTCTCAGGAGGATTTCAAGGCGCATCAGGAGCTCCTCCGGCGTGTAGCCACCAATCTGCTGCAGGCAGAGGAGATGGAGGAGCCATCGGACAATCTATTCAGTGTCCTCTCCTCCTCGGCACCGGGCCATGTGGCACTCCCACTTCACCAGGGGGTGGCCAACATCTCCACGGGCCTATGGCAAACCCCGGCCTCGCTTCCCCCTATCTCCAAGAAGGCGGAACGTAAATACTTCGTGCCAACAAAAGGGCATTAGTATCTCTATACTCACCCCACCCCGAACTCATTGGTGGTGGATTCAGTCAACCACCGTGAGCGGCACGGTCAGCCTGCACCAACCCCTAAGGATAAGAAGGCCAGGAGACTGGACACGTTTGGAAAAAAGGTTTATTCCTCAGCCAGTTTCCAACTCAGGGTGGCAAACCACCAAGCCCTCCTGAGTCGATTTGACTTTAACTTGTGGGGATCTTTGCCAAAATTTGAACTCTCCCTTCAAGAGCAGGACAGGGAGTTCAGGGCGCTACTCGATGAGAGTGCGGCTATAGCAAAAGCAGCTCTCCAGGCTGCCTCGGACGCAGCTGACACGGCGGCTCGTTCGATGGCCACTGCGATCTCCATGAGATGGGCGTCTTGGCTTTCCCTCTTGGGGCTGTCAGTAGAGTCCTAGGCTCTGATGCAGGACCTGCCATTTGATGGCAAAGTGTTGTTTGCGGACCAGACTGACACCCGTCTGCACAGGATGAAGGACTCCCGCACCACCCTGCAGACACTCGGTCTGTTCGTCCCGTCGGCCAAGGACAAGCCCAGACCGCAGCCCTTGGCTCCTCCTGCACGGGGCAGATACGAGCCCCCACCCAAGAGGCCTAGGGACCAGAGGCACAGGTCTCCGCGTCAGTCTCAGTCGGCCCCACGCCCCGGACCCTCGAAGGGCAAGAGGCAGGGCAAGAGGCGGTTTTGGCTGTTGGCGGGGGGCCACCGGGCCTGTTGCTAGGGAACCCCCCCCCCCAGTTAATAAAGTTGGTTTTTGGCAACTGCTTATTGGCCTTCAGGGTACATTGGTCCCGTATAACGTCGGTCCTCAGTACCATCTCCGAGGGGTACAGACTGCAGTTCGTTTCCACCCCACCGAACCACCCTCCGCCCCGGGGCACCCGGAGCATGCCCTTCTGTTAAGTCAGGAGGTGTCGCGCCTCCTCACCCTGGGCGCGGTGGAGAGGGTACCTCAGAAGTTTTGGGGCAAGGGGTTTTACTCCTGGTATTTCCTGATCTCGAAGGCAAAAGGCGGGCTCAGGCCCATCCTCAACCTGCGGAATCTCAACCAGTTTCTGGTTCGCTGCAAATTCCGTATGGTGTCCCTGGCCTCTATTGTCCCATCCCTGGACCCGGGAGATTGGTTCGCAGCCCTGGACCTCCAGGATGCCTATTTCCACATCCATATTTTCAAGGGCCACAGGTGCTTCCTTCGCTTTCTGGTGGGGACAGACCACTACCAGTTCACGGTCCTCCCCTTTGGTCTTTCTACGGCCCCCAGGGTTTTCACCAAATGTATGGCGGTGGTCACAGCCCACCTCAGGAGGAATGGGCTGCAGATCTTCCCCTACCTGGACGACTGGCTGCTCAAGGGCAAGTCCCGGTCCCAGGTGCAGGCACAGGTGGAGCTCCTGCTAGACACCTGCTCGAGTCTAGGCCTGGTGGTAAATGAGGAGAAGTCCACGTTAGTCCCGGTTCAGCGCATACACTTCATAGGGGCCACGGCCTCCCTCCCCCGGGACAGGTTTGAGACGCTCAGAAGTCTCGTAGCCTCAGTCACGACCTTCACTGTGACGACGGTAGGAATGTGCCTTCAAATCCTAGGCCATATGGCAGCCTGCACCTTCGTGGTGCGACATGCCAGGCTCAGGATGAGGCCCCTCCAGCTTTGGCTGGCCTCCCCGTACTCCCAGGCCAGGGACGGCCTGGGCAAGGTGGTCACGCTGCCTCCTCATATAGTTGCGGACCTACAATGGTGGTCTTGCCTGAGCAACATGCTCCAGGGCATCCCTTTCCGGGAACCCCCTCCCTCACTAGATCTGGTATCGGACGCTTCAGACCTGGGATGGGGAGCCCATGTGGGAAACTTCCGAACACAGGGCAGATGGTCGCCCTCGAAATTGTCCCTACACATAAACTTCAGGGAACTCAGGGCGGTATGCCTGGCGTGCGTGGCCTTCCACCAGCACCTGGGAGGGAAGGTGGTCAGAGTCCTCACGGACAATACGACCGCGATGTACTATATCAGCAGACAAGGGGGTACACGTTCAGCGGCTTTGTGCCAGGAAGCTCGGCTCCTCTGGGAGTTTTGTATAGCCCACGACATCCGCCTGAGGGCTTTTCACCTGTCCGGCAAGCGCAATACGCTCGCGGATCACCTGAGCAGGTCTTTCTCCCAACAACACGAGTGGTCTCTACACAGGGGAGGTGGCCAGGCAGCTCTTCCTACTCTGGGGCACTCCCCAGGTAGATCTGTTCGCCACCGCCCAGAATCGCCTATGCCCACAATTCTGCTCCAGGGCAGGAGAGGGCGAGGGGGCGATTTCGGATGCATTTCTGTTAACATGGTCGGGCCCCCCTGCTGTATGCCTTCCCGCCTTTTCCCCTGATAGGCAGGGTCCTACAGAAGGTAAAGGCAGACGGGGCACAGATTATCCTCATAGCCCCGGATTGGGCCCGTCAGCATTGGTACGGGACCCTCCTGCAGCTTTCCATGGGCCCCCCGCACAGGCTGCCGCTTCGACCGGACCTCCTCTCTCAGGAGGGAGGTCGTCTCCTCCATCCCAACCTGGCCGCCCTCCACTTGACAGCGTGGCTGCTCCATGGTTGAATGAGGAGGAAGGGAGGTGTTCTGAGGAGGTTAGACGGGTCCTGCTCGAGAGCAGGAAACCATCCACACGTAGAACCTACTTAGCAAAATGGTATCAGTTCTCCAGGTGGGCGAGGGAGAAGGGTGCTTCCCCCTCCTCAGCACCTCTCCAGCTCATCCTTGATTACCTCCTCTCCCTTAGAACCTAAGGGCTGGCGCCCTCCTTGGTCAGGGTGCACTTGGCGGCCATCTCGGCCTTCCATCCTCCGGTGCAGGGCCACTCCGTGTTTTCACACCGCATGACGTCCCGGTTCCTAAAAGGTCTGGATCGGGCCTTCCTGTACGCTAGACCCCTGGTTCTGCTCTGGGACCTGAACCTGGTGCTCTCCCGCCTCACAGGGCCCCCCTTTGAGCCCTTGGCCTCGTGTTCTTGGTCCCATTTGTCTTGGAAAGTGGCGTTCCTGGTGGCTATCACTTCAGCCTGCCGGGTCTCGGAGCTCAGGGCCCTAACCTCTGAGCCCTCATACACGGTCTTCCATAGAGATACGGTCCAGCTCCGCCCACATCCGGCTTTCCTGCCAAAGGTGGTCTCGGCTTTTCACATAGAACAGGACATTTTCCTCCTGGTCCTCTGTAATAAACCCCATTCCTCTAATGAGGAACGGTGCCTGCACATGTTAGATGTGCGTAGAGCGCTGGCTTTTTACCTAGACAGAACCAGGTCATTTAGAAAGTCCCCCCCAGCCGTTTATTGCGGCGGCCGAGCGCATGAGGGGGCGACCGGTTTCCACCCAGCGGATTTCCCGCTGGATCACTTTGTGCATACGCATGTGTTACGACCTGGCAGGGGTTCCCCCGTCTCCTATAGTGAAGGCTCATTCCACTAGAGCTCAGGCCTCGTCGGCTGCCTATGTGACTCATGTCCCTATTCAGGACATATGCAGGGCTACTACTTGGTCCTCGGTCCACTCCTTCTCTTTGCATTATGTGATCGTCTCCCAAACGCGGGATGACGCCGGGTTTGGTAGGGCGGTACTCCACCCGGGTAACCCTTAAACTCGTTCCCACCTCCATCACGTATAGCTTGGAGTCACCTACTGTGGAATACACATGAGCAATCACTCGAAGAAGAAAGGACAGTTACCTGTTCCATAACTGGCGTTCTTCGAGATGTGTTGCTCAGGTGTATTCCACATCCCGCCCTCCTTTCCCTCTGTCGGAGTTGTCTGGCAAGAAGGAACTGAGGGTGGGGGGAGCACGCAGCCCCCTTTATGGCGCGATATACAGGCGCCACTCCAGGGGTCGCAGCGGGGCTCCCCCACTACGGGTACTGCTAAGGGAAAAACTTCCGGCACCAGTGCACGTGGCGAGCACGCACACCTACTGTGGAATACACCTGAGCAACACATCTCGAAGAACGCCAGTTACGGAACAGGTAACTCTGCTTAGTTTCTACATAGGAAATTCAAATTTTGTCTGTCCTGTTTTTCCTGAAAGACTGTATGGATAACTGTAGAACCAGTAGGATTATAACATCCAAGACATAATGTAAGTGAACCAGAATAACAGAAAAAGAACGTGATTTTATTCACTGTTCAAAACTCCTTGTTTGTTTACTATTGAATATAATTGTCTGAAAAACGAGGAGCAAAGTGGTTCTTATTAAGGATTCAGCATCCCTGCTCCTTCATTTAAGAGCAGAGAGCTCACAATTCAAATCTGAGACCTCCAAGGAGCTCTCTAGCAAAACCAGTAAAGACCAAGCTTGATCTTTTGATATTTCTTACGTAAACAGCAGGCAATACACCTCTCCCTTTTTTTCTTAAATGCTTCAAATTACTTGTACATCATAGAAGAGCAAAAAAGGGATATAAACCCTGTCTCTTTCCCCTCTCCCTTTCTTTGTAGGCCACCTTCAATGTAGCCAGTGCAGGGATAACTACCATTTCAATTATTTGGGTGCTGTCCTCTATTGGTAAAATGTCCACCTTAAGTCAGTGGCACAATTTAGAGCATCAGCTGAAACTTGTTTTGGGTGTCAGAGTTGGCTCTCAAAATCAGGGAGCTGGAACTGGCTCCCTGAGAGCTCTGGAACACAAAAAATCTGCCCACTGGTTCTTTATTAACACTACTGTTTAATATTAAAATCCCAGGTCCGTGAAGCTAGGCCAAATCTTACATTTCTTGTGCTTTTAAATATCTATTATAACTGATAGCCTACCATTTGAAACTTCTCTTTCTTACAAGAATGCCTTAACTGTGGAACAACATATTTAATATTTAAAGTAATTATTTTCTCTCCAGCAAAATCTAAGTTACAAAGAGAGACCACATCAACATGGAATTCTGCTGGCTCACCCTGTCTAAAATTAGAGAGATTTTAAAACAGTAGACTAAAGGCCAACAGGTTGTGAACTAGAAAAAAGTATTCATTACAATTACTATAGAACACAGCAATACTGAGACTTCTGTTGCAGAAAGCAAAAAAGAAGACAATTTCAGTTATGATTAAAAAAAATTGCTGCAGCAATTCAGTTGCTGATATTGAAGATAATGTCCATTTTAGAATAGTGTGGAACTGTGAAGCTGTCGTTTTCCCTGTGTTGCCAGCATTTTAACCAGCTAAACCAAAATTAAAATGCATATATAGATAGAAAATTACTTCTGTTCAAGGTAGTGCTGCTTTCAGTAATCTGTACATTATCATTGCATAATGGGAATTTCTTTCCAGATTTGTTCCTGCCAGTACTGACTAGAATAGTAAGGGTATATCAATTTAATGTTTAAGTTGAGGGTGGTGGTGAGGGGGGGGAGGCAAGAAAAACTGTCTGCTGAATCATACCCATAATACTTTTTTTTTTTTTTTCATGTGTGTACTTCCCAATGATAAAACATAAGGATCTTATCATGCAGACACTCTTGCATATATATATAATTAATGGGACTGCTCAAAGTTTCGGCCATATGTACGTGTTTGCAGGATCAGGCCCTGTATAGTAATGAGTAATCCTCTTCCTTAACTGTTAAATACCCTAAATCCGTAGAGTTAGAGTTTTAACTCAAATTGTTTGCTTTAGAAGAATTAGTGTTGTAATATGGTGTTATTTCAAACAGTCATTGGTTCACTGGCATTAATAATCTGGGTCATATTTATAATTGTTTAAGAACCTCAGGTTTAAAATACTTGCTCTCTAAAGATACTGTCTGCTAGGATTCTCACATATGTTCTCAGTTCCCCAGTGTGAGATGGGCAGAAATCCTTGAGAAATATATTAGTCCCCAAGGATGGAGTGTGAGCTAGCCCCTGTTGGATGTTGTGTACCATATTTTGAGTTTACCTACTGCTCTTAGAACCTTCCAGTAAGTTCCTTCTTGACCATATGAAGCAAAGGTTCTCTGATGATCCTCCAGTTCCTTATCTTGCTGGCCAGATTTGAAGGCATTATGCATCTTTTTCTCTGAGTTCTGCCTTTCAGTGAGGTCCGAGTTCCATGTTAAATTCTATGTATGTTTAGCACTTTGATGCCTTTGCTTCACTATGTCTTTTGGTGCCTTGCTCAGGTGCTTGAGCACTTCTTTCCCCCAGCACTACAGTGCACTAGTCCCAGTGTTTCTAGTATTTCAGTATGTACGTTGCCATGCTGATAACTGTTTCCAGTGCCTTTCCAGACTTTGGAACCTGTGTTGGCATTCTGACTAGGGCAGGCTGGAAAATGGAATTCCTGTTCAGGAGGAAATTCTGAAATTAAAAAAATCACTCTGAAATGGAACAGAACATTAACATTTCCAGTGATAGAAGAATTCCAAAATTTGTTTTGAAAAATTCAAAATGACATTTTATTTTGACCTTTTTGACACATTTCTAAGGCTCCCCTAGTTGCCTGGAATCCCCCTGCATCCCACCATGCAAAGAGCTTGGCAAACCTGGAAGCCGGGCATCTCTGGGAGCTTAGAAGCTGAGATTTCTGGGCTACTGATGAGCCTGGTAGTAGGATGTCTGGTAGCCCAGGCTTCTTTGCAGCCTACCAGGTGCAGGGCTGCAGGGAAGTGGGAGAGCCACAGAGCTGGAAATGATTCTCCAAAGAGAAATTTTCCAGCAAATTTGAAATTTTCCTGTGGAAAACTTAGATTTTGTGGGACATGAAGTTTGTGACAGCGCACCCCATCACAGTACCCAAAAATTCATGTTACAAAGTAGAAGTTCAACTATGTCCACCACCCATGCTGGGAGAGCTCTTGACAGTTTTACCAGAAGATCAGTGTGCCATATTGTATCAAAGGCCACTGTCAGGTCCAAGAAAACAGCTCCTGTCTTCAAGCTCTGTTGAAACCCATTTCCTAAATATGTAGCAAGGGCTGGGACTTGGTCGCATGTGGTTCAACCCTTCCAGAAGCCAGCCTGGTCGACGCTGAGAGTTGCCTCTACTCTGGCGATATACACTGGAGGATAAGCTACTCCAGGACTTTTAAGATCATAGATAGCAGAGAGTTCGTTTGGTAGCGTGCCGCATTGTGTGGGTCCTCTCCAGGTTTTAGAAGGGTGATCACTTTTCACATCCTCCAGATCCTTGGCAAGTTACTCTCATTAACAAGCTGTGTCAGGATTTTGGATAGCGTTGATTCCAACTCTGGCAAAATAGTGTCATATCCCGACGTCGTTCTGGGTTTGATGTTGCTTAGTACAGTCTCTAATTCAGTACTTGTGAATAGGGCTATGCACTGAGAAAGTGTCATCTGAATTGCCGCTATTCATCGTGAATCTGCCATTTTACAAGCTTATTCAGGGGAACTTTTGCAACCTCAAGCGAGTGGCTAGTGACTTGGTTTGGAGTGACAGGAGGATAGGGCATCTCTGGTAGTTGTAATGCAAAATGGTCAGGAAGTAACTGGAGGGTGTTCCAATGGATTAATACCATATGACTTTGTATGTACTGGGCTCTCGGTATCCCATCTCACTATCAGCAGTATTTGGGGGTGCTTTTATATATCTTTATATTTTTACTGCATTTCTTAGAAATTGATTTACCTTAATTTACTGCAAATGCAGTTTTGTAAGAAGTATGAACACGATAATAAGAAGGTTAAGTGAAAATAACATCAGTCCCTGGTACATTTCTTTACTTAAAACATTGCCCTACTTCTCAAACTCCCAAGCAGCTCATTTTCAAAATGTTAAAGGAAAACACAAATCTGGTGTATAGAAGCTGGCAGTGATTGCCATCCTGTGTACAATGATCTCTGCTTAAATGCGTGCTACCTGCTTTTCCTGGCTTACAGAGACCATAAAACTTTAAAATAACAGGAGCATCTTACATAAGCATTTACTTTAGTTTTGTAAAGTGGATTTACACCCCTTTTAATTACCCTAGCCATTAGAAAATGACTTGTATGCCTTGGTATATGGCATTGGTGTGCGCCTCTATGGGGAGCATGTAGGGTTACCACCTGGCTGATATTTCACCAGCCTGGCCAGTTTTTTATAGATTTGCCAGACAAATAATTTAATCTGCCATGGTTTTTTTTACGTGGGTCTAAAGATTTGCATTATTCTCCTAATACACTGGGATATGTAATGTTAAAAGGTTGTGTGTCCAGCTAAAGATGCTGCAGAGTTCCCACTTCCACAGTTCAAGCAATAACCGATTGTAGTGGTGTGGTGGTTGTCCCTCCTCCTCTGGATCGGAGACAGGCCACACTGCCTTACTACATCGTCAGGGCCTCCACCTACTATCAGGGGAATTAGCGTTAGGTGTTAACGTCCCGACCAGTCTAACAGGCTAAGCAGCCAACCGTTTATAGCCCTCAGGCCCTTCAAGCCGAGGCTGCGCACAGCTTAGTATGGCAGGGCTCAGGGCCCAAACAGGGGACAAGTAGCTCCAGGCCCTTCAGCCAGGGGTGGAGCAAACACAGTAGTCGATTAGCTCTGGCCTCTGGAGGCAGAGACAGAGGAAACCCCGCAGTCAGTTAGCTCTGGGCTCTAGCTGCAGGGCCAGAGCAACCTCAGGAGTCCATCAGCCCTGGTCCCTTGGTGCAGAGACAGGGCAAGCCAGCAGTCAATTAGCCCAGATCTCTTAACGAAGAGACAGGGCAACACCAGTAGGCAATTAGCTCTGGGTTCGGGTTTCAGCGCCAGAGCAAACCCAGTAATCAATTGGCTCTAGTCTCTGGATTCAGAGACAGAGCACACCCAGCAGTCAATTAGCCCTGATCTCTTAAGGCAGAGACAGAGCAAACTCCAGTAGTTAATGAGTTCCGGTCTCTAGCTGCAGAGACAGAGCAAACCCCAGGGGTGAGATGGCCTAGCTTCGGGGGACACCCTATGAGTGCAGGCCACTGGCCACCCTACTCCACCGGACCCCAATCCAGGGCCCTAACAGTTGCAGAGTGGTCCGCCACTGGGTCAGCAGGGATCCAGCCACAACACGCCGACCGTGCCTCAGGCAGAACTACAGCCTGACTGAGGTCTGCTGACCCTGGGCCACTTCCTCCCCTCCCCTCAGGGTGCACCAGCGCAGCATCCTCCACCTCTTCAGCGTAGGTGGCAAGCAGCAGTCCCAGCAGGTCTGTGGCAGAAGCAGGTTCCCTAGTGCGTAGGGCGTTGCAGGGCTCAGCAGCAGGGTCAGACGCCGGGAGCGAGCAGGGTCTGTCTGCCTCCTTGGATGTCCATCTTCCAACTGAGTGGGAAGCCCCGACTTCCTTTCCCAGTGACGTACTTCCGGCGGGAGAAACGGAGCAGGCCTGGCTCTCCCCACTTGGGCAAGGAGAGTGGTTTCTCCCCCTCTGGCTCGGTGGGAGGCCACACCGCCTCACTACACAGATCAAAACTGTTGAAAATACAGCAGCTGTCTGCCCACCAACACACAAGCGCATTGCGCATGTGTATGTAAGAGAGGATTTGAGTCACGCAGGAGTGAAGAGACGTGCGATGTTACCAATTTTGTCTATATGTGTCATCTCTCTAGATACTGTGAGTGGCTGTTGAAAGGGGGGTTGCAGAGTTGCCTTGTGGTTGGGGGATGGGGTTGTGACAGGCTTGCCATGTCAGGGGCGGGGGTGCCAGTTTGTTTCATTTCAGAGGTGGTAACCCTAGGAGCACAACAAGGTTCCCAGGAGTGTGTAAGGGCCTGATTGTCCTCTCAGTAGCTGGGTCTCCTGCTGCAGTTCTTGCCACAGCTGCCAGGCTAGAAGAACAAGGAGAAGGGGGAGGGTCAAGGACTGAGAGGACATGGCCTCTCCAGGCTATCCTTCATCCACAAAAGTACTGCTTCTTAGTCAGAGGGGGGCATGAATGGGGCATGAATCTCCAAAGGGGGGTGCAGCAAAAAGGGTTTGGAAACCTCTGGCATATGGTAATACATATGTAACCATAATTCTGTGAAGATAAGTGCTATCTAAGGATTCCTAATTGTAGGCCACTTGGCTTCCAGTGCAAAGCATTGGGGAGACAGTGAATTCATAGAACAATTAAGTCTTTTTCTGAAAGTAAAACCATTAGATTGAAATGTATACCTTAGAGGTATAGTACAATATACAATATTGCTACTCATTGACATGATAGCTGGTTTCTAGTCTCCAGATGCTGTTGGAACAATCCATCAGTTTCACATAGTAGTCCATTTATTGCAGTATTTTACTGGTTCTTTCCTTGATCCTAGCAATTTGTGTAATGATCAGGTTCTGTAGTGTGACATTATCTTGGTAGGCCTTAGTTTAATTAATTAGCACGTGTGTATAGTAGGCATTGTTAAACGTTAAATCCACCCTATTGTTTCAAGACAAACAGTGGAACAAGGAATGTAGGCCATACTTACAGGATTGGGACTCTATCCTGGGAAGCAGGGACTCTAAAAAAGATGTGGGGATTGGGGTGGATAATCAGCTAAGTATGAGCTCCCAAAGTGACGCTGTGGTCAAAAGAACTAATTTGTTCCTGGGATGTATAAACGGGAATCTTGAGTAGGAGTAGAGAGGCTATTTTACCTTTGTATTTGGCACTGGTGTGACCAGTGGTGGAATCTTGTATCCAGTTCTGATGTGCACAATTCAGGAAGGATGTTGATAAATTGGAGAGGGTTCATAGAAGAGCCACAAGAATGACTGAAGAATTACAAAAAGATGTGTTATAGTAGTAGATTCAAAGACCTCAATCTAGTTAGCTTAACAGAGAAGATTCAGGGATGACTTGATTACTGTCTGTTAAGCAGGGCCGGCCTTGGGGAAAATAGCACCCTGGGCAAACTTGTATTTTGGTGCCCTGGGCCCCAACTGTCTCCCCATTCACCTCCCATCGCCCCAGCCCCTGCCACCCCCCCCCCCATTGCCCCGAGCTCCCTTCTGTGACCTCGCACTCCAGGCCCGCCCTGCTTTTTGCCTCTTAACCACAGCATCCCCCTGACCATGTCACCCACTTGTAGGGCTAGCCCTGCCTTGCAGTGGCTCACATCTGGATGCCACGGTGATGGGCATCATAGGAAACCCCACAGCAGTCACTTTGACCCCCCTGCCCGTGCTACAGGGACCCCTTATCTGCTCATTGAGCAGGACAGCCAAGACGATGTAGTAAGCGTTCTGCTGCACTCTGACAGGGTGAGCGGGCTCTGGGGCAGTCGTACCTCTACTGCACCTGCCAACCTCTCCCACTCAGCACGGCATCCAGCTCCTCTGCCAGAGCCCCAGAGGGTCGGCAGCCCAAGGGGAGGCACAGTGACAGGAGGGCACCAGAGGACTGTGGTGGCAGGGGCACATGGTGACTTGAGAACCCCAGAAAGGGGAGAGAGAACCAGAGGTGTATAGATAGTCTCACTGGTGTGGGGATGCGGGGAGGGGGGGCAGTGTCATGGGGGCTCCAGAAGGGCAGATCTCTCCCCAGATCCCAATACTGAGCATCCCCAGTATTCAGGTGCCCCTCCCCAATCCCAGGAAAGGTGGGTTATTAGGTGTGTGTGGGGGGGTTAAAATGCAAATGCTCCAGTGCACTGGAGGAAGCTAGGGTGGGTGGTGATGGTGGAAGTTTCACTCCCAAAATATCCCCACAGCCCTGCACTTACACCTCCCTTTGGGATGAGCAAGAAAAAGGGGGAGCCCCTGAGAGCTGGGGAGCATGGGGAACTGTGAGGGTCAGAGTGTGGCATTCAGGAGGGGGATCTTGAAGATGTGAGGGACACTCTGAGAACTGGGGGAGGTGGGAGCTAAGAACTGGGAGCTGGGGGGCAGAGGGAGGGACCTCCTGGGAGCTGTGTGGGCTGGGAGCTGGGACACAGAGTCAGGACCCCCTAAGACTGTCTGGTGTCTTTGCACTGCAGTTTTATCTCCCTTGCCTTCCCCTCCCAACCCAGAAGAGCAATTTCCAGCTCCCATTGGCCAGCTGAGATGTCATGCTCACCTTCCACTGGGTGGCATTGCTTTCATTCAAGCCGACCATGGAAGGAGGAACGGCCAGGTTGGGACAGTCCCAGAGGGTGCGTGGGGAGGAGGGGAGGAAGAGCATGCCGGCTTGCAGAGTGCAGAGGCGGGACTTAGAAGCTGGGCTGGGAAACCATGTGGGGTTGCGAGCAGGTGATCTCCACTCTGAAGCAGGGAGACGGACACTCCTGCTGCACTGGGCTGCATCCCGCAGGCAGTGAGGGGATGCCCGAGCCACTTGCCTCTGCCCCATAGTGCCTCCCAACTACGGCGCCCTGGGCGGGTGCCCGGATTACCTAGCCCTAAGGCTGGCCCTCCTGTTAAGTATCTACGTGGGGAATAAATATTTACTAATGGGCTAGCAGAGAAAGGTGTAACATGATCCAATGGGTGGAAGTTGAAGTGAGACAAATTCACACTGGAAATAAGATGTAAATTTACCAAGGGTTGTGGTAGAATCTCCATCACTGACCATTTTAAAATCAAGATTAGATGTTTTGGTCTAAAAGATTTGCTCTAGGAATTATTTTGGCCAAGTTCTCAGGCCTGTGTTATACAGGATCACAATGGTCCCTTCAGGCCTTGTGTCTATGAAAAAGACATGCTTTGCATGAAGCATAAATACGCTATTTAACCCCCCACCACCTGCCAAAGTGCAGCATACTGGCATAAGCTTTCGTGGGCTACAACCCACTTCTTCGGATGCATATAACATATATGTAGCCCACGAAAGCTTATGCTCTAATAAATTTGTTAGTCTCTAAGGTGCCACAAGTACTCCTGTTCTTTTTGCGGATACAGACTAACACGGCTGCTACTCTGAAACCTGTCATACTGGCATAGAAGGCCTTTGGAAGTTCTCTGATGTCTGCTTTGAGAGCTCCTATGAGCAGTGCCCTGTGTACACCATGATATAGTGGGACTAAATTTTGAGGCAACAATTCCAAAATTCCATGGCAATAACTACTAAATTCTGCAGGAAAATACCTTAAATTACATGGCAATATTAATGTATTCAATTGTCGTGAAGTTTCCTTTGTTGCAGTTCCTCTATCTCCACACAAGTACACACAGCTGTGGCTCCTAGTTCAGAAAACATCAGCATAAACTCCACTGATTATTTTTATAGTGATTATTTTCAATGTGTTCTCCAGGCATCCTAGCACCACGCTCCATGCCTTGACTGTCTGTTTGGTTGTTTGAAGGACCGTGTGCTGTTGCTGGCAGTTGGAAGCTGTGAGCTTCAAAGTAAGGTTTGAAAGCTAGAAGCCTCTGTTAATTGGCTGAGCCTTAGTCAGTGGGTGGGGCTATCAAGAAGGCCAGGGCTTTATAAAGCAGTGCGCAAGCGACCAGGACTGCTAACAGGGAGTTTCGCAAGGGAGTTGGGGAGTGGAAAGGGGGCAAGGTTCACTTGCCATTCTTTAAAACCTGTAAACTAAACTACATTCAAAACTTCTTGATTTAAACAAAACCCTTTAATTAACTTAGGTAGCTGTAGGAGTGAATGCAGGCAGAAGCCCAGCAGCAGAGTGGGGGCTATCAAGTTTATTGCGCTGAGTGCAGCATGTATGATTACTTGCCCTGTGGGCGGGTGGTGTATGTCTGTATTCGGTGCAAGGAGCTCCTGGCCCTCAGAGACCGCATACAGGCTTTGGCGGCCAGGGTGGCGGAACTGGAGAAGCTAAGGGAGGCAGAGAGGTATGTTGATGAGGCTTTCCAGGACACTGTAGAATTGTCCCACCTCCGGTAGACAGCTGCGCTGTTGAGGAAGATGAAAGGCCCAGGGAAGGAGAGCAGTCAACGGGAGCAGAAGGAAACCTTCCCAAAGTTGGGACCCTCCTTCCAAATGGTGTTAGGGTATCCTCTCGCACTGAGGTTCTTCTTCGAGTGATTGTTCAGGTCCATTACACATTAGGTGTGCGCGCGCCGCGTGCACAAACGTCGGAAACTTTTTCCCTCAGCGGCTCCCGTCGGTCCGGCAGGGTCCCCCCTCCCACCAGAGCGGCGCCCCGCTCTAGCGTATATATATCCCTGCGGGCCTGACCCTCCCTCAGTTCCTTCTTACCGTCCGTGGCGACATTGGAACAACTCTGTCTCTTGTCTGAGAGTGTCCCTTAGCGTAGTAATTAGTGTTATCTTTACAGTTATCAGTTCTTTAGTAGCTAGTGTTAAGCTTAGCAGTTATCAGTTCTTTAGAAAGACTTAAACTTCTTTGTGTTAGGTGTTTGGTCAACCCCGGCACCGGCCCTGGGCGGCGGGGCATGCCGCACACCCAAGGCTTCAAGGCTTGTGCCACGTGCCGCAAGCCTATGCCATTAAGCGATCCACACGACTCGTGTCTCCGTTGCCTGGGGGAAGCACACCAAAAGGAGCGCTGCAAGATCTGTAAGGCCTTCAAGCCCAGGACTAAGAAAAAGAGAGACTTTCGCCTTAAGCAGCTGCTCATGGAGACGGCCTTACAGCCCTCCACTTCGACGGCACCGTCCACCTCGGTGCGGAGTGCCCCGGCATCAGTCCGTGATCTGGCACCGGCGGGGCATCCTAAGCCCACGGCACTGAATCAGCGGGAACGCCTCCGGCACCGGTCGTCTTCGCCGGCAAAATCGAAGGGCCAACCCAAGGCCCGAGGACGTTCCCCGCATAAGAGGGTAGCGCCCGCGAAGACCTCGAGTGTGCCTAAGGCCGTTGCGGCCCCAGCACAGATCCCGGTGACAGTGACTCCGGCGCTGAAAGGCCCGTCGAGCCCCAGGATAGGCGTGTCGAGTGAGGAGGAAGGGCTGGATTGAATTGTCCGCTGAGGGCCCCCTCCAAGCTAAGGACAATCCGCCAAGACTGCCATCCAGAGGCAAGCCGGCAATGGTGCACCCATCACGGTCACCATCTCGGCACTGCTCGAGTAGGCACCGGGACGTGTCAGTTACGCGATCCCCAAGACCGACCACCCGCAGTCGTTCCCGGTCCCGAGGTCACCGGTACCGATCCAGGTCCAGGTCGGCAAGACGCTACTCCCAGTCCCGGTCACGGAGGCACTACTCTCCGACCCCGGACCGGCACCGTTCCACGGCACCGCCGTGACCTTCCAGATCACCGTCCGTGGTTTTGGATGCAGACTCGGGCCGGTCCAACAGATATGCCCACAGGGCACAGGCCAGAAGGGAACACGAAGCCGCTTGGCACCCACAATGGGGCCAGCCAGGACAATGGCCGTTCTAGACCCCTTGGGCCTACCACCAGCAAGGCCCCCCGTCCAGGACCTCGAGATCTGGCCCCTCGGGACACCGGTCCCGCTCTCCGCAGTGGCGCCCACCCTCTCGCAAGGAGGCCACGGTCTCCAGACCGCCGGAGCGAGAAAGGGCGGACTCGGCACCGAGCCCGGCACCGTCTCAGACCTACGTCATAGAGCGGATTCCAGAGGAGCGCCCAGCCGGTGAGGAGTTGCAGGAGGAGGAAGACGCGCAAAAGCCCCTGACCTCTTCCTCCTCGCCAGACGAAGCCGTGGCGGGCACAACAGTGTCCGGCCCTCCCCCGATTGACCATCGGGCGCACCAGGAACTGCTCCGACGAGTAGCCCTCAATCTGGAGTTGCAGGCGGAGGAGACGGTAGAGCAGGAGAACCCTATGGTAGACATTCTAAGCCCGGAGGGCCCCTCCAGGATCGCGCTCCCACTCATAAAAACGGTCCAATCCAACTACAAAACAGTATGGCAAACACCAGCCTCCAGTGCACCGACTGCGAAAGGCGTGGAGAGGAAATACTTCGCCCCATCTAAAGGGTTCAACTTCCTCTTCTCTCACCCAACACCCTGTTCGCTGGTCGTCTCTGCGGTCAACGAACGAGAGCGACATGGCCAGGAAGCCCTGGCCCCCAAGGCCAAGGAGGCAAAACGCTTGGACATATTTGGGAGAAAGGTCTACTCGTCCGGGGGCCTCCAGTTGAGGATCAGAATCGCTTGCTGGTTAGCAAACAGACACAACTTCAATTCTTGGGCATCAGTCTCCAAGTTTAAGGACTCCCTGCCTCAGGGCTCACAACCCGAGTTTGCGGCTATAGTGGACGAAGGGAAGGCAGTAGCCAAAACCTCTCTACAGGCCTCCCTTGACTCCGCGGACGCAGCTGCTAGGACAGTCGCGTCAGGAGTGGTAATGAGGCGCTCGGCATGGCTACAGGCTTCCGGCCTTCCCCCAGAGGTGCAAAACACCTTCCAAGACCTTCCGTTCGAGGGGTCAGGCTTGTTTTCGGACCAGACGGATGCCAGACTACATAGCCTCAAAGACTCTCGAGCAACCCTCAAGTCGTTGGGAATGCATACCCCAGTGACACAGAGGAAACTCTTTAAGCCCCAACCACCGCAGAGGCAATACCACCCTCGTCCTAGACAGGAACCGTACCGCAGAAGGGGCAGGGATAACAGGCGTAGACGTAACAACACGCCTAACCAGGGCCAGAATCATGGCCAAGGCAAGCCGCAGCCGGGAAACAAGCAAGGGTTTTGAAGCTGCGATCGAGGACAGCGTACCAAACTCTATTCCGGATCCCCCTCTGTTTCAGGGACCGCCTGTCACATTTTTACCGTGCTTGGTCACATATAACATCGGACCGCTGGGTTCTGAGCACGGTGGAGGCGGGCTACATCCTTCAGTTCTCCTCGCCCCCTCCCTCCCACCCTCCATCCCCGTCCCTCTTCAGGGACCCCTCTCACGAGCAACTCCTCATGCAGGAGGTGCGGACCCTCCTCACAGTAGGAGCAGTGGAAGAGGTTCCTCCGGACCTAAGGGGGAAAGGGTTCTACTCCAGATACTTCCTCATTCCCAAAGCAAAAGGGGGCCTCCGTCCCATTTTGGACCTACGCAGACTAAACACATTTTTGGTCAAGGTACGTTTCCGTATGGTCTCCCTTGGCGCTATTATCCCATCCCTGGATCCGGGGGATTGGTACGCTGCCCTCGATATGGAAGATGCGTACTTTCACATCGCCATCCGCCCGGCCCACCGGCGGTTCCTGCGCTTCACCATCAAGCAACACCATTTTCAATTTACGGTCTTGCCCTTTGGCCTGGCAACGGCCCCGCGAGTGTTCACAAAATGCATGTCCGTGGTGGCAGCTTTTCTTCGGAAAAGAAAGATGTGCGTATACCCGTACTTGGACGACTGGCTCCTTGCGGGCAGGTCGGAGGCCGGGGTCCACTCCCACGTGACGCTGGCACTACAGGTGTTCCGCAAGCTCGGTCTACTGGTCAATGTGCCCAAGTCATCACTGATCCCCACACAGAGACTAGACTTCATAGGAGCAGTCCTGGACTCGGTGGCGGCACGGGCAAGTCTTCCAGTATCGCGGTTCTTGGCCATTCATAGGGTCGTAAGCTCCATCCAACAATTCCCCACGACCACGGCCAGATGCTGTATGCAACTCTTGGGGCACATGGCGGCCTGCACACATGTAGTCAGACATGCCCGCCTAAGACTCAGGCCATTACAGTTGTGGCTGGCCCAAACGTATCGCCCCAACAGAGACCCCTTAGACCTGGTAGTGACAATCCCAGCTTGGGTGTCGAACTCCCTCCGCTGGTGGCTCGATCAGCAGCAGGTTTGCGAAGGGGTCCCTTTCACCACCCCGCAACCCACTCTGACGTTAGTAACAGACGCGTCGGGGGGCGCATCTGGGGGACCTGCGGACCCAGGGCTTATGGTCCAGGGAAGAAAAGCTGCTTCACATCAATCTGAAGGAGTTAAGGGCGGTTCGCCTCGCCTGCCAGACCTTTCACGCTACCATAGAAGGCCACAGCGTGTCAGTTCTGACGGACAACACTACCGCCATGTTCTACATAAAAAGCAGGGCGGGTCCCGATCCTCTCCCCTCTGTCACGAGGCGCTCCTCCTATGGGACTGCTGCATAGCCCATTCAGTCCACCTACTCGCAACATATCTCCCAGAGGCCCAAAATGGGTTAGCAGACCGCCTTAGCCGGTCCTACCACATGCACGAATGGACGTTGAGACAGGACGTCCTGCATTTAATCTTCCAGAGGTGGGGGTTTCCCCAGGTGGATCTCTTCGCCACCAAGAGCAACAGCCAATGCCCTCAGTTTTGTTCATTCCAGAACCTCAGCCCAGGCTCGTTGGCAGATGCCTTTGCGATTCCGTGGGGCGGGAGCCTGAGGTATGCCTTCCCTCCATTCCCGCTCATCCACAGGGTCCTCCTCAACACCCGTAGGGACAAGGCGACAGTCATCCTCATCGCCCCGGCGTGGCCACGCCAGCACTGGTTCACGACCCTGCTGGAACTCTCCGTGACCACCCCGATCGCCCTCCCCCTCCACCGCGACCTCATCACACAAGACCGGGGTCGCCTACTCCACCCGAACCTACCGTTGCTACATCTCACGGCATGGTATCTCTGTGGCTAAACGATACGGAGCACAGGTGCTCCCACCAGGTCCAGCAAATTCTCCTTGGTAGTAGGAAGCCCTCCACAAGAGCGACCTACCTTGCCAAATGGAAGAGGTTCTCCCACTGGTGTGACCCTCATCACATACAGCCTCTGCAGGCCTCAGTCCCATCAATTCTGGACTACTTGCTACGCCTCAAGCATCAAGGGCTCGCCCCCGCCTCAATTAAAGTGCATCTGGCTGCCATATCGGCGTTCCACCCTGGGGAGTTGGGGGTTTCGGTGTTCTCCAACCCCACAGTAGTCCGATTCCTCAAGGGGCTGGAGAGGGTGTTTCCCTACTCGCGCCCGCCGGTCCCTGCGTGGAATCTCAACCTGGTCCTGACTAAACTCATGGGGCCGCCCTTTGAACCCCTAGCCTCTTGATCCCTCATGCACCTCTCATGGAAGGTAGCGTTTCTCGTGGCCATCACATCAGCTAGGAGGGTATCGGAATTGAGAGCCCTCACTTCGGAACCTCCTTATACAGTTTTTTATAAGGATAAGGTGCAACTGAGGCCGCACCCTAAATTCTTTCCAAAGGTGGTCACGCATTTTCATATGGGACAGGACATTTGTTTACCGGTGTTCTTCCCTAAGCCCCATACGGACCCAAGCCACCGCAGCCTGCATACCCTCGATGTCCGTAGAGCCTTGGCATTTTATCTAGAACGGACCAGGCCATTCCGCAAATCGACTCAACTGTTTATTGCCATTGCGGAGCGAATGAGAGGCCAACCTATCTCGACGCAACGCTTGTCAGCATGGATTGTGCTTTGCATACGCACATGCTATGAGCTCGCCAACGTACCAGCCCCGGAGATCAGGCCTCACTCAACTAGGGCCCAAGCGTCCTCGGCGGCTTTCTTGGCGCAGGTTCCACTCCAGGAAATCTGTAAAGCGGCCACCTGGTCGTTGGTGCATACGTTCACAGCCCACTACGCGATCCATCATCAGACCAGAGAGGACGCGGTGGTCGGCAGGGCTGTGCTTCAATCGATTATTCCTTGACTCCTACCCTCCTCCAATGGTAAGCTTGTGAGTCACTTAATGTGTAATGGACGTGAACAATCACTCGAAGAAGAAAAAACGGTTACTTACCTTCTGTAACTGTTGTTCTTCGAGATGTGTTGTTCACGTCCATTACACTTCCCACCCTCCTTCCCCTCTGTCGGAGTCACCATCAAGAAGGAACCGAGGGAGGGTCGGGCGGATATATATACGCTAGAGCGGGGCGCCGCTCTGGCGGGAGGGGGGACCCTGCCGGCCCGACGTGAGCCACTGAGGGGAAAAGTTTCTGACGTTCGTGCACACGGCGCGCGCACACCTAATGTGTAATGGACGTGAACAACACATCTCAAAGAACAACAGTTACAGAAGGTAAGTAACCGTTTTTTTACCTCTCCGGGGGAAGGAACTCCAGTCACTAGGAAAAGGCAGGTGTTAGTAATGGGAGATTCGATCATTCGAAACATAGATAGCTGGGTTTGTGATGACCGGGAGGACCATATGGTGACTTGCCTGCCGAGTGCGAAGGTTGCAGATCTCTCGAGGCATCTAGATAGACTTATGTGTAGTGCTCGGGAGGAGCCGGTGGTCGTGGTACATGTAGGTACCAATGACATAGGGAAGGGTAGGAGAGACGTCCTGGAGGCCAAATTTAGGCTGTTAGGGAAGAGACTGAAATCCAGGACCTCTATGGTGGCATTCTCAGAAATGCTCCCAGTACCACGCACAGGGCCAGATAGGCAGGCAGAGCTTCAGAGTCGCAATGCGTGGATGAGACGATGGTGTAGCGAGGAGGGGTTTAGATTCATTAGGAACTGGGGAAACTTTGGGGATGGGGGAGCCTATAAAGGAGAGATGGGCTCCACCTAAACCAAAGTGGAACCAGACTGCTGGCACTAAACATTAAAAAGGTTGTAGAGCAGTTTTTAAACTAGGTGATGGGGGAAAGCTGACTGCTGCAGACGAGCATGTGGATCACACAGAGACTTCTCTTAGAGGAGAGTCTATTAATAGAGATTCTCTAGGTTTTAGTCAGGAGGAGAGGATGGAAGAGGATAATGTAAGGGCCAGATCAGACGAGAAACATTCACATAAAAAAGCATCTGACACATCAGAGAAGGGCAGACAAATAAACAGTGACAAGTTTTTAAAGTGCTTGTACATAAATGCTAGAAGTCTAAATAATAAGATGGGTGAACTAGAGTGCCTCGTGATAAAGGAGGATATTGATATAATAGGCATCACAGAAGCATGGTGGACTGAGGACAATCAATGGGACACAGTAATTCCGGGGTACAAAATATATTGGAAGGACAGAACAGGTCGTGCGGGGCGGGGAGTGGCACTATATGTGAAAGAAAATGTAGAATCAAATGAAGTAAAAATCTTAAGTGACGCCACATGTTCCATAGAATCTCTATGGATAGTAATTTCATGCTCTAATAAGAATATAACATTAGGGATCTATTATCGACCACCTGACCAGGACAGTGATAGTGACGATGAAATGCTAAGGGAAATTAGAGAGGCTATCAAAATTAAGAACCCAATAATGGTGGGGGATTTCAATTATCCCCATATTGATTGGGAACATGTCACCTCAGGACAAAATGCAGAGACAAAATTTCTTGATACTTTAAATGACTGCTTCTTGGAGCAGCTGGTATGGGAAACCCACAAGGGGAGAGGCAACTCTCAATTTCGTCCTGAGTGGAGCGCAGGAGCTGGTCCAAGAGGTAACTATAACAGGACCGCTTGGAAATAGTCACCATAATATAATAACATTTAACGTCCCTGTGGAGGGAAGAACATCTCAACAGCCCAACACTGTGGCATTTAATTTCAAAAAGGGGAACTATACAAAAATCAGGGGGTTAGTTAAACAGAAATTAAAAGGTACTAAAGTGAAATCCCTGCAAGCTGCATGGTCGCTTTTCAAAGACACCATAATAGAGGCCCAACTTAAATATATACCCCAAATTAAAAAACACAGTAAAAGAATTAAAAAAGAGCCACCGTGGCTTAACAACCATGTAAAAGAAGCAGTGAGAGATAAAAAGGCCTCTTTTAAAAATCCTAGTGAGGTAAATAGAAAGGAGCATAAACGCTGCCAAATTAAGTGTAAAAATGTAATAAGAAAAGCCAAAGAGCAGTTTGAAGAACAGCAAGCCAAAATCTCAAAAGGTAATAACAAAATGTTTTTTAAGTACATCAGAAGCAGCAAGCCCGCTAAACAGCCAGTGGGGCCCCTGGATGATGGAGATACAAAAGGAGAGCTTAAAGACGATAGTCATTGCAGAGAAACTAAATGGATTCTTTGCTTCATTCTTCACGGCTGAGGATATTAGAGAGATTCCCAAACCTGAGCCGGCTTTTGTAGGTGACAAATCTGAGGAATTGTCACAGATTGAAGTGTCACTAGAGGAGATTTTGGAATTAATTGATAAACATAACAGTAACCAGTCACCAGGACCAGATGGCATTCACCCAAGAGTTCGAAAAGAACTCAAATGTGATCTTGCGGAACTACTAACTATGGTTTGTAACCTGTCCTTTAAATCGGCTTCTGTACCCAATGACTGGAAGATAGCTAATGCAACGCCAATATTTAAAAAGGGCTCTAGAGATGATCCAGGCAATTACAGACCGGTAAGTCTAACGTCAGTACCGGGCAAATTAGTTGAAACAATAGTAAAGAATAAAATTGTGAGACGTAGAAGAACATAAATTGTTGGGCAAAAGTCAACATGGTTTCTGTAAAGGGAAATCGTGTCTTACTAATCTATTAGAGTTCTTTGAAGGGGTTAACAAACATGTGGACAAGGGGATCCAGTGGATATAGTGTACTTAGATTTCCAGAAAGTCTTTGACAAGGTCCCTCGCCAAAGGCTCCTACATAAATTAAGCTGTCATGGGATAAAAGGGAAGGTCCTTTCATGGATTGAGAACTGGTTAAAAGACAGGGAACAAAGGGTAGGAATAAATGGTAAATTCTCAGAATGGAGAGGGGTAACTAGTGGTGTTCCCCAAGAGTCAGTCCTAGGACCAGTCCTACTCAACTTACTCATAAATGATCTGGAGAAAGGGGTAAAAAGTGAGGTGGCAAAGTTTGCAGACGGTACTAAACTGCTCAAGATAGTTAAGACAAAAGCAGACTGTGAAGAACTTCAAAAAGATCTCGCAAAACGAAGTGATTGGGCAACAAAAGGACAATTGAAATTTAATGTGGAAAAATATAAAGTAATGCACAATGGAAAAAATAACCCCAACTATACATACAATATGATGGGGGCTAATTTAGCTACAACGAATCAGGAAAAAGATCTCGGCGTCATCCTGGATAGTTCTCTGAAGACGTCCACGCAGCGTGCAGCGGTGGTCAAAAAAGCAAACAGGATGTTAGGAATCATTAAAAAGGGGGATAGAGAATAAGACGGAGAGTATCTTATTGCCCTTATGGTACGCCCACATCTTGAATACTGTGTACAGATGTGGTCTCCTCATCTCAAAAAAGATATACTGGCATTAGAAAAGGTTCAGAGAAGGACAACTAAAATGATTAGGGATTTGGAACGGGTCCCATATGAGGAGAGATTAAAGAGGCTAGGACTTTTCAGCTTGGAAAAGAGGAGACTAAGGGGGGGAAATGATAGAGGTATATAAAATCATGAGTGATGTGGAGAAAGTAAATAAGGAAAAGTTATTTACTCGTTACCATAATGCAAGAATTAGGAGCCACCAAATGAAATTAATAGGCAGCAGGTTTAAAACAAATAAAAGGAAGTTCTTCACACAGCGCACAGTCAACTTGTGGAACTCCTTGCCTGAGGAGGTTGTGAAGGCTAGCACTATAACAGCGTTTAAAAGAGAACTGGATAAATTCATGGAGGTTAAGTCCATTAATGGCTATTAGCCAGGATGGGTAAGGAATGGTGTCCCTAGCCTCTGTTTGTCAGAGGGTGGAGATGGATGGCAGGAGAGAGATCACTTCATTACCTCTTGGGTTCACTCCCTCTGGGGCACCTGGCATTGGCCACTGTCGGTAGACAGGATACTGGGCTAGATGGACCTTTGGTCTGACCCAGTACGGTCATTCTTACGTTATATTCTTATGTTCTAAGATGTTCTCTAGGCAGCCTGGTGCAGAATCACCTCCCTCTCAGGTGTCTCAGGGTAGGGAAACGCTTCTGATCTGTTTCAGAGGCTCATGTTCCTGGCTCCGCTGCTGTGCTCTTCTTTAGGCTCATCAGCCTATGCTTCTGGCTCCATCGAACAGTGTAGAGCATCAATTAGCAATTTCATGTAGGGAAAGTCAGAGAGCAAGAGGCTGCTACAGGAAACGTCCCAGTAGGGCAGAGCCAAAAAACCAAATGGCTGTAGCAAAATGGCAAATTCCATGCTATCTTGGGGGAACAATTAGGTATTCTGTGGTCATGGAATGGTGGAGTCCACGGGGCCTTGATTAAGAAGATTGAGGCAGTTCACATTTTTGAAAGCCATTGTTGTAAGTTGTCTACAGACTCAAGGTTTGTCTAGATCAGGGGTCTCCAAACTTTATGAGACGAGGGCCATATTAGATTTTTGAAGGGGCTTCGCGGGCCGAAGTGACTGTGAAAGAAATTAAATATTGCAAATATATGCAAAATTGTTAAAAAACAACACTACTGTGTCAGTGTTGCATTAAATTCTAAATCAGGTATAAAAGTTAATTGATGCAGGTACTGTGAAATCATAAAATATTTGTCAATACATTAAAAATCATTTCACTTTTTTTTTTATTTTATTTCTAAAAACTCACACATTTGTATCATACAAACACTGTTTGGTTCTATTACTGATGTATTTAAAATTTAACCTTTATGAAATTGTTAATTTCCATCTTCTTTACTCCATTTATTGGAGATGTAATTAAGCATCTGGCTTGTATTCTTACTCTAAGGCAGGGGTCCGTGCCTGCTCGGCTGCAGCAATGACTCTCCCCTAAGTTGGCTCCCCTTTTGGGGAGGACACTGGCTCCCAGGGGCACTCACCCCTCTGCACAGCTCAGCTGAGCCTCCCCCCCCACAGCTGCTGCCAGCAGCCCCTCCCCCTGCCTGCTCGGTGTGCCTACTCAGCTGCAGCAACGACTCTCCCCTAAGTTGGCTCCCCTTTTGGGGGGACACTGGCTCCCAGGGGCACTCACCCCTCTGCACAGCTCAGCTGCGCTGCTGCCCCGTGTGAGCTGCTGCCGGCGGCCCCTCCCCCTGCCTGCTCGTGCCTACTCAGCTGTTCGCTTCTCCCCTGTTGGTTGGAGGGCCGGACAAATGGAAGCCCCTGGCCGGATCCGGCCCACGGGCCGTAGTTTGGAGACCCCGGTCTAGATAGTAAGTTCGCTGACTCGCCATCTAGACAAGCCCTCAGGCAGGCAACGCTACATTCATTTTGTTCATGTTTTCAACAGCCATGAAAGCTGGAAACTTTGTTTCCATGAAAACTGGAGCACACTTCTGTGGCAAAGAGATAAATTAAGTGGCAGATACCACAGCCCAGAGCTGCAGATTACATGGCCTCTGCTTGAGTGATAACTTTTTTAAAAAGCCTTCAAGCAATGAAGGAATCTTGACAAGAGGCCTGGTCAATTAGTTATTCTTTGTTGAGAACATCCTATTAATCCCACTTAATATGAGTGAAAAGGAACTTTGCAATGTGGCCATCATTATAGTATGCAGATGAAAACTGAGGCAATTACTTCCATCAAAATTAGGCTGACAGATCCTGCTGTGGTCCACATGTCTCAGTCCAAGATCTATTCTTGGCTCCAGGTAGCCCAGGTAGTTCAGACCGTTTGGTATATTAGGGCTGTTCAACAGTTTCCATCAGATGCCTTCCAGTGGTGTTTATACTATACCAATTGAGACAGTGAGCACAAGATATGCATTCTTGAAGTACACTCTGAAACATCAAGCATGATGACATAGCATCTGTGATGTAGTTTATATCCATGCTATTAATGTTTTTGATACACAAAATACCCATCATTTTACAGTGGTCTGTTCTGGGGCAGACCCCCATGAAGTTAATACATCTTACTTTTGTTCAAACTGTGAACTCAATGACAGAAAAGCAGAATAACGTCCTAACAATTTCAAGGACATAAAATTTGAAGAATTGTTTTGTACTTATAAGGGACTAAAGAAGAGAAAGGTACTATAGGTTACTCTCCCATATCTTTTTGAAGTTTGTAATAAGATGGATGGCTCAGGTTATTGCTTCTAAATTAAGAGCTTTACATTTGTTGTTTAGTATGTACAGTGTAATGAACTGTGAAAACAAAATAGATAATTCTGCAGGTATATGTCTCATACAAAACTACATAACTAGTTTAAAATCCAAAAATTAAAATCTAGCAAGCGGTAAGTGCAGATGTTTTTCCTACAACATGTGAGTGTTGTTACTTCAAACAGTACAAATGCTAGCTATGTCCTCAGGGAGACATACAGATTTACAGCTAAGTAGTCCGGAGCAACTATTGTCCCTGAAATGAAATATTGGAACTATATTAAAAACCTACACCAGACTACTCAAGTAATGTAATAGTCCTAAATCTGAATTAATTTCTGAAAACACGTACTGTATGTGAATATACAATATTTTCTGACATTTTATCACAGAAAGCAGTAATAATAGAGTGCAGTTTGGCTGGATGATAGAGGAAGTATCTTAAATAGCACCTCTAATACTGTATACTTTAAATGTTAACATTAAATTATAGGTCTTACGTAGGGTTACCATTCGTCTGGATTCCCCCGGACATGTCCGGCTTTTTGAGCTAAAAATAGCGTCCGGGGGGAATTTGTAAATGTCCGGAC
>NW_020664609.1:752360-753916 GCF_002925995.2 Terrapene triunguis | reverse complement strand
TCCCCTGCTGCCCAGCGTGCCGGGACGAACGGCTCAGGCCGTTCCTGAGCAAGCTCACAGAGACATTAGGCGAAGGCCAACAACAAGGGGGCCAGGGGGTCGGAGGAGGTACAGGGAGGTTCTGGAGGGTGCAGTCAAGAGACGGGGGGGGTCAGGAGTTCGGGGGGGGGCTTTCTGGGGGTGGGGGTGTGGATAATGTTTTGGGCAGTCAGGGTACAGGTAGGGGGTAGGGTGCTGGGGGGCATTGGGGGGGGTCTTAGGAGGGGGCAGTTAGGAGACAAGGAACAGAGAGGCTTAGGTAGGTGGTGGGGTTCTGGAGGGCAGTTAGGGGCAGGGGTCCCAGGAGGGAGCAGTCAGGGGACAAGGAGTGGGGGAAGGGTTGGGGGTTCTGAGGGGGGGAAGTGGGAGGGGCGGGGCTAGGGCAGGATAGGGCGGGGCTAGGGCGGGGCTCCTCCCATCCTCTTTTTTGCTTGCTGAAATATGGTAACCCTAGTCTTACGGCTAAACAAAGAATATTACATGACTTGCAACTCTCATTAGATGTTGGTGAATATCTGTTTCTATGTACGATATTACTGTCTTTTAATTATCTTTTGAATTGTGTGGGGAAAAAAATAAAAACAAAACAAAAACTCCCAAAATTAAACCCTCTCTCATATTGCCAGCTCTAACTCAAAGGGAAGATGGGAATAACATCACCCTTTTCTGTAGGTGTACTTACTCCTTCAAATGAAGAAAAGTACTCAAAATTTTGCTGCTGAATTCAAAGCTTTTAAGGTAGTTAAACTTCTTATCAGTAAATAAAAGTGGGACAATTGCACTCAGTTAAAATGGCATTCTTATTAATTAGGTGAGGTAAAAGATATGATTTTAATTATTGGGCAGCGTTTAAGTAGCAAAGTGTTTTGCCATTTAAAATGTAGAGTTTGCAAAAGAATTGGACATAGTGGGAGGAAACTACAAACTATACACAGTTTGCTACTGGGTGGATTTGATTTGAATCGAATTGATTTAAATCATGATTTAAATTACTAGTCAGGAAGACTCGATTTAATCATAGATTTCTACATAAAAGTGCATTCTTTTCTTGTTGGTTGTTACCAACCTGAAGATCCTGCATGTTCAGACATGTTCCTTTCATCATCTTCAATGCAGCTTCCTCCTGAGAAGGAACACATTTGGGCAACCAGGCCTTGCCTTGTTTCACTGTTTGCATTTTGCACTCGTGCCTGTCTTACCCACAGGTAGAGGAACTTCATTAAAATATTTCCAAACTGGGTCTCTTTTATGGCCTGCTGCCATTATAGGTTTTCCCTTGTAGTGAGAGAATGGTATGGTAGATCTCAAATCAACTAAGGTTACATTCAGAAAGACCTCAAGTCTTCTGGAATATGCTGCTCAAACAGTTTCACTTTTGTTTCTACTGCCTGTCCCTCCCTTCTCACATTTATCTCCATACTTCTTCTCCTTGTCCAGATCTATTCTGCCCCCAACAATCTTCTATTCATTGAACTTTTTGAAACTTTGCACTTTTAGAGAGAGGTAAGGGATTGACT
>NW_020664609.1:701263-737360 GCF_002925995.2 Terrapene triunguis | reverse complement strand
ATTCTTAAAATCATGCATTTGAAGTTCATTTTATTTGCCTTCTGGCTTTTGAATCCCTATGGTTAATTTTTTCCAGTTTCTTGGAGATTCTGGTATAGTCACATGACTCCATTTTTTTCAAAAAAACCCATCAGATATTGCAAGCCTCGCAATAAAATCATGGGCATTGGCAACACTAGGACAGAAGCTTCAGTAGAAGTGTGGAGTAGAACTAGCCAGGAATTTATTGTTTTCTGGTAAAAACAATTTTTTTTTAACAAAAATGAAAGCAAGTACTTTTCTCCTTTTTCTACAATTTTCTCTGAGTTTTTGTTGAAAAAGCAGAAAACACAAAAAATGTGGCCACTCTGACAAAATGTTTGGTTTTACAGAAAAGTTTCACCTGACTGGCCAAATTTTTTATTTTCAAAATTTTGTTGTTTTTAATGAAAACCCGCAAAATGTTTAAAAGAGACATTTCCTTCAAAAATTACTAGTTGGAGGGTGGGGGGGAGCCATTAAAAAAACAAACCAACAAACATTTTGAACAAATAATGTCAACCAGTCCTAGCTAGGAGTGCTAGCCAAGGAGCACTGTTCTGGAGCTGGCTAGAGAGCCAAGGTCCTCAGGCTGTGTAGAGAGTCTGGTATTGTTGATATCCTATGCTATGTTTTGTTGGATTATTTTTGTTTTGTTCATTTTCTCCATACTGTTGTGGGTGCGAAGGACACCTTATTCTCTCCCCACCCTCCGCACTCCCTCCCAATAAAAATCCCACACCTACCCCAACAATAAAATCCAGACAACCTCTTAGCACAGCAGACCACCCTGTTATGACCAAAGATCTTCATGTCACTTGCAGTGAGGTTAAGATAAAAGCAGGAAGCAGACCTGTAGAAAGGTAAGGATAAAAGAGGTAAAAAAAAACCCCAAGGGTGATGTCATGATAGGTGTCTATTATAGACCACCTAACCAGGAAGAAAAGATGAATGAAGCTTTAAAAAAAAACAACTAGTAAAATCATCAGTAACACAGGACTTGGCAGTGATGCGGGACTTCAACTACCAAACATGTGTTGGAAAAATAATACAGCAGGGCACAGATTATTCAACAAGTTCTTGGAATACATTGGAGACAATATTTTTTTTTTTAATAACAGAAGATGGAGAAAGGAAGTAGGGGAGAGGCTATTCTAGATTTGATTTTGACAAATAGGGAGAAACTAGTTGAGAATTTGAAGGTGGAAGGCAGCTTGGGTGAAAGTGATTATGAAATGACAGAGTTCATGATTCTAAGGAATGGTAGGAGGGAAAAGAGCTGAATAAAGATAATGGATTTCAGAAGACAAACTTTAGCAAACTCAGAGAATTGATGCATAGGAACCCATGGGAAGGAAGTCTGAAGGGGAAAAGAGTTCAGGAGAGGTGGCGGTTTTTTAAAGAGACGTCAGTAAGGGCTCAAGAGCAAAGTATATCAATGAGTAGGAAAGATAGGAAGTGTGGTAAGAGACCCCCCAGGCTTAAACAGAGATCTTCAATGACCTGAAACTCAAAAAAAGGGTCATACAAAAAATGGAAACTACGTTAAATTACTCCCTGAGGAGTAGGAGTACTTGTGGCACCTTAGAGACTAACAAATTTATTTGAATATAAAATAAACACAAGCACGTAGGGACAAAATTAGAAAGGCCAAGGCAAAAAACAAGATTAAACTAGCTAGGGGCATAAAGGGTTACAAGAAATCATTTTACAAATATATTAGAAACAAGAGGAAGACCAAGGTTTTTGATACTGTCTTACATGACCGTCTCATAAACAAATTAGAGAAATATAATCCAGACGAACGTACTATAAAGTGGGATCGCAATGGGTTGGAAAACCATACTCAGAGACAAGTTATCGATGGTTTGCAATTAAGCTGAAAAGACACATTGAATGAGGTCCAGCAGGGATCTGTCCTGGATCTGATGCTCAATTTCTTCATACGTGATTTGGATAATGGCATAGAAAGTACAATGACAAAGTTTGCAGGCAAAAGTATGAACGCGAAGTACTACGCTTGTGAAGGACTAATTAATTGCACAAATATAAAATGGGAAACAACTGCATAGGAAGGAGTACTGCAGAAAAGGATCTGGGGGGTTATAGTTGATCACAAACTAAATATGGATCATCAATGTAATACTGTTGCAAAAGACTAAACATCATTCTGGGATGTATTAGCAGGAGTGTTGTAAGCAAGACACGAGAACTAATACTTCTGCTCTACTCCGCATTGATAAGACCTCAACCGAAGTAGTTGTGTCCAGTTCTGGGTACCACACTTTGGGAAAGATGTGGACAAACTGGAGAAAGGCCAGAGAAGAGCAAAAAATATGATTAAAGTTCTAGAAAAAAGTGACCTACAAGGAAAGATTGAAAAAAAAAATGGAGTTGTTTAGTCTGGAGAAGAGGACTGAGTGGGGACACAAGGATGTAAAAGGTTCTTGTAAAGAGGAGGATGATAAATGGTTCTCCTTAACCCCTGAGGAGAGAACAAGAAGTAATGTGCTTAAATTTGCAGCAAGGGAGGTTTAGGTTGGACATTAGGAAAAACTTCCTAACTATAAGGATATTTAAGCACTGGAATAAATTGCTCAGGGAGGTTGTGGAATCTCTGTCATTGAAGGTTTTTAAGAACAGGTTAGAACGGGTGGGCAAACTACGGCCCACGGCTGGATCCGGCCCGTGGGATTGCCATCCCTGTGGCACCGCAGGGCCTGCGCCGCTCCCGGAAGCGGCCAGCACTACGTCCCTGTGGCCCCTGGGTGGGGGGGGAAGGCGGAGCAGAGGGCTCTGTGCGCTGGCGTCGCCTGCAGGCACCACCCCCTGCAGCTCCCATTGGCCAGGAATGGGGAACCACAGCCAATGGGAGCTTTGGGGGAGGTACCCGCAGGCAAGGGCAGCGCGCGGAGCCCTCTGCGCCCTCCCCTCCTCCAGAGGCCGCAGGGACGTGGTGCCGGCCGCTTCCAGGAGTGGTGCAGGGCCAGGGCAGGAAGGCAGCCTGCTTGAGTCCCGCTGCATGCGGCTGCCACCTTGGAGCCGCTCAAGGTAAGTGGCGCCGGGCCAGAGCCCACACCGCACACCCTCCTGCACCCTAACCCCCTGTCCTGACCCCGCACCCACACTCCACACCCCCTCCTACTCCCCAACCCCCTGCCCCAGCCCTACATTCAAGGCCCTGCATGCAATTTCCCCACCCACATGTGGCCCTTGGGCCAAAAACTTTGCCCTACCCTGGGTTAGAACAAACACTTTTCAGGGATGGTATAGAAGATAATACTTAGTCTTGCCTCAGTGCAAGGGACTGGACTAGATGACCTATTGAGGTCCCTTCCAGTCCTACATTTCTAAGGCCTGGTCTACACTAACCCCCCAAGTCGAAGTAAGGTACGCAACTTCAGCTACGTGAATAACGTAGCTGAAGTCGACATACCTTAGTTCGAACTTACCGCGGTTCAGACGCGGTCCACACGCGGCAGGCAGGCTCCCCGTCGACTCCGCGGTACTCCTCTCGCCGAGCTGGAGTACCGCAGTCGACGGCAACACTTCCTGGTTCAACTTATCGCGTCCAGACCAGACGCGATAAGTCGAACCCAGAACTTCGATCCCCAGCCGCCGAACTTTAGACCAGCCCTAAGATTCATAGGTGCATAAAAGACACCAGTTCCTCTTTTTAGCAATTTACAGTCTAAATAGGGATGCACAAATAACAAGAGATCATGCTTGGTGTGAGGAAGTTTGGGGGAAGATGGGGAGAGAGAACAAAGAGTAGATATTACAGAGGAATATATATGTGCTCATGGGCAGAAGATCCTGAATTATGCACTATTTTGTTAGTTGGAATTGGATTTTTTTCAGTGAATCTCTCGTAATTAGTGAAAATAACTTGTATGGTAGATCATCCTAAACTGTTCAGAAGAGTCCTCCTTTAAGGAGTAATTTGAGTGAAGGAAATATGATCAACTGGAAACAGTTTGAAACTGAAAACAAAGTTTGAAACTATTCCAAACTTAACGTGCACCACAGAAGAAGGGATAGCTGTGTGAGGAACAAACAAAGGGAGTAGCCAAGTGTCTGGCTTATACTGAGTGAAGGCAATGAGTGGAAAGAGATAAGATCAGGAATGTAAGCGGAAGCAGAGTATTTTTAGAGCCTTTAAAGCAATGATGAGAAACATGAGGGGAAGGTGTCTTTTGGCAGCAGCATTTGTATGGGCTGAGGCCTTCCATGAGAACTGACCCAAGGTATAGAGAAGTGTTGACACTAAGATTTGAAGTAAGGTTAGATTTTTAGATCTGTAGAGGAAGTAGTAATAGGGTGGGTTTGGGGGGGTGGGGATTATAGGCTGGTGTTTGGGGATTGTGTGGATAGTGAAATTGTGAACAATTAAAAAAAGAGTGAGAGGGGGAAGAGTTAAGGGAGGTGGGAGAAGATGAGTTCAGTTCTGGTGATGCTGGGTTTGCATTGGCAGCAGGACATTCAGGATTGAGATGTTTTGGAATCAGAGGTACAAGACAGGTTTTTAAAAAATTCTGAAGTACAATGAAAAGCTTTATAGTTACCAAATTATACTAACATCTCTCATAACGCTTTCATTACTAACTCATGCAGTGTACAAGGAGCAGCTACTTGAAGATGGAAGTAGATGCTTTAATTTCCCTCTGGTTGGCATAAAGTTGACTGCTATCTATCTCTTTAAAAATATGGGAGAAGTTGTAGTCTCCTTTTCTCATGGATTCCCAGAGTCACACATGCTGACCTGGTGGCAGTAATTTGACACTCTGTAGCTTCATTTCTTAAATTTAAGAACTATAGCCAAGATGTCCAAAAATAGGATCTTAAAGTTAGGCTTCTGAGTTTATATGAAACTTCCTAAATAAGTTACTTTCAAAAGTGTTGAGCACCGAGCAGCTCCCACTGAAGTCAGTGGGAGCTGCATAGGGTTGCCAACCCTCCCAGTTTCTCCGGGAGTCTCCATCTCCCGGAGGCTATTGAAGCCAATCCGGGAGATTTTAGGCTGCTAAAAGTCTGGCGGCGCAGTGAGGCTAAGGCAGGCTCCTTGCCTACCCTGGTCCCACGCTGCTCCCAGAAGCGGCCAGCATGTCCCTGCTCCCCTGCGGCCCCAGGGTGCGGGGGCAGGAAGACTCTGCAGCTCCCATTGGCTAGGAGCTGCGGCCAATGGGAGCTGCGGAGTCGGGGTGGGGGCACCGTGTGTAGACCGCCTGCCTCTTCTCCCCCCCCCGCCACCTTCCCCCTGCGGATGCAGGGACATGCAGGCCACTTCCGGAGGCAGCACGGGACCAGGGCAGGCAGAGAGTCTGCCATAGCCCCGCTGCGCCGACAACCAGGATCCGCCTGAGATAAGCACCACCCAGACGGAGCCCATACCCCTCACCCCCTCTTGCACCCCAACCCCCTGCCCCAGGCTCAACCTGGAGCCCCCTACCACACTTTGAACCCCTCAGCCCACACCCCAACCCCCTGCCCTAGCCTGGTGAAAGCAAGTGAGGGTGGGGGAGAGTGAGCGACAGAGGGAGGGGTGATGAAGTGCGTGGGGCGGGGCCACGAAGATGGGGGCAGGGTGTTTGGGTTTGTGTGATTAAACAGTTGGCAGGGTGTTCAGCATTTTGAAAATAAGATTGGTGACTTGGCTCCTTTATTTAAAAACTTTGCCTTTTATTAAATGACTCTCAGCCTTTTTTATGCATTGGTTCTGGTATTAACTTTGGCTGCTTCTCTCATTTTGTGGGCTGTATAAATTACAAAACTTATATGCATTCTATCTCCCTGTCTTATTTTTCGTTGTTTTTGTTTGCAGTCCACTCCTTTGCATCTAGCAGCAGGCTACAACAGAGTTCGAATAGTCCAGCTTTTGCTTCAACATGGTGCTGATGTTCATGCAAAGGACAAGGGGTATGTATATCAGTTTTTAATTCATTCTCTGGTTTCACTAGTTAGTTACCTTTTAAGAATTATTTTTATCATTGTTCTGTTGTATGCTGTAATTCTGTCTGTATCTGATAATGAGTTCATCTAAAATTGGAGATGAGAATTGGGGCACAGTTGTTTCCAGAATCAAAATTTATTTTTGTAGTAAATAATCTTTTGTAAGAGCCCAAGTGAGGATTGAAGTGGGATGGTGTGTTCCTTAGTTATGAAGATCTTCTATTTTATGGATTATTCCTTCATTAAATAAGTGCATTTTAAAATCTATATTGCTTGGTTCATTATGGGTCCGCTGTGTTATTGGAAATTCTGTGCACAATTTTGAGTGTTCATGGACTTCTGGTATTATTTTGGCAATAAAAAAATTAATGCAAGGTGTTACAGACAAAAGGCATATTCAGTTACGCTTTTCTGCGACCTGATTATCTTGTCAGGTGTATGTATGACAGCTCCATGAGATTTGCACGTGCACAAGTGATGAGATAAACAAGCACCTAGTTTCACAGCTATTACCAGCAGTAAACATCATATGAAGAGAAGAGAGCAGAGCAGTCTTTTCTAAAGTGAATTAACATATTTCATAGATTACTCAAGCTAGTTAAGTCCAAAGCTGACTGCGAAGAGTAACAAAGGGATCTCAAAAAACTGGGTGAGTGGGCAAGAAAATGGCAGATGAAATTCAGTGTTGTTAAGTGCAAAGTAATGCACAGTAGAAAACAAAATCCCAACTATATGGGATCTAAATTAGCTGTTACCACTGAAGAAAGAGATCTTGGAGTCATTCTGGATAGTTCTCTGAAAACATCTGTGCAATGTGCAGCATCAGTCAAAAAAGCTAGCAAAATGTTAGGAACCATTGGGAAAGGGATAGAAAATAAGAAAAGAAAACATCATATTGTCTCGCCATAAATCACTCACACCTAGAACATTGCATGCAGTTCTGATTACTCCTTCTCAAATGAAATATATTAGAGTTGGAAAAAGTACGGAGAAGGGCAACAAAAATGATTGGGGGTATGGAAAAGCTTCTGTATAAGGAGAGATTAAGAAAACTGGGCCTTCTTCAGCTTAGAAAAGATGACTGAGTCCTATGATAGAGGTCTGTAATATCACTAATGGTGTGGAGAAAATGAATAGGGAAGTGTTAACTTATACCTTCATGCAGCACAAGAACTAGCAGTCACCCAATGAAATTAGTAGGCAACAGATTTAAAACAAACAGACGGAAGTACTGCTTCATACAACACACAGTCAATCTTTGGAACTCGTTGCCAGGGGTGTTGTGAAGGCCAATGATATAAAAAGTTCAAAAAATAATTGTGTAATTTCATGGCGGGTAGGTCCATGAATGGCTATTAGCCAAGCTGATCAGGGATGCAACCGTATGCTCTAGGTGTCCCTAAACCTCTGCCTGCTAGAAGCTAGAACCGGACGACAGGGATGTATCACTTGATAATTACCCTATTCTGTTCATTCCATCTGACACTGGCCACTGTCAGGAGACAGGATATTGGGCTAGATGGACCATTGTTTCGATCCAGTATGGCCATTCTTATGTTCTTATATGGTAAGTGTGGTAGTTATATAAAATTCTATGGCGGGGGGGGGGGGAGAGGGGGCGGCACATGATTTTTGTTCTCTTGGTATGTTGAATCTGTAGATTTATTTCCAGAGTGGTTCTAAATGATGGTCTGATGGGATTTTTTATTTGTAGTCAAGATCAGCACCCTGTTGTTGTAGGTGCTGTATATATACTTAGTAAAAGTCACTCCTGATCCCAAACAGCGTACTTTTATATTTATAGAATTCAGAAAAGAAAAGGAGCTGTCAGGCCGTCTTGTCCATCTGTCTGCCAACATGGGAAGTTCTCTGTTAATTATCTAATGTTATCGCCAGTGTTAAATGAGAACTTGAGCCCCCAGGTCTCTTAAATGAAAAGCTCAGTTTACTTTGGGCATGTCTATACTACATTTTAAAACCTGTGGCAGCAAGTCTTAAACCTTGGATCTACAGACTCGGGCTCACACTACAGTGCTAAGAACAGCAGAGTAGACATTGCAGCACGGGCTGGAGCTTGGGCTCTGTAGTCCACCCTGGGCTTCAGAGCCCAAGCCTCAACTTCTATGCTGCTTTTTTTAGCACCCTAGTGCAAGCCCATAGACCTTGGCTCTGAAACTTGCTGCCATGTGTTTTAAAACTCAGCGTAGACATATACAAAGTCTCTCTAAAACAATTCTAAGTTTATTGGAACATTTGGAGATTGATTTGTAGCACTTTCATCTGTATATTTGCTTCTATTTTCTGTCAAAGAAGTTATGAAACTAACTATGGAGCATTGTATATAAAGTTTCAAAATGAATAATGTTCAAGGTGAATATTCTGTATACTTGCATGTGGTGGTAAGCATTTTTTTTAATAGTGTTACACCATTCCAAACGCTAATCAACTGAGAGAGAATTTCAGGATAAACAGACTTATGAACAATGGTCTGAAGTTAGAATTATCTATTTGAAAAATGTATTGTAGGCACAAACTAGGTGGCTTGAGAGTTGGTATCAGTAACTTAGGGTAGTATACATTACAGGGATATGTTGCATTTATTCCAAAACCAACTATTATAAACATAGGAAATTCAAAGTCGAGTCAAGTTTAAATTTAAAGTAATCTAAACACGTTAAGATATGTTAGGGCACCCAAACAACATTAACTTTGCCCTTTAATGACACCATGTGATTATGATTGACATATTTTAGTGTTTGTGGACCTAGATTAGATTGAACTGATTTTTATGGACACTTTTCAAAATGGATGCTGTCTCCGATTGTTCTCAGCGAGGACTCAGGCCAAGGGTTCTCCTAGTCAGGGGCGGCTCTATGTTTTTTTGCCGCACCAAGCACAGCAGTCAGGCAGCCTTCGGCGGCATGCCTGCTGGCGGTCCGCGGTCACGCGGATTCGGCGGTGTTTCTGCAGGTGATCTGCCAGTCCCATGGCTTCGGCATACCCACTGCCGAATTGCCGCTGAAACCGCGGGACTGGCAGACCTCCTGCAGGCACGCCGCCGAAGGCCGCCTGACTGCCGCCCTCACAGCGGCTTGCCGTCCCAGGCACGTGCTTGCTGCGCTGGTGCCTGGAGCCGCCCCTGCTCCTAGTTAAGATGCCTGTCCATTGCGTCCCAATTAGAATGAAGTCAAGCTGCCCCAGGGAAGATAGGAGAGAAAATATGCAGTCAAAAGGCAGATAGGGACACTGAAGAAGAGCAGGTGAATGGGGGCAGTAGCCCTCTTTACTAAGGGCACCTGGTGGTCTCAGTCCTACTGAGAACACTAGAAGATGGCAGGTATTTTGAAAGATAGCAATTTTTTGTGGAATTCTCTGATGTGGAAACTTATATTCTTCAGCCTCTATTTCTCAGCTTTCAAATATAAAAAAATAACAATGGAAAATAACTGAGAATTCTAAAAACATTTCTTCAAAAGTAGCTTATGTTGAAGAGTTTAGTGATCTTTAACTACCTGGGAAGTTTGAAGGGTATGCATTGTTCCTCTGTTAAGATAAGTAGGGACTGTGGATGCTATATTTATTAAATAACCTAATTCAAATTAATTTAAATTCCTAAATGAATGATTTTACTTGTAAATTTTCAGAATATTTATTTGATACTCAGAATAAGTGCTGTAATTTTGGAGAGGGTATATTTCATACATAACAAACAGGTTGATCTTCTGCTTTAAGTACAATACTCAACCATATCTGTGGAGCCACAAATGCCATATGAACGTTTGGTCCATCTAGCCCAATGGTCCATCTAACCCAGTATCCTGTCTTCCGACAGTGGCCAATGCCAGGTGCCCCAGAGGGAATGAACCGAACAGGTAATCCTCAAGTGATCCATCCCCTATCTCCCATTACCAGCTTCTGGAAAACAGAGGTTAGGGACACCATCCCTGCCCATCCTGGCTAATAGTCGTTGATGGAACTATCCTCCATGAATGTATCTAGTTCTTTTTTGAACCCTGTTATAGTCTTGGCTTCACAACATCTTCTGGCAAAGAGTTTCACAGGTTGACTGTGTGTTGTGTGAAGAAGTACTTCCTTTTGTTTCTTTTAAACTTGCTGCCTATTAATTTCATTTGGTGATCCCTAGTTCTTGTGTTATGAGAAAGTGTCCCATTTTGGTTTACCTGCACACACAATTCATTTTGTTTTATTGCTTGTCACTTTTGCCCTGCTTTTCAAATTTATGGATTTCTCATTATATATGACCTTTGCTTATAATTAGACCCATGTCATTTGCTTTACCACTTTCATTTTCAAGTGCAGACTCCAGTGACGTTACTGTACAGAAATTCCAATAGCCCTCAAATAGGTGTGAAATTTCTACAAGTATATATGTTTAAGTGTATAACTTACTTCAGAAAAATGCAGCAATCAGCTCATCCCATAGTCTGGAGTAATTATATCAGTCTGCTGCCTATAATTTTTTACATCTTCATAATACACCTAGCAGCCAGATAACCTTATATGGGGACTTCTCCCTTAACATACCATTTGAAATAACTGTGGTTGTACATAGACCAGAGTACTTGCCTTCACCAAGATTAAAATGTAATGTAGCTTTTTTTTCCCTTTCTGGCTGCAAGAAAGATCATTCTGAATGCAATGAGTGCTATTTCTTAACAGTAATATATGGTAGATTAAACACCTATGTTACATTACTCAAAAATGTTTTTAATGCTATTCTTAACCAGTGCATTATTTTGGAAATAAATGTAAATGTATTTGGTTAAGATTCCATTTGATTTTGATATCTGCAAATTTTACAGCATGAAAATAGTTCAAAAATCTTTGAAAATGCTTCCTAGAGATGTAATTTTATTTTGTTTTATTTAATCTAGCGGACTTGTACCTCTTCATAATGCATGTTCATATGGACATTTTGAAGTCACAGAATTGTTACTTAAGGTAAGTGGAGAAATGGAAGATTACGTAAGCATTGCAATATTGCAAAATTATGGAGAGAGATGGTTACTTCATACAATAGTTAAGGCTGTAGCCTTATTTCTGTTTTAAAAAGAAATCCTGATTTTCACACCTATAATAAATTATTTCAATGGTGTGGGGCTTTGGGGCTTTAGACATGCACCTGTACCACTGAATTAAGTATGTGTTTTTCCACATAATCTCTGCAGCCAAGCATTAGAATTTAATTAACTAGAATTTTTTTGAAGCAAAGGTGTCTTATTAAAAATTAAGTTCATTGCAAATTTCAGATTTTGGTAGATGAAGATAAATCAATAATTTTTCATTCCATTTGAAAATAACTTAACGAGTGTTAAAGTTATTAAAATGAAACTTTTGTGATCTTTGTCATGGTTATTTTTTTTTTTTACTAACAAAAACATTTCTTTCCCACTCCTAGCATGGAGCCTGTGTTAATGCTATGGATCTCTGGCAGTTTACCCCCTTACATGAAGCTGCTTCCAAGAATCGTGTAGAAGTCTGCTCTTTGTTGCTTAGTCATGGTGCAGATCCAACACTGGTCAACTGCCATGGCAAGAGTGCTGTCGATATGGCTCCAACACCTGAGCTAAGGGAGAGACTGACTTGTATGTGAAAAAATTATCAACTGTGAAATAATTATTAATATAAACTGACTGACCTTTCAGCCCAGTTCCTTGTTAGTAATGGGAAAATGCAAAACAACAGGATATAGAGGTCTCCATTTCTCACTTCTAAACTTGTAGACATCTATACATGTTCTCCTTCATGAAACTGCCTTTATTCATAGAGTTTAAGGCAGAAGGGACCATTAGATCTTCTCTGAGCTCCTGCACAACACAGGCCAGGGAATTTCACTTAGTTACCCCTGTAGTAATCCCTATAACCAGAGGCGGATTAAGGTTTCCTGGGGCCAGAGCAACTGCGGGGGGAGGGGGGGGCCCTCCACTCCCCACCCCACCCCTTCTGCCTGTGGCCATGCCCACAGCCCCACCTCTTTCTGCTCCTTCCCTGGGGCCCACCCCTGTTCCACCCAAGGGTCCCCCCATTCTCCCCCTCCACTGCAGCCCTGCAACCCCTTTTCCTCCTTTCTCCCCTTTCCCCCCTCTGCGGCCCCAAGACCGGAGAAGCTCTGTCCCCGCACCATGGCCCTGGGACGCAGCAGGGAGTGAGAGCTCCTCCAGTCCCAGGGCTGCAGTGGGGGTCTGGGTGATGAGGGTCAGGGCACAGGGGTTTCTCCCCCTTCACCCTCTCCCCGGCATTTCCGCCAGAGAGCAGGGTTCTGCTGTGAACATAAGAACGGCTGTACTCGGTCAGACCAAAGATCCATCCAGCCCAGTATCCTGTCTACCAACAGTGACCAATGCCAGGTGCCCCAGAGGGCGTGAACCTAACAGGTAATGGTCAAGTGATCTCTCTCCTGCCGTCCATCTCCACCCTCTGACAAACAGAGGCTAGGGACACCATTCCTTACCCATCCTGGCTAATAGCCATTAATGGACTTAACCTCCATGAATTTATCCAGTTCTCTTTTAAACGCTGTTATAGTGCTAGCCTTCACAACCTCCTCAGGCAAGGAGTTCCACAAGTTGACTGTGCGCTGTGTGAAGAAGAACTTTCTTTTATTTATTTTATACCTGCTGCCCATTAATTTCATTTGGTGACCCCTAGTTCTTATATTATGGTAACAAGTAAATAACTTTTCCTTATTCACTTTCTCCACATCACTCATGATTTTATATACCTCTATCATATCCCCCCTTAGTCTCCTCTTTCCAAGCTGAAGAGTCCTAGCCTCTTTAATCTCTCCTCATATGGGACCCGTTCCAAACCCCTAATCATTTTAGTTGTCCTCTGAACCTTTTCTAGTGCCAGTATATCTTTTTTGAGATGAGGAGACAACATCTGTACACAGTATTCAAGATGTGGGCGTACCATGGATTTATATAAGGACAATAGGATATTCTCAGTCTTATTCTCTATCCCCTTTTTAATGATTCCTAACATCCTGTTTGCTTTTTTGACCGCCTCTGCACACTGCGTCGACGTCTTCAGAGAACTATCCACGATGACTCCAATATCTCTTTCCTGATTAGTTGTAGCTAAATTAGCCCCCATCATATTGTATGTATAGTTGGCGTTATTTTTTCCAATGTGCATTACTTTACATTTATCCACATTAAATTTCATTTGCCTATAATTTGGGTTTGACTAAAGCATATCTTCCAGAAAGTCATCCAGTCTTGATCTGAAGACTTCAAGAGATAGAGAATTCACCACTTTCCTTGGTAGTCTGTTCCAATCACCCGCTCTGTTAAAAATGTGTGCTTTAATTCTAATTTGAATTTGGCTGGCGTTAACTTATAGCTATTGGTTCTTGTTATGCCTGCCCCTGGGAGATTAAACGGTCCTTTGGTACCCAGTCTTTTCTTCCCATGAAGATACTTATACACTGTAGTTAAGTCACCTCTGGATCTTCTCTTTGACAAGCTAAGCAACTGAGCTCTGTTAGTCTCTCACACTAAGGCATTTTTTCCAGCCCTTGAATCATTTGTGATTCATCTCTGCGCCCTCTTCAAATTTTCAGCATCCTTTTTAAAATGTGGGTACCAGCACTAAACACGGTTTTCCAGTATCTGTCTCACCAGTGCCGTCTACAGAGGTAAAATCACCTCCTCGCTCCTACTCACTGTTTATGCATCCAAGAATCTCATTGGTCCTCTTTGCCACAGTATTGCACTGGAAGCTCATGTTGCGTTACTTCTCCACTGTGACACCAAAATGCTTTTCATTAGGGCTGTGAAATGATTAACAAAATTAATTGAGATTAATCGTGAGATTAAAAAATAATTGCAATTAATTGCAGTTTTAATCTCACTGTTAAATAATAGAATATTGATTGTTTAAATATTTTTTGGTGTTTTCTACGTTTTCAAATATATTTATTTCAATTACAACACAGAATACATAGTGTACAGTTCTCATTTTATATTATTTTTCATTACAAATATTTGCACTGTAAAAAGATAAACAAGTAGTATTTTTCTATTCACCTCATATGAGTACTGTAGTGCTTTTTATCGTGAAAGTGCGACTTACAAATGTAGAATTTTTTAATTTTTCTTTTACATAGCTACACTCAAAAATAAAACAGGGTAAAACTTTACAGCCTACAGATTCACTCAGTCCTACTTCTTGTTCAGCCAATCGCCAAGACAAATACGTTTGTTTACATTTACAGAAGATAATACTGCCTGCTTCTTATTTACAATGTCACTTGAAAAGGAGAACAGGTGTTCACATGGCTCTGTTGTAGCTGGCATTGCAAGGTATTTATGTGCCTGATATGCTAAATATTTGTATGACCCTTCATGCTTCGACCACCATTCTAGAGGACATGCTTCCATGCTGATGATGGGTTCTATTCAATAATGATCCAAAGCAGTGCAGTCTGATGCACATTCATTTCCATCATCTGAGTCAGATGCCACCAATAGAAGGTTGATTTTCTTTTTAGGTGGTTTGGGTTCTGTAGTTTCCAAATCGGAGTGTTGCTCTTGTAAGACTTTTGACAGCATGCTCCACACCTCATCCCTTTTGGAAGGCATTTCAGATTCTTAAACCTTGGGTCCAGTGCTGTAGCTCTCTTTAGAAATCTCATTCTGGTACCTTCTTTGCGTTTTGTCAAATATGCAATTAAAGCATTCTTAAATTGAACAACATATGATGGGTTGTCATCCGAGACTGCTGTGGAAGTAGAGAAATATATGGCAGAATGTGGGTAAAAGCAGGAGACATATAATTGTCCCCCAAGGAGTTCAGTCACAAATTTAATTAACACATTTGTTTAAAGAGCATCATCAGCATGGAAGCATGTCCTCTGGAATGGTGGTCGAAGCATGAAACTTCTGTCACCTGCTTCTCATACCACTCTGACACACCCCATTCTGACAGCTCCATCGTTACCGCCATTTGTGGAAGTCTCCAGTTCTGAGGATACAAATGTTTGGCGTGGCCCACCACTTCTGTTCCAGAAGCATGACTACTGAAGGGTTCCGATGGCACCGTGACAGTTCCCCACTTTGCCTTACCCACAGAGGTAGTACCCAGCTCTTTGAGCACAGGCTCAATAGCAGCAGGATCGACCGGGTTGGTCATATTGGAGCTCATGGCCTCAGTATTCACCTTGAGAGCGGTCCCGTTCAACTTGGGAGGATTCCCTATCTCACTCCTACAACCTTCGTCCAGTTAGACGTTCGGACATGGGGTTAGAGGATGCACTGATTAGCCCGATTCTTATGGTACTGGCGGATCTGAAGAGATTCCCTTGGTCGTCTCCAAATGTTGCCATGTCATCGACACCTTCCTCGCCATGAGACGACTGACGGTTTCAAGAGCTGATACAGAGGATAGCCAATGCTCTTGATCCTACTAGAAGTAGTGCAGGACAGTCAGCATCAGCTACTAGACATTCTGCACACATCAGTACTGGCAAGGGTGGCTCTACCAATCAGTGAGGCCATTCTTTAACTGGCATGCACCATGTGGCATACCTTGACCATATGCACACTGACCCCGAATGGGGGCCGAGAAAAGATGGGCCGAGAGAAGATACTACGTCCCCCCTAAGGGGGCAGAATTTCTATTTTCATACCCTCCACCTAACTTCTTGGTGATACAGGCTGAGTCAGAGTAGATGAAACAACACCAGTGCTCCACCTTGGCAGACAGGGAGGGTAAGACTTTGGACCTTATGGGTCAAAGGTCTTCTCGGCTGGACTACAGTTCTGGACCTCTAACTACTTGGCACTGATGGCCAATTATGACTTTATAAACTATGGCCAGATGAAAGGCTTAAGGTCAGGCTTGACAAAGCCCTGGCTGGGATGATTTAATTGGAGATTGGTCCTGCTTTGAGCAGGGGGTTGGACTAGATGACCTCCTGAGGTCCCTTCTAACCCTGATATTCTATGATTCTATGAAAGACTTTACAGACAAGTTACCCCAGCAGGATCATAATCGCTTCCAGGCAATTTTACAGGAAAGCAGTTGGTCACCATATCCATACTTCAGGCTGCAGCTGATTCAGCGGACACATCCTCACATGTATTAGCAATGGGAATTGTCATGAAGAGGGAATCCTGGTTACAATCCTCAGCTTTCCCTAGAGAGGTGCAAAACACAATCCAAGTACCTTCCATTTGACGGGTCAGACCTCTTGAACCAGAAAACTGATGATTACTTACACTCACTAAAAGATTCTAGAGCCACTTACAATCCGTGGGCATTTATACACTGGCACCAAATAGAAAATGTTATTGCCTACCGCCAAGCCAATGCTGTAGAACACCACATTTCTATCACCTATAAGCCTCCTCAGAAGCGCCATAAGGTGCACAGAACCCATCTGCCTGTTTGGGCAACACAGACCCCTGCACAACAACTCAATTGTTGTGGAAATGGTATTTCTGAGTGTGGCTAGAGAGCTGTCAGCCACTCCGTATACCAATGTTCCTACCATCAACCTCTTTTGGGGGGTCATCTCAAACTCTTTCTACCATCATGGAGAGCTATAGCAGTGGACAAGCGGGTCCTGGACATCGTTCGACGCAGCTACACCCTCGAATTTATGATGAAATCTCCTCCACATCCCTCCCTGAGATCACTCTACATGATAGTATTCTTACTAGGGCTGTCGACTAATCGCAGTTTACTCCCGCGATTAACTCAAAAAAATTAATCGTAATTAAAAAAAAATTGTGATTAATCGCACTGTTAAACAATAGAATACCAATTGAAATTTATTAAATATTTTGGATGTTTTTCTACATTTTCTTATATATTGTATTCTGTGTTGTAATCGAAATCAAAGTGTATATTATTTTTGATTACAAAAATTTGCACTGTAAAAATGATAAACATAAATAGTATTTTACTCATACAATACTGTAGTGCAATCTCTTTAATCGTGAAAGTGCAACTTGCAGATGTTTTTTGTTATATAACTGCACTCAAAAACAAAACCGTGTAAAACTTCAGATCCTGAAAGTCCACTCAGTCCTACTTCTTGTTCAGCCAATCGCTAAGACAAACAAGTTTGTTTACATTTACAGGAGATAATGCTGCCCTTTTCTTATTTACGTCACCAGAAAGTGAGAACAGGCATTTGCATGGCACTTTTGTAACTGGCATTGCAAGGTATTTACATGCCAGATATGCTAAACATTTGTGTGCCCCTTCATGCTTCGGTCACCATTCCAGATGACATGCTTCTATGTTAGGATGCTTGTTAAAAAAAATTGCGTTAATTACATTTGTGACTGAACTCCTTGGGGGAGAGTGTTTTTGTACATAATTCTACATTTGTAAGTTCAACTTTCATGATAAAGAGATTACACTACAGTACTTGTATTAGGTGGATTGAAAAATACTATTTCTTTTGTTTTTTACAGTGCAAATACTCGTAATCAAAAATAAATATAAAATGAGCACGGTACACTTTGTAATCTGCATTGTAATTGAAATCAATATATTTGAAAATGTAGAAAACATCCCAAAATATTTAAATAAATGGTATTCTATTATAGTTTAACAGTGCAATTAATCGTGGGATTAATTTTTTTAATCGCTTGACAGCCCTAAATCTTACCCTTGAGATGGACTCCCTCCTGCAGAGACGAGCAGTGGAACCAGTCCCTGCTCCCTTTCAGGACACCGGGTTCTATCCCGACTACTTCCTGGTACCCAAGAAGAAGGAAGATGGAGACCCATTTTGGATCTCCAACTCCTCAACTGCTGAAGTCACAAGCCATCATTCCCTTGCTAGAAAAAGGTATGGGGTTTATGGCTCTTGATATCCTGACCCACAGGTGATTCCTGAGGTTCAAGATAGGACCTCGACACTTCGAACACATGGTTCTCCCATTCAGTCCTTGTCTTCCTCTATCTGGATGACTGGCTGCTAGCAGCGCAGCGCAGTCCAGAGAGGAAGCTCGAGCATCAACATCTCAGCTTCTTCGACTCCTCCCTAGGAGTGAGCATTAATGTCGAAAAATCGACTTTGCACCTTATTCAGTCCCTGGAATTCATAGGAGCTCGCATCGATGTAGCTTCTTCACGAGTTATCTGCCATGGACAGATTCCAGAGCCTACTGGACCAAATAGTAACCTCTAATCCTTTGGTTTCAGCCAGGACCTGCCTTTCCCTCCTAGGGCACATGATGTACGCATATGTCACGCCATTTGCCCAGCTGTATCTTTGATGTCTACAGCTATGACTGCAAAGGATTTACTCTCTCATACAGCAATCCATGGACACTATACTCATTGTCCTGCTGGAAGACATCTCCTCACTTTGGTGGTGGAGAGACCCGCTACAAGTCTGCTCCAGATGCCCTTCCTCCCATCTTTGTTGAGCGTGACAGTCATAACGGACATGTCACTCGCAGGTTGGGGCGCTCACATGGGAGATCACATGGCACAAAGCATCTAGATCACGCAAGAGGTCAGGATGCACATAAACATACCGGGACTTCGGGCAGTGCACAAAGCATGTCATGTGTTCTTACCAGCTATCCGTTATCACCACATCCTCATCACTTGAGACACCACCACCACCACCACCACAGTATACTACATAAACAAACATGGAGGCATAAGATGCCCAGCACTGTGCATGGAGGCGATATGCCTATGGAAATGGTACATAGCATATCATATCCTTTTATTGGCAACCTCCCTGCCTGGCATCACAGAATACCAAGTGCACCCAGTATTGCTGAAGAGGGGACATGGTCCCCACTCACAAGGTGACACTCTGATCGTCAGTTAGTTGGACTGAAAGAACTATGCTTTCTCCTCCATACCACTCCTATCGTGTTCCCTCCACAAACTCTGTCAGGAGAGAGCGATGGCCATTTTGATGGCCCTGTTCTTGCCTTGCCAGTTCTGGTTCCATCTTCTTCTCCACATGTCAAAGCATTCTACACTCCCGCTCCAGACATTCCCGGAACTGCTCATGCAACACAACTGCAGACTCAGGCACCCAGATCTATGGACGCAACACTGAAAGCTAGGTTTTTGGCTGAATGCCCCCGTTAGCACGAGAATGCCCATTAGCAGTGCAAGACATCCTCTCCAGTAGCCAAAAGGAATCCACGAGATGCTCCTGTAAGGCCAAATGGAAACGTTTCACTTCCTGGGCTGAATGGCAAGGCCTTATCCCCGCAGCCGTGGGCATGCAGATACTCAGTCTATTTTCTCTATCTGAAAATCTTGGGTCTCGCTCTCAGCTCCATCAAAGTTCATGCAGATGCCATTAGCGCTTTCCACCCTCTAGTGGATAGACATTCAATTTTTATGCACCTCTTGACTGCCTGATTCTGGAAGGGCCTTTTATGTAAATACCCGCCCATTCAACCTGTTGCTACCCAGTGGGACCTCAACCTAGTCTTCCTCATTAATGATCCCCTGGCCTCCTGCTCTTTCTCTCCTCTCCATGAAGGTCACTTTCCTTGTTGCCATTACTTCAGCGAGGTGCGTTGGTGAACTGGGAGCCATGGTGGCAGACCCCTTCTCCTTTCACTGCATTCCATAAAGACAATGTCTCACTCTGATTGTATCCAAGTTGCTACCAAAGGTGGTTTTCTGATTCCATCTCAATCAGCCCATACATCTACCTACCTTCTTCCCCAAACCACACGTCTTTCATGGGGAACGGCGACTTCATTCTCTTGATGTACTTGGGGCCCTGGCCTTTTCCCTACAAAGGACAGAGCCATTCTGGAAGTCTCCCAGGCTATCTACTTCCTTTTGTTTGTTTTAAATCTGCTGCGTATTAATTTCATATTTCCATCCAGTGAATCTTTAAATGGGTTTCCAGGTGCATTACACATTGCTATCAATTGTTGAGACAATCCCCACCAGGTGGGATAGGCTCACTCAAGGAGAGTGCAAGCATGAACCACAGCCGTGCATCATGATGTGTCCCATGCAGATATATGTAAGACTGCTAAGTGGAGTTGATAGACACTTTTTCCTCCCACTACGCTCTAGTATATGATTCCACAACAGATGCCTCATTCAGCGCAGCGGTCCTCCATTCTGTGATTCCATCATCTTCCTCGCATTCTCCTCCTAACTACAAACTGCTTGTCAGACACCCTCAGTGGAATACAATAGGGACCATCACTCAAAGAAGAAAGAGAGGTTGCTTGCTGGTAACTGGGGGTTCTTCGAAATATGTGGTCCTTATCTTTATTCCAATCCCAACCTCCTTCCCCACTGCTGCTGTGTATCTGTGGTAGAGAAGGAACTGGAGACACTGGCAGTCCACCCTGCCCTTTATCACCTCAGGCGAAACCACGAGGCAATACATGGGCGCATGTGTGGACCGCCAAACGATACTACTTTCAAAGGTTCTGGCTCCAGGCATATGTGGCATGCACATAACCCTCAGTGGAATACATATAGAGACCACACATCTCGAAAAACCTCCAGTTACAGGCAAGCAACCTCCTCTTCTTCTTTCCCTTTAGTAAAGTCATATGTTCTAATTTGGGAACCCTACCCTCTCCACTTTAATCAAACTCAAGACTTATTGTTTCATTATTAAATAATAATTAAGAGCAGAACAGAGTTCAGGAAAATGATTTGACTTAACTTTGTAAAGCAAAAACATGACTTTCAGACTTCATTCAGAGATTTATCTGTCCCTGCAAATCAGCCTGTGCTAATCAACGAATGTGATTGATTTTTTGCTTTTGCAAACTAATGACAAAGACAGAGAGGAGAAGCATCAAGGCCTGGTAGCATTTCTGGGCTATCTGAATCTCACTGCACTATGCCAGGCTTATTCTCGGACAGGAGAAGATGGTTTTGACAGAACCAGTTCAATACTTTTTGGCACAGATGGGTGTGAAGCAGTAAAAAGGCTTTTGATTTGTTTTGTCATCCAGTTTTCATATATGTGTTCTTCCTGGGCTGGCAAGTTAGACTAATCTGTTTGAAGCATGTCATCAGTTTGACGTAGAAAATGCTGGCATGTGGCCTTACAGGGTGAAGTTGCCACTGATACTAAAGCTAATTCTCGCAAAGGTATTTAATTATTTGGAATTCATTCTCAAATGCTCTTGATTACTTCATGATGGTCAGTGTTCTAAACTTAGGTATGACAGTATAAAATATAACTACTCTAGAATTCAGTTTGGTTGTAATTATGTTACCAAACTGCTGATTCATCATTTCTAATTTAAATAAAGAGCTGCTTTCCACAAGAGCCTTCATTACTCAGTCTTGTTTTTCTAAATTCTTTTTTTGATATCAGAAAAACAAACAAAAAGGATTCCTCCTAACCCGGTGGTGGGAAAGCTAAATCCTAACCTTGAGTCTAAATTTCTCTCACTTATCTGTTTTTGTCTCACTCTTATAACAGTGAAAGCCAATTAACACAAGTTATAAAGTTACAGAAAACTGCTAATTCCACAAGAAATAACTTCTTAAATAAGTTAGAAATTTTGTACCTGCTGACTTTCGGTTTTGTTCATCATTTATTAAAGGTTACTTTTACATATTTGGATATTAATATATCCTGCTCTCCTTACTCTCACCAGTGATCCCAGTGTCATCAGTGGGATTACTTGCAGTAACAAAGTGAGCAGGATTTGATGCTTGGCCATTTTTATGTTAAAGGAGCAATATAATGGTGAGATTCTATGCTGCACCTCCAACAGGTGCAATACTGAACTCTCAGACTGGGGGGAGTCAAGAGACTGCCCTCTTGGTCCTGTATTGATCTGGAGGCTGGAAGGTCCACTGGTGTAATTTGGGCCTGAAATCTCTATAGTGCTGTGTGATGCAACCTCACCCTGGCATGCCCCCTATGCTGGAGCTTGCTGTAGGGCTCTCAGAAGGTGGCCTGGCAGCTGTCTTCTGTAGTGCTGGTCCTAGAAGTCTTCTCCTCTGGCTGGATACAGAGTTTTTAGGGATCCTTATAACACTCTTTATCTTGGGGCTGGAGAGGGGATGAGGGTTTTGCCCTGGAAACTGGAACTTTCCTTCCCATCTCACCCCAAGAATATATTTCTGCCTTCACTAGGACAGAGTTTAGGATTCTGTCATCATAGCTGATGTTACTATTTAGGGCAGTATAGAAAATTTTTCTTTCCCCTTTGGGTAATTGTAGTTAGGTTTCTGAAATAAGATTTATAAATCTGATGTGTTGCTGAATATTAAGTATGTCTTATTTCTCCAACAGATGAATTCAAAGGACATTCTTTACTGCAAGCAGCCAGAGAGGCAGACCTAGCCAAAGTGAAAAAGACACTTGCTTTGGAGATCATTAATTTCAAACAGCCACAGTCACATGAGACAGCTCTGGTGAGATTATATAGTCAATCCTTTTTTTTATGATATATGTGGAAGTAGTGCTAGTTGAAGAGTTTTTTATTGCTAGACTATGAAAATGTATTCTTCTAAAATTGAGGATGTGCCAGCAGGCATCTTATGTGTTAAAAGTAAATCACTGCTATAGAAGAAACATTGTACATTTTTTTCACCCTTGAATTCAGTTTTTATGCAGGATTTCTCCAGAAACCTGCAAGTAAGCTACTGCTCATTTCTTCATGTTGAACCTGTGTGTTCTCCCCACCTGATTATCTTCCCTGTAGTGACAGCTGCTAGAGGGTTTCTCTGTGTTCTGCTATCACTGCAGTTGTCTTGTTTTTTCTCTCTATCTTGTCTTATGTTTTATGGACACTTGTTGCAAAAAATGTTTTGGAGTGGCAGAGGGTTGAGACGAGGCAGGCAACAGAAACGTATTGTGCTGGTTTATGGGGGATTGGAATAAGTTAGCAGGTTGCCCTCTATCTTTCATCTTTTATTTTTTAAATCAAATTTTTCACTGGAATCCCAGTTAGACTTGCTTCTTGATGAAAATCATTCTCCAACATTCCCACACAGATGAGATTATTAATAAAACTTAATTCTTTCAACATCTGATAGAGGTCAGCAGTGAAATGTTTGATGCCATTCCTGCTGTGTAAGGGCTTTCTGGCTCTCACTGACTGACCAGTTGTTTCCCTTGTCCAGCTGATTGGTATATCTCTCTGCTGGCAAAGTATATTTGTTGTGATAGCATTCATTTATAAATTAAATAAATTAATGGAGATATCCTATCTCCTAGAACTGGAAGGGACCTTGAAAGGTCATTGAGTCCAGCCCCCTGCCTTCATTAGCAGGACCAAGTACTGATTTTGCTTCAGATCCCTAAGTGGCCCTCTCAAGGATTGAACTCACAACCCTGGGTTTAGCAGGCCAATGGTCAAACCACTGAGCTATCCGTCCCCCCCATTCAGACTTGTCTAGCATTACATAAGAACATAAGAGTGCCATACTGGTCAGACCAAAGGTGCATTTAGCTCAGTATCCTGTCTTCCAACAGTGGCCAAAGCCAGGTGCCCCAGAGGGAATGAACAGTACAGATAATCAAGTGATCCATCCCGTCGCCCGTTCCTAGCTTCTGGCAAACAGAGGCTAGGGACACCATCCCTGCCCATGCTGGCTAGTAGCCATTGATGGACCTATCCGCCATGAACTTATCTAGTTATTTTTTTAACCCTGTTATAGTCTTGGCCTTCACAACATCCTCTGGCAAGGAGTTCCACAGGTTGACCGTTCACTATGTGAAAAAATACTTCCTGTTGTTTGTTTTAAATCTGCTGCCTATTAATTTAATTTGGTGTCCCCTAGTTCTTTGTTATGAGAAGGAGGAAATAACACTTCCTTATTTACTTTCTTCAGACCAGTCATGATTTTATAGACCTCTATCATATCCCCCCTTAGTCATCTCTTTTCCATGTTGAAAAGTCCCAGTCTTATTAATCTCTCCTCAGATGACAGCCGTTCCATACCCCTAATCATTTTTTTGTCCTTTTCTGAACCTTTTCCAATGTGGGGTGACCACATCTGCATGCAGTATTCAAGATGTGGGTGTACCATGGATTTATATAGAGGCAATATGATATTTTCTGTCTTCTTATCTAGCCCTTTCTTAATGATTTCCAACATTCTGTTCGCTTTTTTGACTGCTGCTGCACATTGAGTGGATGTTTTCAGAGAACTATCCACAATGACTCCAAGATCTCTTTCTTGAGTGGTAACAGCTAATTTAGACCCCTCCATTTTATATGTATAGTTGAGATTATGTTTTCCAATGTTCATTACTTTGCATTTATCAACATTGACAGTTGTTACTGGATTTGCCTGTGGTTGTTGGCCCACCTATGAGTCTTTGACATGTAACACTGTTAAATATCACACGACGCAAGGCACCCCAGCAGTATGCTGAACTTTGTGCTCGCTGTGGTCATGGCATTACCTAACAGGGGGCCTTCTGTATGAAGGTACAGTGTCAGTTGTGTGTATTTTTGTGTGTTAGTGACTTCACTGGAATTAGCCTCTGTTCTCAGTTAATCATCTGAGCTAGCAGTGAAGTCAAAGAACATAGAGCCAATGTCCCAGCAGTCTTTGACATAGACATAAAAAGGGATGGAATTGATGATCCCATTCAAATCAGCGTGACTATGTTGTTTTACTCTGAGTGTTAGAAGAAGGAATTCTTCACAGCAATAAGATAACTATTATGTATGACTTTTGTGCTTGCTGTTTAAAACCCTGTGGCTGGGCTCAGAAACATCAGAAGATCAATAGGCCCTGTCTTACAGGGACCAATAACTAGCATTTGTCCAAGATGGTCTCTCATCCTAGTGGTGGTCTCTTCCAACCGTTACTCTGGAATTTAGGACCTAATTTTCAGTCACTTGGAATTGTGAGTGCTCAGTTTCTCTGAAAATCAATCCTTTGGCATCTCAATCTGGGGCCCAAAATTAGTGGACATGGTTGAAAATTTCAGTCCAGGGGGTGACTGGCCCTAATGCAGTGGTACAAAGGAGTAAGAGGGAGCATGGCCCATCACCCCACCCTACCTGAACGCATGGCTTCATGGGCAAAACAAAGGCTGCATGCCCAGTACTCTGCAACCCTCCCCACAAACCAGCCAGCAGAGTTGACCCACACAAAGAGGAGAGAGGGAGTATATTGCACCTATTAAAGGACTAGCAAATTGTTCCTGTCTTCCCCTGGGCAAGGGAGGTTATGGAGGCCCTTGCTTCCCAGACACCCCACTAAAGATACCTCTCACTTGGAACATTTAATAAAACTATTCCATGCAGAATGCTTTTACAGATGGTAACTTAACCATTTCTCATGTGTGACTAATAGTTATAAAATCAAAATTGTTTTAAATGCAGCATGATTTAGCTTTAATAACTAGCTTACATTTAGTTTGGTGTATTTTATATTGAGGCAGAAACGTGATACATTTCGGTAGGATTCTATTTGTAAGCTTCAGTCTAATGTTCAGTGGGATATGTAAAAATGATGCAGCACGCATCATGAAATATTGCATAGTCTAAGTAGTAGATAATTTTTTTTGCTTTGTTTTGCAGCACTGTGCTGTCGCTTCCCTGCATCCTAAACGGAAACAAGTTACAGAACTGTTGCTCAGGAAAGGAGCTAATGTTAATGAGAAAAACAAAGAGTAGGTATCCGAAAATTTAAGCCAAATTTTACATTTCCAAAGGACTAGGTAATACAGTATTTGGATGATAAAACTAACGTCTGCCATTTTTCACCTAGCTTCATGACGCCTTTGCATGTTGCAGCTGAAAGAGCTCATAATGATGTCATGGAGGTTCTGCATAAACATGGAGCAAAGGTAAATATAGTCTAAATAAAGTAGTAGGAGGTAGATGGTCTTGAGGTTAAAGCACAGCTAGCCAGCAGTCAGGAGAACTATTGCTTTTTCCTTACTGTGCCTTACACTTCCTGTGTGACCCCAGAAGTGTGCTTCTATTGAATCAGTGGGAAATGCTGAATTCTCAGCACTTGAAATTCACCCATTGCGAAGTCACCCATTTCTTTAAAAGTCTTGCCCTGGATTTTCAAAAATGCCAAACACTTGGTGGGGGCTGTTGAGTTCTCAGTACTTGTGCAAATCAGGCCAATTTTAGTTAGATGTCTAGCTATAGATTTTTGAAAACTTTGTTCTCATCCTTCCGTAATTAACTCTGTTCTTGTTTTCCCATCCAAAAAAACCTTTTACTAATTCACCCTTTTGCTGTAAAGAATGACCACTACCCACACAAGTCATTTGTAAGCTCACTGTGAGTTGTGGTTTTAAAGGTCATGTCTTGGAAGTCGTAAGATTACAGGAAAAGATGAAAGTGTAGCCCCACGATTAGTATGTCTTCTAAGCATCTTTCAGATGTGTCTCTTTGTCCCTTCAGAAGTGTCCCTTTTGGATGACTGTAACAACTAATTAAACAATTGTTATTGTGATCATTATAGTTTTGCCACTTACCTTCTCTCTAAGACATTTTCTGAATGAAAGGCAGTTAAAATTTGAACAATCTTATTTTTGCTTTTAGGGTAGTTCAGTTTGCTATAGCTGAGTCTGCATCCAGGTAGCTAGAAATGAAGAAGTATACCTGTAATAACAATCTATAATGTCACTTCCGAAGTACTAGGAGGTGAGAACAATGTAATTGAACATATAGTTAATACAAATCTTTTTTATTTTAAGACAACTGAATTACAATTTAGGTGCCCATTTTAGAGCTAATTTGCAGATCTCAGTATCTGACTCACTTCCAAAGATGTTTAATAGAATCATAAAATATTTTAATGACTGTACCATGGCGCAGTGTGTCATGTTCTAGAATTCTGATACAGCTGTAGCTCACCTAAGACTTTTCCAAGGAGATTTTTTTTTTTAATTGAAAAACTTTTGCACTCATTCAAGCGGTTAATTATAATCATTTTCCCACATTATCTCCTGATAATATAGCTATATGCTAGAAACAGTCATCTCCTTTGTTGCTTACAGCAGCAGATTGAGATTTCATAGGATTATGGGCCAGATTTTTCAAGTGTTCAGTATCAGCAGATATTGAGGGGCGGGGAGGGAATAACAGCATTGGGGAGATTAAAATAATAGCTTTCCTAGAACAGCTCTCTGGTATCGTCTAAGAACAGTAGTTTTGATAACTCATGGTTAGGCTTGGAAGGATTAGATCTCTATCAGTAAATGTTGATTTCACCTTACACACACACCAACAAAAATATTTTCATCAGTAGTAATCAAGAATTTTCAGACAGGCAAAGTATGAAAAATGCTGCTGGAGAACTTATTAGAGTTTCATGTAAGGATATTTGCTTTGTATGGTATCAGAGGGGTAGCCGTGTTGGTCTGGATCTGTAAAAAGCAACAAAGAGTCTCGTGGCACCTTATAGACCAACAGACGTATTGGAGCATAAGCTTTCATGGGTGAATACCCACTTTGTCAGACACATGACAACTTTGTATGTTTTGATATGAAGTGGACAATTTGTATTTTAATGATTATAAAGCTTTTTTTTTTAATCTACGTGTCTATTACATACTTCTCTGGTTCCCTCCCCCCCATAATTTTTCACAACTGTGACAATTTAAATCAAAAATTGATTTTTTTTTTTAAACGCTCAAAAATAAACACTGAAATTATACACATCTGGAGGTGGGAGACAAATATGTAGGAAGCACTAGAGTACCTTGGGTCAGGGCCTTCATTTGAGATGACTTGGCACTATTTTATACATTAAGTGAAAGCTCTTCTGCTCTGTGGGGAGTAGCTGCAATGTGTGTAAAATCTTATGTTTCATTAAAAAATATACCGGACATAGGTATGATGTACTTGGGCAGCTATTGGGTGGGCAGGGGACGGTTCTTTTTCTTGTGTGGGGGTGGGGAAGAGAAACTGATTGTATTGCACATTTAGGGCTCAGTCCTGCAAGTTGCTAGGCACTCTAGCCCTAATCTAGGAAAACGCTTAAGCGGGTGCTTAATTTTAAGCATGTGAGCAGTTCAGTGGGACCAGATCAGAGTAAGAATGGTCAGCACCTTGCTAGATTGAGCCCTAACTGTATGTATTTTGTAGATTAAACATAGAACTTTTTTAAAGTGCAGGAATGTGATTTTTGTTTCGTGTGTGGGGCAAGATCTAAAAACAGCTTGGTTGGAGACGAGATTCTAACAGACACCTTAGCATTTGTATTCCCTTTTTGGTGGCAGGGATTTAATTATCTTTATTCTTAACTCAAGGTGAACTACAAAATTGTTGATGTTGTTGACTGCTCAGGATCAAATGGCAAGGTGAAGGCTGTGTTTATAGTAATATATTTTGTCTGGTTGATCTATGTAGGTACCCTTTATTTATTTTCAAAGAATAGTTGTAAAAGCCTCAAAACCACTAAAATGTTCATCATCAGCTAAAATATATGAAGAATTTGCCATAAATATTTTGGCAAGAATTACATAACCAGCTGATCTTTTGTCTACTTCATTCCTTGTGGGATTGAGAAACACAACAGATCTAAACTAAGAGCAGGAAAAAGTCAAACACTCCTTCCATAATATTCTTACAATGAGCTGCTAAGTATGCCAGATATGATTAGTCATACCATGCACGTCCACAGTTTGTTGGAACTGCTTTGTGCCCAAAAGTGTCATTTAGTGGGAATTGGTCCTGCTTTGAGCAGGGGTTTGGACTAGATGACCTCCTGAGGTCCCTTCCAACTCTGATATTCTATGATTCTATGGAGCAGCCGTCCAAACTGTCTACTTCCCCTTTAAGCACAAAGTATGGGTAGACTTCATTCATGCTTGGTGGCATGTTGTAGATGGACACTGTTCAGTCACATGGACTTCTCTGCCAGGAAGTTCAAATGAGCACTGTGATGGGTATGGCAATTTCCTACAATATTTTTGGGAGACCTTATTGAATTAAATACAAGTGTCTTGGGAGTCCATTGTATTAAATGAATGGTTTATGTCTTATGGGCCAGGATTGTATACAACCTCTTAAGGGGGAAGATGTGACACGTGAGACCCGGGGGTTCAAGGGATTATGTTAAACAATGTGCCAAACAAGGGTGGACTTTTGGAACAAAAAGTGTTAAGGGGTTTTCCTGGGGAATCTCTAGGGGGAGGTGAATGTAAATTCCCCACCTCTGGTTATGCAAAAGCCAAGCTTTTTGAAGCCATGTCCTGAGGTTTGGGCCATTATCTGCTGATAACCAGTTACATGAGGCCGGGCTCAAAGGCCCAAGCTGTATAAAGGAAAGATTGAGCTATTCATGTTTACTCTGGTTATGAATCTTAGATTTATGAGCTGTTAATCACAGGGAAAACCCAGTTATGGGTTTTGAATGACTCACACCTACCAGAGCCCGATGTTGGAGTTGGGGTGATCTCTGGTAAACTTTTTAGCATGCATGTAGGTTCTTCTTTTTTAATATGATTTCTCTGTAATGGTTTCATCAAAGAATAAATGTGCTTGCTTAGAAAGTGCTGTGTGGTAACTTGTAATTGCGGGCAATACACTGGGCATAGCCTCTGGAAAGAAAGCAAAGTGCAGATGCTGGCTTTTAGATAGTTTGGCATGCTGGGCATATCAATGTGAGCAGGGAATCATGCAGCCTGGAAAAACCGTGGTCGAGAGAGAGAGACGCAGGTCTCCACCCTAGAGAGGTGATGGCTGAGGGGGCGGGAGCCTAGAATGGGTGCCCTCTGTGGACCACATAAGGGGAATACAGGTGTACTTGCCCTGTAACAAGCACTTTTAATAGAGAGAATGGTATATTTTTACATGATTGCCCACTGGCTGATATTACAGCAGCTTCATTTAAATAAAAATGTTTCTGCAGTGATATTCCTGTAAGCTGAGCTATCCTAGCAGAAATAGATTCTCGCTAAAGATACTGTGCTGCATCCCAGCACCATCTTCCTTTAGCCACTCTAGCAGCTCAGTGGGGAACAAGAGCTGACCCAAGAGGGAAACTGTGGATTCCCCTAAAGTAGGGGAAATCCTTGTGTAGCATAAGTCAGTATAGCTATTTGCACCCACCTTGCATAGCAAGATGGAGTGGTCCCCACCATAGGGGACTGCTCAAGCTGTGACAGTTTAGAGGAGCGGTTCCTAAGCTGCTGTAGGTAATGTGAGGAACAGAATATTAAGGTTGTTTAGAGCCACCTTCCCCTTCCCCACTAGCTCCTGTGCACCCGTCCCAGTCTGTCCCCACACTAGCCCTTCTGAACCCCAGTCTGTGACCCCCCCAGCAGTCCTGTGTGCCCCAGTCTGTCCATCCCCCCCATATCCCATGCCTCCTAACCTGGCCCGGTGAGCAGGGCACTGTGAGGAACGTAGCCACTGTCCCCTCCCTCTCCGTGGCTGGCTTCTCCAGCCCGTGAGCCAGATGCCCTATTTTCTGGCACCACAGCAGCCCCTGGTGGGCAAAAGGTATAATTGCAGCATCTCCCTGGCAGAATCTATTTTCTGCAAGGGAAAAAAAAAATCTGTTGGGGGACATGAATTGTGCGTGTGTACAGTGGCACAGAATTCCCCCAGGAATAATAATAAAAATCTTAAATGAATCAAACTGTTCCACAGAATCTTTATGGATAGACATTCCAGGCTTGAATAATAAGAGTATCACGGTAGGTATATATTACCAACCACCTCACCTCACCAGGATGGTGGCAGTGATTGTGAAATGCTGTAGAGCGGCTATAAAAACAGAAAATGCTATAAGAATGGGAGGTTCTGGTTATCCCCATACTGACTAGAAACATGTCTCCTCAGGATGGGACGCAGAGATAAAATTTCTAGACACCAATGACTGCTTCTTAGAGCACACAAGGGGAGAGGCAATTCTTGATTTAGTCCTAAGTGGTGCACAGGATCCTGGTCCATGCTTTGGGTGTCCCTAAACCTCTGATTGCTAGAAGCTGGGACTGGATGACAGGGGATGGATAACTCAATAATTGCCCTGTTCTGTTCATTCCCTCTGAAGTGTCTGACACTGAGCTAGGTGGACCATTGGTCTGACCCAGTGTGGCATTCTTACTCTTGCCTATCTCAAGGAGAAAGGGAAAATCAACAGCTTTAAACATTGTACCGAAGAGGCCACATGGTGTCCTGCTTCACTAGGGATGGAGTGCTGCATTTGGTGTCTGGGAATCAAACCAAATATAAGACAAATATTGTCAGCCAAGGTCATGAGATTGAAATGGAAGCACCTGAAATTCCTTTTTAGATCTTATACTCTGATGAAAACCAGGGTTCTGGATTAGTGCCACACATGCCAGCACAGACTCAGCAACTCAGTAGGCAGTACCACTTCTGCCCTTTCTGAAAGCAATCTGTTATCTGGCAACTCAAAATCCCTGGAGCCAGAGGCTCCAACTCTGTGGGTGCTCCAGGGCTCCTCCCCCCCCTCCAAGCGCCTACCGCCCGCTGTGGATCAGCTGTTCCGCAGCATGGAGGGGATGGAACTAGGCAGGAAGAGGCAGGGTGGGGACTTAAGGGAAGGGGTGGAATGGGGGCGGGGCCTGGGGCAGAGCAGGGGTGGAGCACCCCTGGGGCAAAGAGGAAGCCGGCGGTGCCTGTGCCTGGAGTGAGTCAAGCCTTCAATGCTCTTGTTCTGCTAAAGCACCAAAGCAGTGGTAGTGGACTCCCATATTCTTGGGTGAGGCATTGCCTCTCTGCAAGCAGTGTATGCAAGAGGTTCTAACAGATCCAACAGCTCTTAAATAAACAACTGCTCAGGGCCGGCTCTACCATTTTTGCCGCCCCAAGCAAAAAAAAAAAAAAGCGCTCGGACCGCCGAAGGGAAAAAAAAAAAAAGCCACCCAGACTGTGCCGCCCCAAGAGTGGACGGAATGCCGCCCCTGAGCATGTGCTGCCCCAGGAACATGCTTCCTCCGCTGCTGCCTGGAGCCAGCCCTGCAACTGCTATAAGCCCTCAGCCACAGACAGCTTCCTGTTGAAGTCTCTGGGTACTCCACCCTTGATAGACACATGGTCAGTCTTCAAATCAGAGGATTCCAGGCTGCAGCAGCAGCAATGCTTACTCAGTGATCCATTAGCCTTTCATTCAGACTATTGTCTTTATGATGGTGGCTTACTGTAAACAGCACAGTTGACAGTAAGGAGCATTGCCATGATGAAGAGAGAGTTCTTAGCACCATGATAGCATTGTTAGAGCTGATATGGGAATTCATTTCCTGGATTCCTGTTCTGTCAGTGTAGCCTGCACCAACATCCATATTAGCACAGGCAGTGTGATCCCTGCTTTATTTTGATCACAGCACAACCAATGTTGACGTTTCCTCCCGCACCATAGACTACCCCTTCCTCATTGTCAACGCAACATATTGAGACACACACTTCTAAGGAGTCAGTGGGACAGTGCTGATACTCGGATACCATGCATGAGTGTAAAACATCACATTGGAATTGTAGGAGAAAAACTGAGATGGCTAAATATTTTAGAGATCATGTCAAAAGACGTTTAGAATAAGAGGATATTTCTACTAAGATACAACTGGGTCAGTCAAAAGTTTGTTGGTCTTTGTGCTGCTGTTCTCCTGAGGAGTTAGGAGGATTTTGCAAACTTTCAGCATTTGACACTGACAGAAAGCTGATATTCTGATGATACACTCAAAATGTTCCCTGAGCAGATTCCAACTGTTGAGCTGCCACAGCTGACTGGCAGTATGTAGAAATATTGGTGTAGCTCTGGATTCTGCTCTATGTGAGACAGCAGCAACGCAGTGATGATGAAAATGTCTTCAGTGCTGGATAGTACACATCTGTTTTGATTTTCTCTACCAGATGGTCTCATGATGGAAGCACTGAAATGAAAAGAACAAAGGGAAATAACAGAGAGAGCAAGAGAGATTCTTGCAATGGAAAACGATTGATAGGAACATAGGTTTTTAATGCTTACTCAAAACACTTTTCTTTGGCAGGTAAATACAGTTTTAAAATGTCATGGTTAGAACAGAGGTGTGACTGTTTACATGCTAAATTGAGGAAATTGGATCCAGGATGATTGCTATAGAATAAAAGCTGTCAAATCTGTTGTGTTGTAAGTTGAGAGAATTGCTCACGGGGGGAAATAGCTCAGTGGTTTGAGCATTGGCGTGCTAAACCCAGGGTTGTGAGTTCAATCCTTGAGGGGGCCATTTAGGGATCTGGGGCAAAAATCTGTCCGGGGATTGGTCCTGCTTTGAGCAGGGGGTTGGACTAGATGACCTCCTTAGGTCCCTTCCAACTCTGATATTCTATGATTCTGGAAAGCAGTTCAGAGCTGTAGCTGTCTGATTTGAAAGTGCTCAGGAGGAGAATCCACATGGATGACAATCTCATTTATTTGACTAGTGCAGCTTGAATGATCATGCGGGTCCATTAGCACATATATAATGATAGCTTGGATATTTTCTCACTTAGAGTTGGAATTTGAAAGGACACTTTTTTAGATCTGAAATTGACAAGTAACCCAAAGAGTTACCTTATCAGGTTGGACTTACTGTAAGTCTCAATATATTTTTCTGGAATTAAAGACTTGTATTTTATATCTGATACTTGTAGAACATTTCCTTGAAATAATGGGCTTTCAGTTGTGAACAAACGAGTAAATACACAGTCTCCAGCCTTAAAGTTTGTGCGTTGTTTTACAGTACAGAATGGTTCCCGAAGTAAAGTGCTGTCCCTGGGATTGTTTGGGATGAGAATGCTGTATAGCTTTGAAGGCAGATTGGCTTTAAGGAGACCACACTCCCAACTTTAAAGATGGAAAGCAAGTGTACATTCTGTTAATAGTGCTGTAGGGACCCAGAATAACAACTAGTTCACATCCTGCTTACCTCCCCAGCCCCCTTCTGTCCAGGAAGTGAGCATTACTTGTTAGGATTGCTTGTGTTCGTCTGCTGCAAGGATTGGTTGTGGGGAAAATTAGTTATTTGAGAACTAAGGAAAGATCTGCATGTCATATAACAAAAGGGCTAATGTGATTTTAGGATGCATAAATGGGAATCTCAAGTTGAAGTAGAGAGGCTATTTTACCCGTGTATTTGACAGTGGTGCAGCCACTACTGGAATCCTGTGTCCAGTTCTGGTGCCCACAATTCAAGAAGGATGTTGATAAATTGGAGAATCTTCAGAGAAGAGCCACAAGAACGATTAAAGGATTCGACAACATAACTTATAGTGTTGGACTCAAGGAGCTCAATCTATTTAGCCTAACAAAGAGAAGGTTAAGAGGTGACTTGATTACAGACTATAAGTACCTACATCGGGAACAAATATTTAATAATGAGCTCTTCAGTCTAGCACAGAACGGATGAACATAATCCAGTGGCTGGAAGTTGAAGCTAGGTAAATTCAGACTGGAAATAAAGCATAAATTTTTAACAGAGTAATTAACCATTGGAACAATTTACAAAGGATTTGGTGGATTCTCCACCAGTGGCAATTTTTAAGTCAAGATTGGATGATTTAGTTGGTGTTGGTCCTGCTTTGAGCAGGGGATTGGCCTAGATGACCTCCTGAGGTCTCTTCCAATCTTAATATTCTATGATTCTATGATTTTCTAAAAGATATGGTCTAGGATTTATTTGGGGGAAGTTCTCTGGCGGGCCTTATACAGGAGGTCAGACTGGATGATCACAGTGGTCTCTTCTGGCCCTGGAATCTATGATTCTGTTAATAGAGTCTTCTGTGACAGTAAACCTGGTCACATAATTTCATTCATAAACTTATCAGTCTCCATCCTAAAACCAGCTAGGTTTCTTGCCCCCACTACTCCTATTGGAAGGCTATTCCAGGAACTCATGCATCTGATAGTTAGAAATCTGCTGTAATTTTCAGTCTAAATTCATTAATGGTCAGTTTATACCAATTTGTTCTTATGCCAACATTGTCCTTTTGCAGAAACATCACTTCTCTCTCCCTGGTGTTTACCCCACTGATGTATGTACTGAGAGCAATCATACTCTCGCTCAGCTTTTGTTTTGCACCTGGTACATCCTTTTATTGCATTTGCCTTTTTTGCAGCTGCATCCCATTGGTGACTCATAGTTTTCCTGTGATCACCTAATATAACCAGGTCTTTCTCCTCCTCTGTCACTTCCAACTGATGAGCCATTAGCTTATAGCAGAAATTCTTACTAGTTCTTAAGTGCGTGACCTTACACTTTGTACTGTTAAATTTCATTCCATTTCTGTTACTCCAGTAGTAGATCTGATGACTTTGCCATTGTCCCTTTCATGTGTGCATTATTTTCATGTGCAGTGTTGAGGCTGAGGGATACAATATAGCTGCTATGATTCTGTTATTCTATTCTGTGCTGTCAGTCACAAAGTATGGAAATTAGAGAAAGGGAAGGCCTCTGCTCTAGTTCACCCCCTTGGCCAAAATGCAGTATTATTGCCTACAGTCACTTTACCTTAGTTTAATTTTATCCTAACCTTGCCATCTATAACCCTGGGCAGCCATAAACTCCTTGTTGTACCCCTTGTCGATGGTTATGGTAATCTTGGGTTCCAAGTCAGAAATAAATCTTCTGTTGAATAAAACTGTGGATTTTAATTTTCAGTTCCTGGTTTGTGTTTATGGTTTGTCTAATCTTTTATAAAAGTCTTTTTGGTAAGTGAGCATGAAAGGGAGGGACTTAATAGCACTGGTGTGAGTCAAACCTGTTTGCAGGTGGATGTTGTGCAAACTCCCTATTCGCTTTCTGTAGATCATTGAATCATAGAATATTAGGGTTGGAAGAGACCTCAGGAGGTCATCTAGTCTAATCCCCTGCTCAAAGCTGGACCAACCCCAACTAGATCATCCCAGCCAGGGCTTTGTCAAAAACCTCTAAGGAAGGAGATTCCACCACCTCCCTAGGGAACCCATTCCAGTGCTTCACCACCCTCTTAGGGTATGTCTACACTACGAGGGTATTTCGATTTCACTTAAATCGAATATGTGGAATCGATATTGCAAAGTCGAACTTGTGTGTCCACACTAAGGACAGTAATTCGACTTTGTGAGTCCACACTAACGGGGAAAGCGTCGACATTGGAAGCGGTGCACTGTGGGCAGCTATCCCACAGTTCCCGCAGTCCCCGCTGCCCATTGGAATTCTGGGTCGAGCCGCCAATGCCTTCTGGGTAAAAAAAAAAAGGGTCGAGGGTGCTTTTGG